>NW_015622961.1:472705-812828 GCF_000320785.1 Rhodotorula toruloides NP11
CTCGGCTCCGGCCGTGATGAACCAGTCGAACCCGTTCTTTGTCGGCCCGTCGCACCCGCCTGCTCCGCCTCCTGCGCTGCACGGACTGTACGCGCCCCAGCACGGACAGGCGCAGCAGATGATGCCCCCGCAGTACCAGCTGTTTTTTGCGCTCCAGCAACAGCAGCAAGCTCAGGCTCAGGCGCAGGCGTGGAACATCCACCAACAGCAATTTGCTGCGTCGGCTTGGGGAGCGGGAGCGGGAGCCGACTCGCCCGCCAACACGAGTGTGAGCTCGAGCTCGCCTGCTTCGAGCACGATGTTTGCGTCGGCTGTGCCGGCGTCCTTCGCGGTTGACGGACTGGCTTTCTGAGCCCGACCCTCCTTTCCTCCTCCACTTTCTTGTTCAACCCCTTCTCGTCCTTGTCGCCACCATTCCCCCATTCCGCCCCGGTTTCTTGATCCCTTATCCATTCGCTTTCGCACCCTGCCGTACCTTTCCCTTCCTTATCTTATGCCTTCTCCTTGGTTTTGTGACTCCTCACGCTGAACACTCTTTTCTGCTGCTTCGAAACAGTCTGTTGATTTGTACAGCATCCTCTCCTTTACATCCACTCGGTGGGTGTCATGACTGTGTGACGAGGAAGAGGAACCGAGCAGAGAGAATCGCAGCTTCATTCCATTCTCACCCTTTCTCCCGTCTTCAGTATTCCTTCTCGAGCGCAAAGTTGCCCGCCACTTTCGAGGCGAGGAAGGTGCCGTAGTGGACGGGCTTGATGGGCGCTTCGGTTGTCGAGGAGGAGGAGGAGAGTTGGGAGCGGAGACGGAGGGCAGAGGGGAGTGGCTGCGCGAACGACGAGTTGAATGAGGATGAGGAAGGAGGTAGAGATAGAGCGAAGAGACGCACCTCGATGAGCGCATCGTACGACGGCTCGAAGAAAAACGGGATCGAGACGCGGTACGACGGGGCTTTGTGTACGACCCGATGGAGCGTCGCCTTGTACAGTCCCGCCGAAAGGACCTCCACCATCTCGCCGATGTTGACGACGAACGTGCCCGGCACTGGATCCGCGTTGATCCATGTCCCGCCGGTTTCGTAGGAGGAGGAGGAGTCGCGGAGGAAGACTTGGAGAGCTCCGAGGGTCGAGTCGGCGTGCAAGAGGGTGTAGTAGCCGTAGTCTTTGTGCGCGCCGCAGGAGATTCCCTCTGCATCTGCAGGAAGCGGGGGATAGCCGATCGTACGCAAGACCCAGAACGGGTCCTCGACCCACGCCCGCATCTTCCGCCACTCGTCCGAGTCGCCTTCGACGTCGATACCTAGCGCGAGAGCGGTCGCTTCTGTGAGAGCGTAGCCGAGAACGTGCATCTTTTCGACCCAGCGCTCGAGGACGGGGCGGAAGGAGGAGGGGTGGGTGGGCCATTGGTTCGGGCCGTGGAGGAGCTTCGTGGCGTCTTCTTCTGAGGGTGAGAGGGGCTTGTACGCGTCCCAGCCTCTGTAGAGCAAGCTACTTCAGCACGGATAAGGAGTCGGGTGAGAGAAAGGGACGCACTCGTGCCAGTCTGCCTTGTACTGCGTCACGTTCTCGCCAATCATCTGCCAGCCTGCGTGCGTTCTCGCAACGTCAGTCTCCTCTTCACACTGGCACATGCGCAGCAGACGCACCTCTCGCGCCGTCGCCCTTCTTGATCCGCAACTTCGCCTTCTCCTCCTCTGGCCGCCCGAAGAACTCCCTCGCCACGCTCAGCCCCTCGTCCATCTCTTCCTGCGAGACGACCGACTCGATCCCGCTCAAGTAGAAGAAGCCATAGCGAGTGCAGGCGTCGTGGACCTGGGCAGCCGTCGCTTGGCGAGCAAGGAGAGAAGAGGGAGTGCGCTCGCCGAGGAAGGGGGAGATGTCGATGTTGGGGAGAGTCAGAGCGGTTGGCATCGTCGCAAGAGTCGCAGCTGTCTTCGGCGGGTGAGCTGGACGAGGACAACCCGCCGGGACCAACCCCCACTTGCTCGTCGTCCTCCTCCTGCACTCGCTCATAGATCTGGACGCCCGCTGACTGGCTGAACTGCTCTTGATACGGCTCGAGGAACGGCAGAACGAGTACACCCAGCCTACGAGCCCCTCCTCCTGCGCTCGACCCCCACATCCTCCTCATCTCTTCATCTCACGAGGCCAGGCGTCGCATGCCGGCAGACGGGCAGAATGACCTCGTCCGAGACTTGACGACAAAGCTCGAGCAGGTGTGTGCCCGTCAGTGCCCTTCACGACCCACGCTGATCCCGTCGTCCGCCCACAGCTCCAGCGGGAAAAGGCAGAACTGGAGCGAGCGGTCGAGGGTCAGGCAGACAGTATAGCGCTCAAGCTGCGCCTCGCACTGCTTGCCTACGAGCAACAGAAACCGCCGTCGTCGTCCCAGCCTCACACGCACCGTCACCGCTCAAAGTCCCGCTCGTCCGCCTCGTCCTCCCTCTCGACATCTGCCTCTACCAGCTCCTCGACCTCGTTCCCCTCGTCTCCGCCAACGCAGATCTCACCAGTCCTGCCGGCGCCCGACCTCTCGCCCGACGTCGTCACCGCCTTGCGGGAGAACGAGACCCTGCGCGTCAGACTCGCCAACTCGGAGCGCGTCAATGCCTACTACCAGCGCGAGCTGGCCGAGCTACGCCGACGGTGCGGGATCTCGATCGACGAGCTGGAAGAGCTGGATCTGAGCGGCGGGAACAGCTTGCCGGCGCCTAGGGCGGGCGGGTCGGGCATGCTGAGAAGGCCGAGGTCGTTGTCGCGCAGCTCGTCGAGGATGGATCCGGCGGGCGCGACGGCCTCAATCCGCATCCCTGGCGCGGCGTCCGTCTCTCCTCCAGCAACAGGCGGCGGCGCGCGTCTCTCGACCGCTTCGTTTCCCTTCTCCGCCTCGACCAACTCGCTCCGCTTCGCCGCCCCGCAATCCTACATGTCCTACGCTTCGAGCATCAATACGACCGCTACGACACCCTCCTCGTCCTATCCGAACGCTCGACCACCCGCACCGACACCAGCAACCGCAGCAGCCTTTTCGCCCGTCTCGTTCGTCAACACGATCGGCTCGGCGGGCAGCGGCGGAGGAGGCGCCGCACTCGGTCGTCGTAACAGTCTCAATAGCTTTGTCGCGACGCACTTTGCGAGCGCGGCAGGCTCGACAGGGTCGATGCAGGCTGTTGCGGAAGCCGAGTCGCGCGAGATCGACTTGGACGACCTCGTCCACTTGACGCCTCAGCCCGCCGCATCTCCTCCTCCGTCCAATACGACAAGCACCGTGCCCTTCCCTTCGCTCGTAAACGGCTCGCTCGGCGCCCAGCCTTCAGGCTCGACCCGCTCCTCCCGCAGCTCCACCACGTCCGCCTCATCGTCTCACATCTTCCCCCCAGGCTCGACCGCCTCTTCCTCCCTCGAGAACTCCATCTCGTCCCTCCCTCCTCGAACAGCTGTCGACGCGCCAGCGATGGACCCCCTCGTGGCGGCTATCACGCGCTCGCTTGCGAAACTTGCTGCGCAGAGTCAGTCTGAGGGAGGGGGAAGTCGGAGTCGGAGGAGGAGGGCTAGTGCGACGAGTGCGGCGGGAAGGGAGGAAGGGGAGGTGGGTGTTACGGAAGGACGGGCGAGGCGGAAGGGGAAGCGGAGGGAGGGCGCGGGAGAAGCGGGAGAGGGATCGAGCGGGTCGAGCGAGACGTCGAGGGACGATGATGCGGAGAATGCGATGCGGAGGAGCGGGGTGCTGGGACGGCGTGCGCCGGGTGAGGAGGAGGAGGACGGAGACGGGGTGGAGACGCCGCTGAGCTGTGAGGTTGCGGGCGAAGGAGGGCTGAGCAGGAGGGCGAGCGCGAGGGAAGCTTCCGCGCGGTGATACACTGTCTCTCAAATGTTGTTGTGATCGCTTTCGTGCTCGAGTCGGTCGTGGATCGGTCGTGGATGCACAAGAGGGAGGAAGAAGGTACAAGAGGGGAGGGCTCAGGCGACGAATTGCTGGAACTTGGTCGGGTCGCGCAACTCGGATTCGATCAGGCGAGGGGCGTTGTCGAGCTGCGAGAAATGGTACAGAGTCAGCTCGAATTGGACTCGAGGAGAGTGAGGAAAGAGGCGGACGAACCGAGTTGGCGACCTGGTCTCCGCCCTGCTCGACGCGGATGATGGTCGGGATGCGGCTGATGTTGAAGGGAGCGTTGCGCCAAGGGTTGTCGGGCTTCTTCCACCTGCAAACGAGAGGGAAGTCAGAGAGGACTTTGAGGAGACGGAGAGCGGCAACGCACTCTGCCCGGTCCCCAATGAAGACGAGGGTGCTACGGCTCTCTGGGACGAGCCTGTCGACCTCTGACTGGACCTCTGAGCAGTCTGGGCACCAGGGTTTGCCCGTCGCCGGGTCGATGGATGCGAAGAAGATCAAGAAGTGCGGCGCAGACGACGACGCCTTGTTGGCCTGCTGGAGGACAGTCTGCGGCGTGATCTGGGTGTCTGGGAAGAGCAGTGGCATCGTTGGGCGATGTGGGATGACGAGGACGAGGTCGGCACCCATGCGGTGCGCCTCTTTCCTCGCTTGCTCTCCTACGCTTCACTCGTCGCTCCGAAGTGGTTGCTAGGATGCGCTCTCACTGGATCACGGCATCTGCCATCGCAGCGGCCGCACACACCGCCCTCGCCGCTCCCCAGCAACTCGCATTCTCCGCCCCCTCGTTCTCATCGCTCTCGCGCACCTCGCTCGACGACGCCCTCCGATCGGCCTGGAACGGCGTGCAGCACTCGCGCCCCGTCGGGTGGGCAGAGGAGGGCGTCCGCAAATTCACCGAGGTTGTCGACAACGCCGGGTCCAACTGTCCGTCTCCCCTCTCCTCCTGTCGTCCCGATTCGTCCGAGATGGCGGGTCTTCACGAAAGCCTTGACTGACCCAACGGTTTCACCGACAGTCGAGCTGATCCAGCATGCCGATTTCCCCCTTCACTCGCTCCGCATGAAGAAGCCTGAGGGCTTGTGCGACTCGTCGAGCAAGAGTTACTCGGGGTACCTCGACATCTCGGACGACGCCCACCTCTTCTACTGGTTCTTTGAGTCGCGCTCGGCGCACCCGGAGAAGGACCCCCTTGTTCTCTGGGTCAACGGCGGTCCCGGCTGCTCGTCGACGACCGGACTCTTGTTCGAACTCGGCCCGTGCCGCATCGCCGACGGCGGTAAGAACACGACGTATAACCCGCACTCGTGGACCGAGTCGGCCAATGTCATCTTCCTCGACTCGCCCGTCCAGGTCGGCTACTCGTACGGCAGCAAGACCGTCTCCAACTCGCAGGACACGGCCGAGGACGTCTACTCGTTCCTCCAGCTCTTCTACGAGAAGTTCCCCAAGTTTAGGGACGTCGACTTCCACATCTCGGGGGGTGCGTCCGCGTTCTCTTCCCTCGTCTTCGAACGCACCTCCCCTTCCCTCGTTTTCTCCCGCTCCCCCGCCTGCTCCGATCGCACACGAGAGTCCGAGGCTCTGCATACTGAAACTCTTGCCCTCGCACAGAGTCGTACGCCGGAACGTACCTGCCCAACATCGCGAGCGTCATCCACCGCCACAACAAGCAGAAGCCGACGCCTAACAGCCTCGACATCCCGATGAAGTCCGTCTTGATCGGTAATGGATTGACCAATGCTTGTACGTACGCGCTCCTTGCTTGCATCCTTCTGCTTTCGCTCGGTGTCGCCGTCTCATCATTGTCGCGACGCTACATCTTCGCCCATTCTCCTCGTTCTAGCCAACGCTGTTCTCGAACGCTCGCTAACCTCCCTCGTTCGACAGACGTCCAATTCGGGTCGATTCCCGACTGGTCGTGCAAGCCCGGCGGCAACCCCTACCACCCGATCTTCAGTGAGCAAGAGTGCCGCTCGATCGAGTCCAAGGTCCCGACGTGCCAGCGCCTCGTCGACTACTGCTACAAGGCGCCGTCCCGCTTCGTGCGTTGCATCTCTCTGTCCGTGAAGCGTGGTGGCTGACCGGCTCCGCCCGACAGACCTGCGTTCCTGCCACGCTCAGCTGCTGGCAGATTGCCGGCCCGATCCAACAGTCCGGTCTCAACCCGTACGACATCCGCAAGAAGTGCGACCGCTCCAAGGACGGCGACCTGTGCTACAAAGAGATGGGCTGGATCGAGACCTACATGAACGACCCCGAGGTCCGCCGCCAGCTCGGTGCGGCCAAGGACGTCACGTTCGCCAGCTGCAACATGCAGGTCAACCAGGCGTTCCAGCTCAACGGCGACGTCTCCAAGAACACGGCGGCGCTCATCCCGCCTCTCCTTGAGGACGGCATCCGCTTCTTGATCTATGCCGGATCGGGTGCGGATTTCCTCCTGGTCGCCAGCACTGTGAGCATGTCACGCTGACGCTCGCACTCGCAGCCGACTTTATGTGCAACAGCAAGTGCGTCGGGCCTTCTTCCTCCTCTCACTCCTCGCTCCTCCGTTCGTGGTCGAGGCTGACACGCCGCTCCTTGCAGGGGCAATCACGCCTGGACCGTCGCCATGGATTGGAAACACGCCGCCAAGTACCGCAAGGCCAAGCTCGTCCCGTTCAAGTCGGGCAAGGAGGAGGCCGGTCACACGCAGGCTGTCGCCCCGGACGGTGGTGCAGGCTTGCTGCGCTACTTGGAGCTGGATGACGCAGGGCATATGGTTCCGTTTGATCAGCCCGAGGTCTCGCTCGACTTCTTCACCAGGTGGATCCGCAACGAGGCCTTCGAGTGAGGCGGAGGAGGAGGGACACTCGATTCTGCACTACTTGCACACCGTTCCACTGTCTTCGCTCGCTCGTTCGCTTCTGCAATCTATCTTGTAGCTACTCGCATCTGCGTTCTTCGCCTGGAAAGCCTGAGAGCGTTGCTGACTGTTCCCAAGGACCCGGCACCGCCTCCTCTCGCTCCCTCCCTCTCTCACCGCGCTACACAACTCTCGCACGCCTCGCAGCCTAGCCAGAATCAATCTCACAGCCATGGGGGGCAAGCTGGTGGGCCGACTGTGGGTCGGCGGCGTCCTCTCGCTCATCTCCTTCATCGGCTTCTCCTCGCAAATCTGGGTCGTCCTCCCCTCGTACGGCTGGGACTGGACGGATGCGGAGCTATGGCGGATACTGGCACCCTTCAACGCGCTCCTTGCGCTTGTCTTCCTCAACTACGGCTTGACGGCGCGGACTGATCCCGGCACGGTGCCGCAGGGGTGGGTGAGTGTGGTCCTCTTCCTGCCCTCCTCGACGACGGCTTATAGTCTTCATTCCCGCAGGAACCTGACTGGCGGCTGGTCGAGGCGGGACAGGTCGAGGTGAATAAGCGCACGGGCGGACCGAGGTTCTGCAGGACTTGTCGAGGTGCGCAGCGTTCCTTCGTATGCGTTTCGTAACCAGGGTTGGTGTACGAGCTGTTGAAGGGAGACTTGTCCTCGCACAGTATACAAGCCGCCTCGAGCCCATCATTGTCGGCAATGCGGACGGTGCATTCTGCGGATGGACCACCACTGTGCGTTCTCTGCCTCTCTTTGATGCTTTCAGCCTGCGTAGTGGTCGCGCAGGTGGATCAACGCGTGGCGAACAACCCGGACTGACAACGCTCGCGTTTCGCGGCAGGTCCCTGGGTGAACAACTGCGTCGGCCACCACAACTACGCTCATTTCCTGCGCTTCCTCTTCTTTGTCGACGTTGCGTGTTCGTACCACCTGTGGATGATCTCAACACGAGCTTTCCAGAGCCTCGCTTTCAGCGTGAGTCTACCCTCCTTCGTTCTCGCTCGACTCGCTCACTTTATCCCATGCAGGGCAACCCAACGACAACTCAAGTCGTGCTCCTCATCCTCAACTATACGGCCTGCCTTCCCGTCCTTATCGCAGTCGGCATCTTCTCGCTCTTGCAATTCTGGTCGCTCTTCACCAACACCACAACGATCGAGTCGTGGGAGAAGGACCGGGCGGCGTCGCTCAAGCGGCGTGGGAAAATTCGAGAGGTGAGTCCGCGGCGAAGCGCTTACCAAGACGCCGCAGGCGCGACAAACGCCGATGTCTGCTCTTTCTGCTTGTCCAGGCGCTGTGAACTGACCAGCCTCTCCTTCTCCTGCTCACGCTACAGTACAAATACCCCTACCACCTCACCTACCTCCAGAACATCCAGTCGGTGCTCGGAAAGAACCCGCTCTTCTGGTGCTGGCCGCAACCGACGCCGGGAGACGGACTGGCATACCCAATCGCGCAAGGCGCAGGTGCGTCCGTCCGTATATCCCGCTTCGATCGTCCCACCATCTCACGACCGCCAACGTGCTGCCGCAGATGCGAAAGACCAGCTCGCTTGGCCACCTCGCGACGAGTTCCAGCCGTACAGCCGGAAACGAGCTCGCCCTCTCCCGCCGCCTGAAGAAGCGTTCACGTACGGCAACGACCTCAACCCGGCGCTTCTGCACCACCGCGAGGCCGGTGTAACGCAAATTGGTCAAGCTGGACTCGAAGAAGCCGAGGACGCGGTCGACAGCGGGCTCAGGCGGCGACAGGTCTTGGCGGGAGCAGCACGTCGGCCACCGTACCAGGAGCAGGACGACGAGTCTGAAGGCTCTTCGTCGTACGACGAGACGACGAGCGAGGAGGACGAGGAAGACGATGTCCCGCTCGGCACGCTTGCAGCCCGACGAGCTCGCGCAGCAGCAGCAAGCGGTGGCGGTGTTGCGGCTGAGGAGGAGGCCGCTGCGGACGAGGAGGAAGAGGAGGACCTGGATCCTGAGCGAGTCGTCCGGATTCGGCGCGGAAGCGAGGGCTACGAGATTCGGCCGCGACTGGCAGATCCTTCCTTCCAAGATCGCACACCAGCTTCGAGGGATGACACGAGTACGGATGATGAGGGCTGGGAACGGGTTGAGCAGGAGGGCGAACTGCCCACCGAAGCCTCTCGCCCGCAGGCGACGGAAGACTCGCTGCGACGCAGGCCGTCGCGCGTGTTGTACGTGGAGGGAGACTGAAGGCGGTGCGGCGTGGGGCTGTATTACTGCTCATCTCGGACGTCGGATCAACCCATGTACGGCATCGCGACCCCGGCTCGAACGACTGCGCGCTTTCCTTTCCCCCTTCTCCGCTATTCGGTCGCCACCTTTTTGCTGGTGACTTTGTGTCGATCTCTCGTCTCTAGACGCTTACATACGACCTTAAACACGGTCTTTTCATCGCACTGACATCCCGCCACCTACTCAACGACCTCGAGTTTCCGCAGCCACCGCGAATCCGTAAATTCTCGCCCGACGACCTGACCCGTACCGCTCCTCGTGCTCCATCTGCTTGGCGAGCGAGTGTGACGACGATCCCTGGACGAGGTGAGGCGGGTCAGTCGACAATTCGACTCGAGGAAAGAAGGATCGGAGGATGTACGCCTTTCGACCAGTCTCCCATCTTCTCTGGCGTCGGCGCGTTCCGAGGCTTTTCGAGGTAATTGGCGGCGGCGCTAGTCTGCTCGCCCTCAAACCCGCTACTGTCCCGCCGCGTCAACACCTTGTGTGCTTCCGCTGCCGCTTCATGCCAGGCTTCCCTCATCTCCTGCGACGACGGTCGTCGCATTCCTGCTTGCTGGGAGGACGACGAGGAACTCTGGTTGCGGTTGCTTTGCGACATGCTGGACTGGGTGCTCGACTTGACGCTGGACACGCGCGGGGAAGGACGCTGTAGCGGCTTGAGGCGGTGTGGGCAGAGGAAGTGGGAGGGAGGACGGGCGGTATGAGCGGCAGGCAGACAGAGAAGAAGAAGGACCAGCGTAGAAGAGAATGTTGCGCTAACTTGACCCCGTGGTCGCGCAGAAATCCGCGGACTCGCCGAGGAGAGGAGGGAGTGATGGGGGTTGCTTTTCTGCTCGCCAAATTGGACAGTTCTTTACGCAGAGCTGGGGCAGCTGAGAAGGAATCGAGGAAGCCGAAGGGTGCAAGCGACGGAGCCGAAGCATAACGGAGGATCCGCTGCGAAGGCGAGGAGGGCAGTGATGGCTGGCGCTCAAGCGAGCATGAAACGAGGGATCGTGAAAGACCTCTATTGCGCTGTGGACTCCTCTCCCCAACAGCTAGACCACGTCTTATTACCTCACCTGCGAGCTGCGACGCGGAACCCGTAGATTGCTGCGCGACGACCAGATCCGTACCGCTCTTCGCGAGCAGCTTGCTTGGCCAAGTTAAATGCGGCGCCCTCGGTCTGCGAGGCGAGTTCGCTCAGCATACGCACGAGTGTCGAAACCAAAGGAAGGGAGCGCACGTCTTCGGGCCTGCGAGGGCGGCGAGGAGGAGGCTTCCTCGTCGAGCCGCCTGCGGCGGCCAAACGCCTCTTAGCCTCAGCCTCTTCTTCCTCGATGCGTTGAAGCTGCTCTTCGGCCCTCTTCTTCGCCTCGAGCGCCTTCTCCTCCCAGTCTGACGAGGCAGAGGAGGCTTCAGCCGCCTGCAAGTTGCGAGTCGAATCAGTACGGGATCAAGTGGAGAGATGATGCATGCGCACATGAGCTTCAGCAGCGAGCTTGCGATGGATTTCGCGGGCCTTCGCCTCCGCCTTCCTCTCCTCTTCCCGCCTATGTTGATGTCCTTGTCAGGCCTCTTGACTGGTCGAGCAAAGGGGGCCTCAGTATCACGTACGCTAGAGTAAGCCCTCCAACACGCAGTCGAGCCAGCTCCGAGTTCGTGCGGCTGATAGGAGATAGAGGCGAGGGAGGAGTCGATCCGCGCCGATGGTCAGCCATTGTGATGAGCAGTCAATGCAGGACAGCCGCGAGCAGTCGATCCCGATACGATACGGGAACTGTCGAAGGCGATACTGGCGAGCGAGGGGCGAAGGGCGAAGTGCGAAGGGGAGAGAGCGAAAGCAGCAGGGAAGGCGAGTCCGCGGACAAGCCGGAACATGCGACGTCGCCATCGAGGCCTGAGCGACGCCAGCGACTTCGAAGATAGAGGGAGGTGAAAAACGCGATAGTAGGTGCAGGCCCAAAGAACGGCAACACGGCGTCAAGCTCCTCATCACGATCCGCTCCCACCGCGTCCTCCGGCGCCAAGCGAGAAGTGCGCCGGCAGCTCGACCGCATCTGCGCCGTCCTCCTCCTCGCCAACCTCGAAGAGCGCTCCCGAGCCATCCGTAGCGACAAGGTCACTCCGCCCGTGCGTGCGAGTCGCGCGCGGCGGAGACGAGGAGATGCCCAGCACCCTCGCAGCCTTCCCTCCCACTCCTCGCAGCTCGTCGTCTTCCCTTGAGTTCCCCTCGCCTAGCTTGATCCCTCCAGTTCGCTCGTCCTTCCGCAGACCCCAGAAAGCCCTTGCAAAGCCGTCTCCTTTCTGTCCTTCGCCCCTCATTGCGCTCGTTGCTCGTTCGGCGGACCAGCCGAGCGCATCAGCGGCTGACGAGACACCCGCTTGTAGAGAGGACAAGGCGGCGGAGGCGAGTGAGCGGGCTGGTCGGGTGTCGAGTTGGTAGGCTCGGCGGGAGGGGAAGGGAGAAGGTGAGGCGAGACGAGTGAAAGAGGGGGCGGGTAGCTCGTCGTCGTCGAGCGAGTGGACGGAGGAGACGTCCGAGGTATCGTCGCGGGAGAAGGACCGGTGAGGGCGTGGTCGGCGGGACGAGGGGGATGCGAGAGGGTCGGCTTCGAGGTCGCGCTCGGAGAGACGGATGCCCGGGTGCAGGCGCGAGAAGGACAATCTGTTCCTTAGGCTGAGAGCGTAGAGGGGTGGGATCAGCCTTTGTTCGGCCGTCGAAAGCAGCGGAAGAGCGAACGCACTAGTCCTTCGCCCGCTCGTAGAGCTCGAGGCTCTTCGCCCGCCTGAACGAGATGAAGAGCAAGCAGAAGAGCGAGATCGTGCACAGCGTGAGCCAGATCCATGGCGGCAGGACCGAGTCTTCAGGCGGACCGGGAGGAGAAGCGGAAGGGGTGTCGGAGTCTGCTGGAGCGAAATCGGTTAGCGGCGACACAATACGAGTCGTCTGAAGGATTGTACGCACCGCTCATCGTGTCCGATTAAGCCTGAGCGTCCGACGTTGACCTCGAGCAACGCCGTCCTGATGACAGTGCCGTGTGAGGCGGCGGCAAGTTGGGGCGGCGTGCGGACGTAGGAATCAAGTTGGCGACTGTGCAGCGAGTCTGCTGAGTAAGCAAGCGACCCCGGCGAGCGAAGTGAACGACTGCTGAAGAACGTCGAGGAACGAAGCGATGAAGGTCTCCCTCCCGCCAACCACTGCTCCAGCTTGCAAGTGCACCGTAGAGCACAGCTAGACTTGCACAGGCTACTTAGAAGCGAACTCGACAAGCTACAACAACCCGCACTTCCCCTCGTCGCCACCTTCTCTCCCTCGCCATGTCCCGCTCACTCGACCCGACTCAGGCCCTCTTGCGATGGGGCATCGAGAACGCCGCACCTGGCACGCTCACCGAGACCGCCGAGCAAGTCAAAGCGGGCAAGCGACCCGACCTCAACACGGACATCCTCAAGGCCATGATGGGGCAGAGCGACGCAGACAGGATGAAGGAGTGCGTGATGGTCATTGAGGGTCAGTGGGTGGACAGGGATGGGTCGGGAGAGGTCAAGAACAACAGCGACATCACGGACGAAGACCGGTACCGCGCTTGGGAGGACCTCGAGATGGTGCGTCCGCTCGCTCTTCGCCTTCTTGGCGGACTGCTGACCTTCAACGTGCGCACAGCTTGTTGAGGAGCTCGACAATGCGAATGGTGCGTAGTGTCGACGATCCCGCACTTCAGGACGACGGACTGACGCTCTTTGCGTTCGCAGACCTGCAGAACATGGGTCTCTGGCAGCCGATCGTTAAGCACCTGACGGACGCCGACGACGAGGTGGTCAAGCATGCTTGCTGGGTCTGCGGAACGGCGGTACAGGTGCGTCGAGCGTCCCACTGGAGAGGGAAGTCTTTTGCTGACCTCGTACTTTTTTGCAGAACAACCCGAAGTCGCAACAAGCCGTGCGCCTCTCTCCCGCTATCGAAGTCGTGCAATCTCCCTGACGCTCTGCGTGCAGTTCCTCGCCCTTGACCCGCTTCCCACCGTTCAAAGCATCCTTGTCTCGACCGACGCCTCGCACGAAACTCGCGCAAAGGCGATGTACTGCCTCTCGTCGACGCTCAAGCACTCTGAGCCGGCGGTTCAGCGATTCGACGAGCTCGGCGGCTGGCAAACGTTGACGCAGACATTGCAAGGTGCGTTGTCCTGAACCTACTTCACCTTCTCTCGCTCACTTTGCTCCTTCGACAGATCCGTCGCTCAAGCTTCGCACCAAGACCGCCTTCCTCCTCTCCCAGCTCATGAACCAGTCGCAGTCGCCGTCGTCCTTCATCTCCTCCCTGCGATCCGCCTCGACCCTCCCAACTCTCATCGACTCGCTCTCGCCCTCAACAGCCGTCCCGACCGGCTCCTCTGGCGAGCAAGAAGCGATCGATTCCGACTTCCGCGACAAGGGCCTGCGGTTCCTCGCCAATGCTGTCGAAAGCACAAAGGGTGCCGACGGCCTGACGGCGGAGGAGAAGACGAAGGTCCAGGGTGTGGTGCGGGAGGTCGAGCAGGTCGAGGGATGGACTTCCGAGGATGTTGGTCTTGCGCAGGACGAGTGGGAGTCGTTCAAGCGCGCGCTCGCCTAGACACCGCGGGAAATCGACGACACCAAGTTCCCCACCTTGAGCGGACCGTTCGGATGCGTGCGCCCCGCCTTTTTCTCCACTCTGCTGCACTCGCTCTTCTCTCGTGCTGCTGTACAACGACGCCATGGCTTCAGAATTCTCTTACGACGCTATTCACGCACGCTACGGAGACGGCATCCCCTGCCCGTCCGACTACTCCTTCCCTACGCATGTCATCGACCGATGGGCAAAGGAGCAGCCTGACCGCCCAGCGATTCACTGGGTCTCGCACGACTTCAAGAAGGAGCGCATCATGTCGTACCGCGAGTTGGCGGACGCGAGCAACAAGGCGGCAAAGGCGTTCCAGGACAAGGGGATTAGGAAGGGCGACCGGTTCGTTTGCGCTCTTCCTTTCCGTCTCTCTTTTCCTCGCTGATGTTGAGAGCTCTGCAGCGTCCTCATTCAGCTGCCGCGAGTGTGCGAATGGTTCGTCGCCGTTCTCGGGTTGTGGAGGATCGGTGCGGTTGCGTCGCCTTCGACGTCGCTCCTGGTCTCCAAGGGTGCGTATTTCGTTCCTTCCATCTACAGGACGCTCGTGGCGTTAGATTGGCACTTGCGAAGAGCCGGCGGAACTTTAATAGGTTAACCAAGCTGACCTTTTCCCGCCTAGACAGACTTGAAGTTCCGCGCCGAGGTTGCGAAAGCCAAAGCGTTCATTGGCGATCACGAGTCCTGCGGACGCTTCGAAGAAATCTCTTCGACCGTCGACATCTCGCTCATCTTCCAGGTCCGGACAGACGATGACCGAGGACTCGGTGCGGGACGAGTTGACTTCCAGGATGTGCTCTCGAACGTTCCGGACGGGACAAAGTGCGAAGCTCCTGAAGGGCACAAGTCGACGGACCTTGTCATCCTGTTCTTCACGAGCGGGACGACGGGAGCGCCCAAGATGGTCCTCCTCGAGGCAGAATATCTCGTCGGGCACACCATTACGGGCTTGTGGTATCAAGCCAAACCTGGGACGCTCGTGCTGTGCATGGCGGACTTGGGATGGGCGAAGGGTACATATGGCGCGGCGGGCAGCTTTAGCGTCGGCGCGACACTCTTTGTTCAGCCTCCTCCGCCTGGCGCTTTTACGCCCGCTCAACTCATTGAGTCGCTCTACCGCTATCCAATCGAGACGCTTTGCGCCCCTCCCACCATCTACCGCGCCCTCGTCACTTCTGCCGGCCGTGCGGCGCTCCAGAAGCAGCCGCTCAAGAAACTCCGGCACTGCGTCGGCGCCGGCGAGCCGCTCAACCCCCAGGTCATCACGGATTGGCGCGAGATCACTGGATTGACTATTCGCGACGGGTGGGGAATGTCGGAGACTGTTCCTGCTGTGGCGAACTTTGAGGGAATCGAGGCGCGTCCGCTTTCTCCTTCGTCAGCCTGCAAAGCTGGCTGCTGGTCAGGGCTGACTCTCTGCTACTTCTTGCACTTCTAGCTCCGTCAAGGTTCGATGGGCAAGCCCGCCCCGTTCTTCCAGATGGGTATCGTCGGCCAGAACGGCGAAGAGCTGCGGGACGGCGAAGAAGGCGAGCTCGCGATCCGGACAGACAAGGGCGCGGGCAGCTGCTGGATCTTCAAGGGTGCGTCCTTCACGATCTCGACTGTAGACTCGCCGCTGACTGCAGTCGTCGATAGGCTACGTCAAGAATGGCAAGGTTGACAAGCGGCAGAAGAGTCACGGCGGCAAGACCTGGTTCTGCACCGGCGACCGCGGGATGCGAGACTCGGACGGCTACTACTGGTTTGTCGGACGGGACGATGATGTGAGTCCGAACGACTCTTGTGCGAGGCGGACGGAGATGCTCGACCTTCTCAGTCTGCGCTCACGAACTCATGCCCGTTCCGCCGCAGGTCATAACGTCGAGCGGCTACCGCATTGGTCCCTTTGAGGTGGAGAGCGCGCTGAAGGTGCGCGAGCTCGTTCTACCGTAACGCTCATCCCGCTGACCTCCCCGAAACCGCAGACGCACCCAGCTGTCGTCGAGTCGGCGGCGGTAGGCTCGCCAGACCTAAGCCGCGGAGAGGTTGTCAAGGCGTTTGTGATCCTCTCGGACGAGTACCGAGACAAGGTGCTGGGCAAGGAGGACAAGGAGAAGGAACTTAGGCTCGACATGCAGGTGCGCCCGAACACCTTTATTTTCTCTTCCGCTTTCCTTTCTGACCCGGCTGGTCCACAGAATCACTTCAAGAAGATGACGGCGCCGTACAAAGTCCCTCGCGAGATCGAGTTCGTCGACACGCTGCCCAAGACCGTCTCTGGCAAAATTCGACGAATCGAGTTGCGCGAGCTGGAGAAGCAGCGCAAGGCGGACATTGTCAAGCAGCAGAAGGCCAAGTTATGATCATGTACAGACTGTATTGCGAGCGAATGTATGACAACAAGGGAAGAACGGCGAGAACTGATGCAAGCGGTCCCACTCCTCCATCTTCACGCGTCGAGTTCCGCCTCGAACTGCTTCGCCTCTGCGGCAGACGTGCCTCCTCCGACGAGTAAGCCGAGCCCGTCCTGCTTGATCCTCGGCAGGTAGTCATGCTTCTTCGGCTGCTTCTGGATTGCCGAGACGAGCGAGCGCAGGCTTTCGTTGTACGTCGACTCGGCGCGCAACTGTGCAGACTCGGAATCAGAAGTGAAGCGCAAGCACGTGGTGGGGCGGCTGAGCGCACCTGGTGAGCCATCTCTCGCGCCTCTTTCAACTTTTTACTCGCGTCCTTGTAGCCGCCCCACGAGAAGCTGGTTTCGACAAAGCGACGAGCCTCGGCCACAGCAGCCTGTATCGCCTGAGTCGAAGGCGTCGGCTTCTTCGCCGTTGCGGCCGGAGTCGGCGCGTCTTCGTCCTCGTCTTCCGTCGCCGGCTCCTCGTCCTCGGTCGCTGGCTCTTCCTCCTCCTCCTCGTCCTGCTCGGCATTCGTGTCGCGCGCATCGGCCGTCGTGTCCCGTGCATCGGCCGCGTCGACAATCACAATGTCCTCGTCCTCGTCGTCGCCCTTCTTGCCATCGACCGACTCGGGCTTGACGAGAGGAGCGGCCGGCGCCTCCGTCTCCTTGACCTTCGCTGCCGCTTGCGAGTTGCCAAAGACGACGTCGAGATCGATGCGGTCGTCGTCGCCGGGTTGAGCGTAGTTGACAGTGCGTTTGTTGATCTTGGTCGGCTTCGGAGGGACTACAGGCGGAGATGGTCAGAAGGATGAGATGGTAAGAGAGCGCAAGGACGGCGGACGCACCAATTTGAATGTCGAAGACGCGCCTGACCTTGTCGGCAACCGGCGTAGCCTTGGCTGCGACGGCGGATGGCGGGTCCATGTACTTTGTGAGGATTGGCGGGACGGGCGGGAGGTCGGCATCGGGGTTTGAGAGGCGGAAGACGAGCGTGTTCTGTACGTTATGGATTGCGGGCGAGAACGAGTCCTCCGTAGTGAAGAAACCGGTGGGGTTGCTGCGAGCGCGACAGTCAGTAAGGCGCCCTTCCCAGTCGTCTCGAGCGTGCTCACCCTTCCTCGTCTGGCTCGCCCGCCTGAGAGATATCCATCGCGTCGACGAACTCCTCCATCGCCTCGTCCATCTCCTCAGTCGGCAGGAGCTTGTGCTCCATCTTGCGAGCGTGTTTCTTGTTGAAGATGCGCTCAAGCGACGGGAACGGGAGGGAGCGGATGTCTTCGGCGAAGGGAAACTGCGCAGAGTGTGGGAAAATGTCAGCTTGATTGAATGTGCGCGAATACTGGCGTTCGACTCACGCGGACCCAGTAGCAGTACTCCCGCTCTTGCTCGTCGATGCGCGGGAAGAGAATGCCGAGCATTGGGTCGGGCACCCTGAATTTGCCGTTGCGGTTGAAGCCCTTCTTGACGAAGCGGACGAGGGCGGCGCATCCCTTCTCGTCCATACCGTTGCACAGCGCCGAGAAAATCCGCTCAGAACCCAGTTCTCCTGGCGTGGCGTAGACATAGAACGCGTCGCCCATCCTCTGCTCGTATCGGATCTGTAGGCCGCACAGGGTTAGATGAGAGTGACAGCCGCGACGGGTCGGCGAACGCACATCGCTCTGCTTGAGGAAGCGGAGTATCTCCATGCCCGTCTCCAAGCCCGACAGGGTGCCGATATCGTCCTCGAGGTCGCCCACGGGAATGAGCGAGCCGCCGTAGTGGTACGCCTCGACGAGAGCACCCGCATCGGCTTCCTGCCAACCTTCTTCCTCCTCCTGCCTCGCATCGTCATCGTCCTCCTCATCCGTCTCACCTCCCTGCCTCGGCTTCTTGTGCACGCGCACCTGGCTCGAATTGTTGGCTCGCTCGATTGGGCGATAGAAGAAGCGGCGGTCCATCTCGACTGCATGAGAGGCGAGGTCGGCGTCCTCCTCGTCGCCAACAGCGAGTCCCTCGTTCTGCAACTCCCGGTCGAACAAGACGCCAATCTTGCCGAGCTCGATGCCCTGTCCGGCGTTGAGCTGTGCCTGGTGCTCGCGAGTCTGCTTGTCGGCGAAGCGAGCCTTGCGCTTGATCTCGTCAAGGTCGTCCTCGTCCTCCTCGGCCCCATCTGCTCCCCGCTTCACGCCACGCTGGCTCTGGCTCTGACTCTGCTGCGCCGCCTGTGTTCTCGCATTCTCGAACCCACGCATGCTCATCTTCTTCATCGACGGCGGCGCGGCTGGAACAATCGCCTTCTTGACGTCGACCCACATGACGAGCGCCGTATCGGGGTGCGTCTCCGGGTTGCCGAAGCTGAGCCGCATGCGGTCTGCGCGCGAGTTGACGGCCTTGACCTGCGGCGTTGCGATGACCTCAAGCGCTTGGCGCGCGTTGACGACCGCCGAGGTCGCCTCGAGTCGCTCGACGAGCTGCTGGAATTGCGACTCGTTCTCGCGCTGTCGGTATCGACGGCTGTCAACGAATGCGTCTCACCAAAGCGGAACATCTGGTAGCTCACCTTGACGTCCGACTTGTTCGCCTCGACGAAGCCGATCTCTTCGTCGTCAAAATCCATGCCGCTGGAACAAACCGAGGAGAAGCGGAGTCAGCGCGCTAGCTTGGGAGCAGAAGGAGGATAACAAGTCCCTCCTTTCGCAAACTTACATGACAGTCAAGCTCATTCCCTTCGCGTTCATCTGCTTGGCAGCCGACGACATGCCGTCCCAGTCGATCTGCGACTCGCCATCCGTCAAGACGAAGATCTCCTTGGTCGCGTATTTGGCGAACGAGGGTTGAGCGTCGAGGGTTTCGATCCCGAGGATGACGGAGGTGAAAGCTGCGCCGGACAACGAGGTCAGACTCATCTCTTGTGTATCTCCAGGAGGCATCGTCGGAAGGAGTGTAGCGACGCACCGTCTCCGTCCGGCCCTTCACCCGCAACCGCCTCGTCAACCCGATCGAGCAGCGTCCGGTCAATCGTCGCTGTGAGCGGCAGCAGCTCGTAGCAATGCCTGTACGGGTCGCTCGAGCGGTCGAACTTCTCGTCGCGCTCGGCGGCCTGCTCCTTCGCGCGGGTCGTGAGGATGTTCTTGGTCTTTGGGTGGCCGAAGAGGATGACGCCGAACGGGGTGGTCTTGAGGTCGCGCATGATCTGTAAGCAGACTGCGGTCAGCCTGGCAGCCTTGGTGTCCCGTATGAAAGCGAGACGAACGCACCCTCTGGACAATCTTGGCCTTGACATACTCCTTCGCGACATCGAGCCCAGACCGCCTGCGAACAGTCTTGTGCTCGCCATAGCCGACCTCAAAGTCGCGCACGTGGTTCATCGACGCGCTGCAGTCGATGAGGAAGAGCGACGCCGTCCTCGGAGCCTGTTGGTTGATGAGGTGGGGGAGCGAAGTCAGCGCAAGCAGGGACAATGGAGGCACCAGAATCGGCGTACGAGGGCCATGCTGGCTGGTTCCCGCTGGCGACACAGCAACAGGAGCGGTAGCGAGGCAAGCGAGTGAGCGGTTCGAGCAAGAGATGTCAAAAGCTCGCGACGTCAACTCGTGAGTAGCAGCCGAAACGGAGCCAGAGCATGCGAACAGCGCTTTGTAGTTTCCGAAGGGCGCGGAGCAAGGCGGGGAAGCCTGTACGAGGGCGAAAGTCGACTTTTCTCTTCTCGAAGGCGAATGCAGCGTCCACCAGCTGAGAAACGCTTCAGAACTGCTCGTATGACAGGAATAAGGGATACAGGGTGTAGCGATGCGGTCATTCGGCGAGATCACCAGTGCAGGACGTGCTGTGAGGTGAATGCGGTCAGATTCGCTCAGATATGCGAGGAGAGGCTGCAGCGACGCACGCTAGGGCACTCGTACCCGCCAGGGTTGTTGTGCAGATCTGTAGAGAACGGGATATGGCAGAGAAGAAGCGAGCAGTGGGATGCGAACGCAGTCAGCGACAACAGCGCAGAAGGGCAGGTAAGGCTTGCAACGCACACTCCTGGTGATAGTCCTCCGCATCCCACCACTTTGCAAGCGGCTCAACCGTCGTCGCAATCTTCTGGTCTGGGTAGTGCGCGTCCTTGACCTCCGCCATGACCTTCTTCGCGATCTCTGCCTGCTCGTCCGAGGTTGTGAAGATGGCGGTGCGGTACTGCGTGCCCGTGTCAGGGCCCTGGCGATTCACCTGAGCTGTAGAAGCGGGGCAGATTAGCAAGAGCGGAGGCGGAGTATCGAAAGTCTAGGGAAACGCACTCGGGTCGTGCATGCGGAAGTGGAACTCGATCAGCTCAGCGTACGAGACCTTGGACGGGTCAAAAATGATCTTGCACGCCTCGGCGTGGTTCGTCGAGCCCGAGCAGACTTGTCGGTAGTTGGGACTCTAGAGGAGGCGGAAGGAGGGTGAGCAAGGGTGTGAAGTCGGCTTGGGGAGAGAAGGGGTAGCTTACGTCGGCGTGTCCGCCGGTGTAGCCAACCTTTACGTCCTCCAACTTGTCCTTGAACGCCTTGCGGTACATGTGCTGTCGACGAAGAGGGGTCGAGATCAGCCACAGCCCCTGAACGCCCGCTAGTCTACTCGAGAGCGCGTCGCTGTTCGCCAGCATTACTCGGTAGCGAATGAACGCACCTCAGTACCCCAGAAGCACCCATTCGCCACGACGGCCGTCTGAGTCCCCGACGCGGAGCTGGGGAGTGCTTGGGATGCGGCGATCGCGGTGGGCAGCGTCGGGCCAGCGTAGGTAGGGCGTGCCATTCTGTGTGCGGAACCGAAGAGCGATCTGACGTGCGAGAGCATGCAACGAGCGCGGTTGGCGGAGGAAGGGAGAAGTCCGGGTGCGCTTCCGTCATCTCGGACATCGAACATCTCGCAAAAGACAAGTAGAAACAACGCTTTGCATGCCAGAACAGCGCCAAATGAGACTGTCAGGATATGCGCACATGGGCTGCGGCGTTTCATGAGCGAGTATACCCAAGATCCCCTCCAATCCAGTCGATTCTCGCCTCATTCCACCTAGTTCGTGCCTAGCCGAGGGTTCGCAGGGTCGACAGGCTGACCACCTCCACCGTAGCTGCGAGGGACGCAAGCATGAGCGAGAGAACAGGTGGGAAGAGAGGGATCCTCCTCCTTCAGGGCGAAAGAACGGGAACGCACCTCGCCTCGACGCCAGCTCCGCCTCCACCGACCACCATGACCTTTCCCCTACCCTCGACAACCAGCTTCGGCGCCTCGTACATCTTGTTGACAATCGCCGCCCGCGCCATAACCGCCAACTCGCCCAGCGACTCGGTGTACCAGTCCCGCAGCCGCTCTTCGGATGTGCGCCCTGCTTCCTCTGCCGATGAACTTGCTGGTGTAGATGACGGCGAAGCTTCGGGTGCAGCGGGGGAGGATGATGAGGAAGAGGGTGCCGAGACAGAGGCGTACGAGGCGTCAAGGAGGGCCGGAAGCTCGGTGCGGAACTTGTTACGGGTCCGTCGGAGGAAGTACTGCTTGAAGTTGTAGCTCGCGAACGAGTGTGCGACGCGGAGCTCCTCCTTGTACAGCGCGAGGAGGTGAGTGCGGGTGATGGGCGTCGACGGCGAGACGCGCAGCTGGCGCGGGAGGTTGGCGAGTGCTTGCGTGTGTGGCTTGACCATCTTTGTCGGCGGTAGTGGCTCAGCAAGCGGGTGGTGTGCGTGTGCGAGAGAAGTGGCAGAAGTTGAGGAGTTGTGGCGCTCATCGCAACGCTGGCGACATCTTGCGCAAGAATAGCTTGGTTGGCGGCATCATGCTGGCGACGCTCTCGTACGAGGCTTGCCGAAATCGAGAGTGTGGAAGCGGGTTGCGTAGGATTACAACAAATTGACCGGAAGAAGCGAGATCTAGGGTTAGGCAGCCGTCGGTTCGTCCTGCATCTTGGCCTGTATGCTCTTTGCTTTCTGAAGAGGCAGGAAGCGGGCGCAGAGTCAGCCGCCGGGTTGCAGAGGGAGGTTCAGCGGAAGCCTCGAGGGAAGCCAGAACGCACCTCGACGAACTCGGTCAATTGCTTCTCCAGGTCTTCCAGTCGCGCCTTCTTGACCTGGTTCTCCTTGACGAGCTTGGCCTTGACCGCGCCAAGCTCTTTCCGCTCCTCCTCGAATCTGCATCGAAGAAAGTGGAGTCAATCCGATGTTCCGGCCGTGCTGCGAGGTAGGACGGCGCCCACCGTTTCCGCTCCTCGAGCTCGAACGCTAGCCGTGCCAGCATGAGGGCGTGGGCCGCTTCTTGCGAGTCTCCCTCGGGCAGAGGGACCTGAAGGCCTGGAGGAGGGGCGTCGGATGCGGCGAGTTCTCGGAGCTCGTCGAGGGAGTGCAGGGGCAGGTTCTGGTACTCGGAGCTGTGTCACAAAGCGATATGGAGGTCAGGAAGCGTAAGGAAGGGAAACACCTCTCGAGAACGCACGAATACTCCTCCGCCGACCGAATCTCCCGCTCGATATGATTCCGCTCGAACAGCAGGTTCTGTTCAAAGAGCGTCTGGGTCAGCCTGAATGAGCGAGCATCCCGCGAGCGAGCTGTGACGCACCTGCAGCCTCAAGTGAGCCGCATCCATCTCCAACCTCGCATCCTGCGTCCGCGCCTTGCATTCCTTCGTGTCGAGCAGGGTATTCCGGTTCACGCCATACAGTGCAGCAAAGAGCGGCGCAGCTTGCGCGAGGTAGGGCTGCGGGTCAAAGGCGTCTCCCTGGGTCGCTCGAGCGGCGACGAGCTGGTCTGCGAGCGCGCGGACGAGGTCGACGAGCTGGTCTGGCGGCAGTGTGTGGGTGTGTGCGACCATCTCGCACCCTTGCAAGCGCAAACAGAGCCAGCGAGCGAACAGTCCACCATCGACCTCATTCCCCACCTCCTCGAGCATCCTTGACATCCGCTGTCTCGCTCGCTCACCGCTGTGAAGCCTGGCAAGGATGCTCTCTGTTCTCAAGCGCGTACCAAGGGCCTCTGTGGCTGCCCGCGCCGCTGCCCGCTCGTATGCTACCGAGCACAACCCCCCGACTCGCTTCGAGTCGGCTTCCGTCTGGCAGAACGAGCCATCGCAGCCTAATCTCGTCACAGACTCGGTCCCAGGTGCGCACAGAGGTCATTCGACTCCCCTCGCACGCTGACCAACTCGCTTGACAGGCCCGCGCTCCTCGGAGTTGAGCAAGGAGATCGCAGACTTCCAGGACCCTCGCACGCACGTCGTCGTCGCAGGTACGCTTTCTGCGCTCGCCTATCCTCCTAAAAGGAGCTGACCCGTCTGCCCACTGCGCGCAGACTACGCCAAGTCGAGGGGTACGTCCTCTCGCCTCCTCCAATTGCCGTCGGCTCCTTTGCCTCTTCCCCACCTCCTCGCGTTGACTCGCCTGGCGGAATCGCTTGCAAACAGGAAACTACCTCGTCGATGCAGACGGCAACGAAATGCTCGACGTCTTTGCCCAGATTGCCAGGTGCGGCGCTTCGACGGCGGTAAAGAGCGCATCCGACTGATGCCGCCGTGCGCTTCTGCAGTATCGCGATCGGGTACAACAACCCCGAGCTCCTCGCGCTCGCCAAGACTGTCAGTAAGAGCGCTTGTCGACGAGCTCGCGCTTTCGCTGACGACTTACCGCACTTTCCAGGATGAGTTCGCAATCGCCGCGTGAGTTCCCGTTCCGTCGATCGGTTCCTACGACCGAAGCTGAGTGTACGCTTGCGCAGGATGAACCGACCGGCGTTGGGCTCCTTCCCGAGCAACGAGTGGTCGGAGACGATTCACAAGGGCCTTCTCTCCGTTGCGCCGAAGGGGACGCCTCATCTCTTCACCCAGGTGTGTTGCGTCCCTCTTTCTAGACATTTCCGCTCGCTTAACTTCATCCTAAACAGATGTGCGGTTCTTGCGCGAATGAGGGAGCGTTGAAGGCGGCGTTCATGGCGTATCGTGCGAGGCAGCGCGGAGAGCAGGGCATCAAGGACTTCACGTCCGAGGAGGCGCGTCTCTCCGCCTTCGTCTACATCGATGTCTTGTCTGACAATTCGCTCGATATGCAGATGAGCTCGTGCATGAAGAATGCGAGTCCGGGAAGTCCCGACCTCGTCGCCATGTCTTTCAAGTCGGCCTTCCACGGTCGCTTGTTCGGCAGTCTGTCACTCACTCGCAGCAAGGCCATCCACAAGGTGCGATGCGCAACGTCGCTTGAACTGCCGCAAACAGCTGTTGACACTGCCTTGAGCAGCTCGACATCCCCGCCTTCGACTGGCCCGCCATCTCCTGGCCTACGATGAAGTATCCTCTGGACGAGTACGCCTCGGAGAACGCAGAAGCCGAGGCGCGGACGATTGCGCTCGTCGAGGAGATGATTATCGCGCAGAAGAAGAAGGGCAAGGACGTTGCGGCGCTCATTGTCGAGCCCATCCAGTCGGAGGGCGGCGACAACCATGCGAGTCCGAGCTTCTTCAAGGCTTTGCGGACGGTTACAAGGGTGCGTCTCCTCGTTGGCCTGCTGCTAGAAGGCGACGTCTGACTCTGGTTCGCTGTCGCAGGAACACGGAGGTTCGCCTCGACCTCTTGGCCTTCGTTCGTGCGACGTCAGCTGATGTCTTCCTGATCAGTCTTCATGATCGTCGACGAGGTGCAGACCGGCGTCGGCGCGACGGGCGCCTTCTGGGCACACGACAAGTGGAAGCTCGACCACCCTCCCGACTTTGTCACCTTCTCGAAGAAGATGCAGGCCGCCGGGTTCTACCACGCTGAGGGGACGCGTGCGTCGCTGCCGTACCGCAAGTGCGCTTGATTCACCTTCGCTAGGCTGGCTGAGCGCAGCTGACCTTCCCTCGCGCAGCTACAACACCTGGATGGGCGACCCTATGCGCGCTCTCCAGGCTCGCGAGATGATCGGCTTCATCAAAGCGCACGGCCTCGTCGCCCACACTGCCGCGATCGGCGATGAGCTCTACTCGTCCCTGACCGACCTGTCGAAGCGGTACTCGGGCCAGATCCACAACCTCCGGGGCAAGGACTGCGGGACGTTCATCGCGTGGGACGCGGCGTCGGCTGAGCAGCGCGATAAGTTCGTTGCCGAGATGCGCAAGGTGGGAGTCGTGATGGGAGGTTGCGGAGACAAGGCTGTCAGGCTCAGGCCGATGCTCGTCTTTGGCGACAAGCAGAAGGACGTGTTGCTCGAGAAGATGGAGGGCGTCTTCAAGGACATGTCGTAGGATCAGTCGTGACAACGACGGAACCGTTATGGGCCTCTGAGCTTGCGTTCTTGCTTTCTTGCGGCCCTCCGTTTCCTGATGCCGATGCCGCTCATCCTGCCTGGTTCGCAAACTCTCTCTCGCTGGGTGCAAACCAAGCTCGAATGAAAACTGCGATACTGCTTTGCGTTCAAAAGGCGAAGGACTTATCGGCTACAAGTCGTTATGGGTGTGGGTTTGCGGGTCTAAAAAGCATAAACAGAGAAGCGTGCGATGAAGACTGACGGTGAAAGGCGATTAAGTTCATCTAGATGCCGGCGCCAGTCGACGTCGCGGTACCAGCGTTGTGGTGGCCGATGCCTGCACCGGTCGACGACGTCGCTGCGCCGCCGGTTCCGGTCGCGGCGGTCGTACCGCGCTCGCCGATGGGGTTGGTGGTCGACGCAGTGCCCTTCTTCTCGCCGATTGAGGCGAGGCCGAGCTGCTGAGTGAGGGTCTCTGCCGGGCCGTCAACTGCGAGGAGGCAGGGCGAGGTCAGCCGAGTCCGGCAGACAATAGCGTGATAGGTCCAATCCGACTCACCAGTGCGCTCGCATTCGCCGCGGTCGAGGAGAGCGTCGGCGTCGTGCCTCAAGGTCGACTTGAGGTCGCCTCCGCCGGCAACAAACTCCTTGAGAGGGAGGGGCTCGTGGACGGTACTCTGGTGGACGACGGGCGCCTCGTGGACGGTCTCGTGAATGGGGATGGTGGTCTGTTTGCACGGTGCGACGAGCGAATCGTAAGCAACTCGCGATTGAGAAGGTTGGGACACGAGCGCGTCAGCTCACGTGGATCTTGTGGTGCTCGTGGGTGTCGCGCTCGATGGTGGGCTGGACGATGTGGTGGACCTGCAGGAAGACCAAACGGATCAGCGCTGCAGCCGAGAGCGACGAGTGAGAGCGAAACGCACGTGGTGCTGGACGTTCTCGTGGACCTGCTCGCCACGGTCGATGATGGTGCGCTCGCGAGGAGCCTCGACAACCGAGTCCTTGGCCTTGTTGAGCGAGGCGAACTGCGTCTTGTCCTCGTCGGTCGCGACGTGACGCTCGTGGATCTTGGTGACGGGGACAGCCTTCTCGTGGTGAACCTCGCCAGCGTGCTGCTCGTCAACGACCGGCTGGACGTGGTGCTGGACGTGGTGGACTGCGAGACGAGCAAAGTCAGCCAAATGTCGACGACTCGACCCGTGAAGTACGCACCGTGTCGGTCAATCTCGCGCTGGCGCTCGACCTCCTCAACCTCGTGGTGGTGGCGGGTCTCGTCTGCGACGGAGCAATGTCAGGAAGAAGTCCCGTCGAAATCAAGGGGACAGAAACGCACGGGTGACGGGCGCGAGGTGCTGGTGGTCGTGGGTCGCCATCTTGGCCTCCGCCTCGCCGAGGACGGTGTCGCGGCCAGGCTGGTGGTGCTTGTGAGGAGGAGGAGCGGCGTGCTCGCGGAGGTGCTCCATGCCGCGCTCGACGGCGCCGCCAGCACCCGTACGGGTCGACGAGCCAGTGGTCGCGCCGGTCGTGCCAGTTGCGCCAGTTGCGCCGGTCATGCCAGTCGAGGTGCGGTCTCCAGCAGCGGAAGAGGTAGGCGTAGAAACAGCGTTGTTCGACGAAGAGCGAGTGCCGGTGGTCGAGTCGATGTGCGAGCCAGACGCCGCACCAGCAGCTGCCGACGCAACACGGTCGCCAGCGGAGGAGTGTGTCGGGGTCTGGGTGTTGTGGGTGGTCTCGTTGCCCGCGGACCTGTCGGTGGCCTTGTCGACGGCGGCGTTGGCAGCCTTGCCGGTGAGGCCTCCGCCGGTGCTCTCGTTGGCGGACTCGTGAGCGGAGAAGTGGCCCGAGGGGGAGCGGTCGGCGGAGTCGTGGGTGAAGACCTGTATCGAGGCAGACGTCAATCCACGTCGCAGGCGACATCGGGAGAGGTGTACACACCTGCTTAAGCTTGTTCATGATGCGGTTGGGTGGTCGTTGTGAGAGGAGGTGCTGTTGGGAAAGGAGAGAGAGGGGAGCTGGAGCGGGTGAGATGAGCGAGTCGACGCTACGCAATGCCGAACAGCGGTCGACTGACATCAAAGCAATCGAGTCTCCGCAACCCGCCAGCGGGCAGTGACGGAATGTCTCCCGCTCGAGCAGCGAAGGGGTTTCCCGATCGCTCGCACGGGGTGAGGCAGACATCGCAGGACAATCAAGAGCTGCGCAACCGGGTGATCTAGCTTTCTCCGCGAATTCGCACGTTCAGCGCAGCTGCCGAGCGTCCTCGCCTGTCGCCTCCTGATGACGACGGACTCCGCTGATGAGGCTACCCAGGCGTTCGCGGGCGTGCTGGTACAGCTTGCAGCTCTTCAGGGGACCTGTACTGATCGCAAATCCACCGAGTCGAACGATCGCAGCGATAGGGCAGAGATACAGTGCTGCTCGCGCTTCGCGATGCGAGGCCAACGACGTCAAGGCGAGGGCGAAGGTTTCTCCTCGTGCTCCAGCTTGCTCGTAAGCGCCTGTGCCTTCATTCCGAATCGGCGCTTGACGAGCGCATTCAGGCTGGATCTGCGGACCGTTGTCTCGCTCGTCCGCAGGTCCTCCCTCCGCCTTTCGCTGCGTGCGCCGCCTGTCCTCGGCAATGACATCTGGCTTGTGCGTGGCAACTGCTTCCCAAGCGTCAACAGACTGCGGTCAAGGCAGTCAGGAACGGAGGAGGCAAGGGCGAAGGTATTCGTCGGCGGCGGGAGAAGCCAGTTCCTCGCTTGTTTCGTAGACGAGGTGAAGCAAATATGACTACAAGGAATAGAGTGGACGAGTCTACGTGCGAGAGTGTCTGCGTATCTAGAGGAGCGGCGTGCCCGGGTCGTAGTACCAGAAAACCTGCTCGAAAGGAAGGTCAGCACGTCTGCGTAGCGAAGGAGTGGCATAGAACGCACGAGGGCGATGATGATATAGATGACCATGAGGACAAGGCCTTCGAGCCTGTGAAGCGAGAGCGGGTCAGCCGAAGAAGCGAAGGAAAGGCGGAGATGGGTTATTGGACGCACCAGTTCGTCTTGCCGTCTGCGATAGCCCAGTTGACGCCGACGATGCTCACGAAGAGCACGAGCGTCTGGAATTCGTCCTGCGGGTCGAAGCGGTCAGATTGGGCGACAGTAATCTCGGAAACTTGTACAGCTGGAAGCGCCGCTAGCGAGGGTAAACGCACGAAGTACTGCAAGGCGCCAAATGTCAGCTTTCTGAACCTTCAAAGACGCAAAGGAAGAACGCACGAAGGACAGTGGCTGGCCAATACACCAACCGAGCAGGACCAGAACCGGAATGACGAAGAGGGCGATCTGGATCGAACTGCCGATAGCGACCGACATCGAGAGGTCCAGCTTGTTCTTCGTAGCGACGGTGACAGCCTGCTCAACACCTCGTATCAGCGAGAAGTTTGAAAGACGCAGGAAAGGGGAGTGGACGAACGGCAACGTGCTCGCTTGCGTTCCCGACGAGCGGCAGCAGGATCAACGCGACGAATTGTTCCGAAACGTTTCCCGTCTCGACGAGACCCTCGATAGACGAGACGAGCCATTCGGCCGTCACACCCGCAAAGACGGTGACAGTAACGAGCAAGATGACCGCAACGCGGCCGAGCATCTTGGGCGTGTGGTGCTCGAGTTCCGAGTTGGTAGAGCTGGAGGACGACGAGGAGGTGGAGGAACTGTCGTCCGAGTCGCCCCAGCTCGGGAGGGAGGGGAGCGAGGGGATGCGGAAGACGTTGCCCTCTTGAGGCGGTTGCGGTTCCATGTTACCGGGCGCCATGCCGGCGAGGGGAGGCTGGTTGGCGAGGGTTGTAGGGTCGGGACGAGGCGCAGGAGCGTACAGGTCTGCCTCGCACGCCACGTTAGTCTCGTTCAAGGCGAAAGGAGGGAAACGCGACGCACAAGCATGCGTCCAAAGCTGGAACGCCAGCGACGCGATGTAGACGAAAAGCAAGATGATCGCGACGCCGTGACTGATGTGCAAGGCCTTGCTGTTCGTCAAGTCGAGGCTCTCGGTCTGCGCGGCGTCAAGGAAGTGGTGGACGGCGACGGGGATGACGATGGCTGTGACGGCGAGACCGAGCAAGTTGATGTTGATCTGCGCGCTGCGGACGCCGTCTGAGCGAGCAGAAAGGTCAGCTAGTGTCGGGAGAAGCGAATCGAGAAGGCGCACAGGACATCTCGTGCCGCTTGAGCTGTTCGTTCACAAGGATTAACTCTCTGGTCCGCTTCGAGGGAGGGAAGACGACGTACACCGCCAGCAAAGTAGCACATCCTGCGCAATGTCACGACCATTAACTCATCTTCGCGAGGAAACGGAAGGAGCGGGCAACGCACCCAAGCACAAGCAAGCAATTCGACAGAATCGACCCGATCATCGACGCCTGCACAATCTCCAGTTCGCCCTTGACAAGCGCAAGGATGGCGATGATGAGTTCGCTGCGAGACGTGGGAAGTCAGCGAGTGAGGATGGGAGAGAGAGAGCGAGGAGAACGGACACGGCGTTGCCGAAAGTTGCGTTCAGCAGGCCTGCACGATAGACGTTAGCGAGAGCGCAGAGGGGAAGAGAGGGCGACAGACGCACCTCCGATGGTTTCGCCAACACGGATGGCGAGATCTTCGGTTGCGAAACCAAGGAGCGAAGCGAGCGGGATAATGGCTGCGATGTCTATGATGTCAGATAGCGTGCTCGGAGGCTCAGGGAGAGCGAACGCACCGATGAAGGACATGATAAAGGTAACAGTCGGACTCTGATTCCTGCGAACGACGGACAGAGGGCGTCAATTCTCGCTCGTCCAACAATTGCGCGAGACGACGCACGTAAAGTGACATGCCCAGGAGACGGGGATGAAGACGAGCAGGACGTTGAGCCATGAGTAGCGGACGATGTTGACTGCGGAACTCCTCCAGCCCGGTGCGTTCGCGACCGGGACCTGCGAGATGCGTCTGCTCGTCAGCCAGCGCTTCAGAACGACATCGCGATTACACGCACCTTCGGCTCGAGCAGATGCTTGCCCAAGAACGACCTCGTCGGCGCCCTCTCAACACCCGGCCTCACTCCTGCCTCCGCTCCTCCAACCTCCAACGACCCCATCCTCGTCCTCTGCGCCGGAGCAGTCTCAGCCCTCGCTGGTTTCGGACGTCGTTGGCGCATGTGATGCTGCGGGACTGGTTGGCTCCCACCAACGGGAGGAGGAGGTGCCGCTCCCTCATCGTTACTCGTACCTCCCGCTATAGACCCCGGTTCCTCGACTAACACCCTCCCCTGTCCCGCATCTTTCTCGCCCTCGCCCAACCCGTTCGACGCGTCCGAGCCGAGTTCAGCGAGCGAGAGGGATCGAGCGTAGTGAGAGGTGGTCGGAGGGACGGGTGCGGTGAGGCTGCGGTCGGGCGGGTTGGGTGGTTCGAGCGTGGGTTTCTCTGTGTCCATGCGAGTCAACGTGTCCTCAGCGAGTGTGTAGGAGACAGAGAGAAGAGACGACGAAGCGAGGCGGTGTCGACGGCCGCCAAGAGATTAGTCGGCCGCAGCCAACCCGCGCCGGCCGACAGGGAGGTCGCGTCGTAATGCCAACTCCTTTTCACAGACAGCCAGCAACGTCAAATCTACAACACCCCGTCTCTAATCACCCCATCTAAGCAGCGACCGTCTGCGTCGCAGCAGCCTGCGACTCACCGACCACCTCTCCCTGCTGACCGACCGACGACGACCTGCGCGCCTCAGTCGCCTCGAGCGCACGCTTGTCCTCCTTCATCCGCACCGTCGTACTCTCGAACGAACCCATCCCCTTGAGGCCCCATCGCCCGAGCATCGCGTGGTCTTCGTCCCAGCCCGACGTTGGGGTCGTCAACATGCGTTCGCCCTGCGTGTGGGCGTGTGAGAGTCAGCGAGAGAGAAGACAGAGAGAGAAACAGTGGGAGCGCACGGTGAAGATCGCGTTGGCGCCGGCCATGAAGGCCATGGCCTGCTCCGTCTCGGTGTAGCTGATGCGGCCGGCGGCGAAGCGAATGATGGAGCTGCGAGCGGTTCGAGATCTCTCGCCAGCGTCAGCGTTCGTTTTGAGCAAGGCATCGACGCAAGAGAATCGCCGAGACGACTCACGTAGGAAGGACGATCCGAGCGGTCGCGATAGTGCGCAGCAACTCCTGGATCGTGACGCGCTCGTTCTGCTCGAGGGGCGTGCCGGGGATGGCGACGAGGGCGTTGACGGGGAACGACTCGGGGGGTTCGGGGAGCCTGCGCGCGAGAGGGAGGGTGAGTATGCAATTCGAAGAGCTGGGGACATCAGCTCGAGTCGCTCGCCGGCGACAGAGCTGCATCGTCGAGTCGAATCGCGCACTCACTGGCTCATCTCGTAGATCAACCCAACGCGGTCCCCGTCCTTCTCTCCCAGCCCAATGATCCCTCCGCTGCACACACTGATCCCGGCACTCCTAACCGCCTCGATCGTCTCGAGGCGCTCGTCGTACTTGCGCGTGGTGATGACCTTGGGGTAGTACTCGCGCGAGGTGTCGAGGTTGTGGTTGTACGCTGTCAGGCCGGCTTCTTTCAGTTTTTGGGCTTGCTCGGGAGAGAGCATGCCCAGTGTCGTGCAGACTTCCATGTCCATCGCACTGTGGCGTCCAAGCGAGACCTGAATCAGTATCGCTGCCTGGAGAGCAGGCGAGGCTGAAGGTGAGAGCGACGACGCACCGCACGCCCTCGACCATCTTGAGGATGCGCTCAAACCCACGCTTCCGGCCACTCATGTCCCGCCACGCCGCGCCCATGCAGAACCTCGTCGAGCCATTCTCCTTGGCCTTCCTCGCCTCGCTGCGTACGCATCGGGGGAATCGCAACGAATCGATATCAGCTTCCGTTTCCCCTCGGATAAGGCGCGGAGAGGAGGGTGGGAAGGGGACGCACGCAAGGACCGTCTCGACGTCTGTGAGTTTCTCAGCCTTGAGACCGACCTTGTCCGCGTACTTGGACGACTGGGCGCAGTACGAGCAGTCTTCGGAGCATCCGCCGGTCTTGATGTTGAGCAGTGTGCAGAGCTGCACTTGGTCGGGCGGGTGGTTCAGGCGGTGGACCGAGGCCTGTGTGCATGGGCACGAGTGGTAGATCGCGCATTCAGAGCGAGAGTCAGCGCGAGGGTTGAAGCGGCGGCGGATGCGGGGAGCTGGAGATGTTGGGATCCCCGTTGCGAGAAGCGAGACTCACAGCGCGGAAGATGAGTTCCATCAAGGGCGAGTCGTAGACCTCCTGGACCTGCTCGCGTGTCCATCCCTGGCGAGTGTCGACCTGCGAGGCGAGCGAGCGGGTTTGGATGGGCGCGGTGGGGATTGAACGAGCTGCGACGAGCGACGGGTGCGGTTGTCGTTGTGGGCGGGTGGCTGCGCGCAGGGACGCGAGCAGGGTGCGCTGTCCGGCGGGCATCGTAGCAGAGAGTGAGTGTGTGAGCGCGCGAGAAGAACCCCCAAGACGGCGAGCCGACGAGGAGGGAACGAGTGAGACTCGCTCGCTCGCTCGAGGGCCGCGTGCTTGGGTCCGATAGGACTATGTAAGTGCGCAGAAAGCTATCGGTAGTCTCGGCAGAGTTCAGCGAGGTGGTGACGAGCCGTTTGCGATCCAGTGCGCCTCTTGACCTCCTACGTTGCACTCGAACAGATCACACCCACTCGTGCGTCCACTGACTGATTCTTGTGACACTCCCAGACAGGCGGTGACAGCCCCCTTGACCTCAGATGCTTCGCGCAACAGCCGTCAGGATGTCGCACAGCTTCAACCAGATCCCCGCCGTCCTCCCGAAGCTCCCCTTCGCGTACAATGCCCTCGAGCCCGCCATTAGTGCCACCATAATGCACGTATACCCTTTCTTTTCGTACTGCCCTTTTCCCCGTCGAAAACGGTCCACAGGACGAGGAGAACGAGGGGGGACAACTCGCGCTGACCTTCGCTCGCCACGCAGGGAGCTCCACCACTCGAAGCACCACGCCACCTACGTCGCCAACTTCAACAAGGTGCGTACCACACCCACACAGTGCCCGCCGTCGCTGGTTGCTGACCTCGTCGGTTTCGCTCGTCATCTCGCTCATTGCAACTCGCCCGCTCCCACACCCCGCGCGCAGGCCCACGAGGACATCCAGGCTGCTTCGCAGGCCCAGGACATCAAGAAGCAGATCGCTCTCCAGGCCGCCATCAAGTTCAACGGCGGTGGTGCGTTCTCCCTCTCATCCTCCGAGTCCACCCTTCCCCACAACTGACTAATTTCCCATCCTCGGCGTTCTTTGTCGACAGGCCACATCAACCACGTGAGACTGCGCTCGTTGACCGTTTTCACGCGGGCGCGCCTGCTGACTTGGCCCTCATCTTTGTTCCGCTCCTTCCTCCGGTTCGGCGAAATTCGACCCCGCCATTCCCGCAACTCGCCTCGCCTGCCTCGCTTTCCTCTCGCGCAGACCCTCTTCTGGGAGAACCTCGCCCCTCAGTCGCAGGGCGGCGGCCAGTTCCCCTCGTCGGGCAAGCTCCACGACCAGGTCCAGCAGGACTTTGGCGGCCTCGACGGCTTGAAGAAGGCCGTCAACGCCGCTGCCCTCGGTATCCAGGGATCCGGATGGGCTTGGCTCGGATACAACCCGACGACCAAGAAGCTCGAGGCTGTCTCGACGGCCAACCAGGACCCGCTCCTCGGCTACGTTCCCCTCGTCGGCATCGACATGTGGATCACCCTGAACGCTTCCTGAACGTTACATAAGCTGATGGGGTTCTCTTGACTCACAGGTGGGAGCACGCCTACTACATCGACTACGCGAGTCCTCCCCCTCCTCGTCCTTCTCGTTTTCCTCCTCGCTGACACACTCGCCTACCTCCTCGGGTTGCCCTCGCACGTCAACAGAAGAACGTCAAGGCCTCGTACCTCGACAACATCTGGTCGGTCATCAACTGGCAGACCGCCGAGAAGCGTCTCTCGGAGGCCTAAGTCGCCCTCTCCCCTCGCTCTCTCTCGCTTGGAAGGAAGGATGCGCTTGAACCGAACCGTAGTCCCCGTCGTGAAAAGTCGAAGCAATACAAACCCCTCAGTCGTTGCAGCCCACGTGCGAGCCTCTATCGTCCAGGCGCGAACCGACTCCGTCGTCTCAATCGCTCGCCGTACCGCTCGAAGAGGAAGGGAACGGGCACGAGGAGGAGCATGCAACCCGCTAGGAGCGTGCAGCCCCATTGGACGCCGAGGCGGTGGAAGAGTGCTGGGGCGAAGAGAGGGAAGAGGGCGCCTGCAAGGAGGGAGGGTCAGTCCGGATACAAGAGAGGAGGGGAGGCGAGCGCACCTGCGATGGAGCGGGTGACGACGTTGGATGCGAGTGCTGAGGCGGCGTTGCGCTCGTAGGCGCTGCGTGAGCGGAAAGTCAGCTTGAGAAGGTTGAAGGGGAGGAGCGGAACGTACTCGATGAGGTACGTCTGCATCGAGCGCTGCAAGGCGACGACGGTCAGTGCAAGCTTCGGGGTGGAAGCGAGTGTACGCACGAAGATCAAGACACTTCCAACACCTTGCAGGACGCCCGACAGCGTTGGGACGATCCTGTTCGCCAGCAAGGTCAGCTCTTGTCCTCTACTGCTCAAGCGGGACGGCACGCACCAATGCACATGCGGCTTGTAGCCGCCCCATCCAAGCCAGAGGAACGAGACGACGATCATCGGACCGCCGGCGAGCGCAGGCGGAAGTCGTTGTTCGGGCGTATGCCGGCCTTCGCGCTTGACATCTCGCAGGTAGAGCTTTTGATACCAGAGCGTGACCGGGACTGTGCGGCTTGGTGTCAGTCAAAGTGAGGAGTGAGGAAAGGGAGGACGCACCGGAGATGATGGCGCCGACGAGGATGGAGAGGAAGGGAAGGGAGGAGTAGCCTGGTCCGAGATGGTGGACTTCGCTGAAGATGACGGGGTAGCCTTCGAAGAGGAGATAAATAAGTCTGCGAGCGGAGAGGAGGGTGAATGGCAGCAGGAAGAAGCAGGGAAAGGCGAAGCGCACGCGTAGCAACAGCTCGCAAACGCCGCGACAGCCGCCACGATCGGTTCGGTCGAGATCATCACTATAGGCGTGCCCAACAACCTCCAAGCCTCTGCTCTGAAACGCTGAATCCTCGGCGTCCCACGACTCTTCATTTCCGCCAACTCGAGCGCCGAGCGGATGCGGTCGTCGCCTGTCTCTTTGCGGAGTTGGCGTGCGAGGCGGGAGACGAGGACGGGTGGGTAGGTCTCGGGGAGGAAGAAGATGACGGCGATGCAGAGCGCGGCGGAGAAGAGGCAGGGGATGATGAATGCCCAGTGCCAGCTCAGGCGGTAGGCGGCGAAGGAGCCGATGATGGGGCCGAGGGCTGCAGAAAGAAGCGTTAGTGTGTGGCTGTAAATGCGAGGATCAAGAAGCTGACCTGGCCCTGCGAAGGTTGCGATGCTGGGAGGAAAGGAAGGTCAGCGAGAAGGATCGCTCAGACGCATGAGCTGCGCGCACCTGTAGAAGCTCATCGCCGTCCCTCGCTCTTTCGCATGCCAGATGTCGCCAGTCAGCGCACCCAAGCTGTCAAGGAAGAAGGATCAGTAGGATTCGAGCAAAGAAAGGGCGAAGGCACACCGACTTGGTCATTGGCACAGCGCCAAAGAAGCCAGAGAAGAAGCGCAAGACCAGGAGAGCGCCGTAGCTAGGCGCAGCAGCGGAAGCGCCGAAGAAAGCCGTCAAACCAAGGCTGCCGAGTACGAAGAAGGGTCGTCGTCCGTATGCTTCGCTCAGCGGGCTCCAGTACCACAATCCGGCGACGTAGCCGAAGGGGAAGAGGAAGAGGGAGAGCGGTAGAGCTGCCCGCTGAGGAAGCGGGTGAGCGGGGGTTGGAAGCGTGTGAGAAAAGCGGACGGAGGAGAAGGACGAAGGAGGGGACGCCAGACCAGCGTGTCTAGTCCGGTTTGCATGGGAAGCGAGAGCACGCTGCGAGAGCACGTCAGCGTCCTCTTGGACTGGGAGAAACGGCGCTCAAGACACAGAAAACAACTTCGAACACAACAGACCAACATCGCTTCTTCATCCATACTCGTCCTCCCTCAAGCGCTCGCCAGCTGGTCCGCCTTCTTGACCGCCTCCTCCGACAACTTCCACAGCTGCTCCGCGAGCTCGCGGTCCTGCGCATAAGCCGAAGGGGTCGCTGGCGTGGCGATGGGGACAAAGTATTTTCCGCTGCTCCGCATCACCTCGTCAGCTCACGCAGGGGAAGGAAGGGGGAGAGATTGACGCACCGGTAGTCCTTCTCGGAGACTTCGGGCGAGGCGGCGAGGTAGAGCTGCGTTTTGGCGCCTTCGAAGGGCGTCATCATGGCGTAGGAACTGACGCGTTGCATGAGTTTCTGCGCGCAGATGTGTGAGCAATCGAGCAGCTTGGGAGTGGATATGAGAGAGAGCGAAAGTAACGCACGCCGAAGAAGCCGTACGAAGCGATTGGTCCGCGCGTCAGCGAGGTGTGGATGTTGCCCGGGTGGAGCGAGTTGACCTGCCCATTATGCTGGCGTCAGCAAGAGCGTAGTGAGATAGAGGAGGAGCGCGCACGTGAATGTTCTCATCCTTGAGGCGCTCCTGGAGGGCGGTCGCGAAGAGGATGTTGGCCTGCAAGAGGTGCAAGTCAGCCACCGTCCCGCTTGGTACAATCCACCCAGGCAACTCACAAGCTTGCTCAGACCGTAGCGACTCCAGGTGGAGCCATAGTCCTGGTTCACGGCGTCAAGGGAGGAGAAATCGGGCTTGGGCGCGAACTTGTGGCCTGCTCGTGTTCGCTGTCAACTCGCTTCTCCGGCGACAATATGTGAAGCAGGCGCCGACGCACCCATCGACGAGACGCTCACGACCCTGACCTGGGCGCCCGGCTCCTTCGACGTCTTGATGAGGAGCGGGAGGAGCGGCTTGACGAGCGCAAAGTGGCCAAGGTGGTTCCAGAACTGGCATTCGACGCCGTTCTTGAGCTCGTAAGGCCACGCCATGATTCCTGTTGGAACATCGCATCAGAAGGAAACGGAGGAGATGAAGCCACAGACATCTCTCGAGAGCGAAGGGAAGGTCCGCCAGACTCACCGGCATTGCAGACGACGATGTCCAGCCTCTGCTCCTTCTCCTGCACCGTCTTGGCCGCCTTTTCAGCGCTCTTGAGCTCCGTCAAGTCGAACGGGAGGAAGACGAGTCCCTCAGGCTTGCCGGGCGACGCCTCATTGATGCGCTTGATCGCGTCCTGCGCCTTCTCCTCGCTCCTGCACGCCAAGTAGACCTTGCAGCCCTTCTTGTGCAGCTCGCGAGCGGTGATGAGACCGATGCCGTCGCTCGCGCCCGTGACGATCGCGACCTGGCCGACGAGGGGGGTCAGTGGATGATCCTCGCTGGGCGTGCGGGTGTGCGCACCTTGCCAGTGAGGTCTGGGATGCCCGTTGACGGGTCCCACGCCCTGCCGTTCGAGAAGCCAGCCTTTGAAGCGATCGAGCCGAGGAGGGTCATTGTGCGAGCGGGAGAAGAGCGAGGCGTGTACAGGGTGAGTGCGCGTAAGTGTATCCGTGTAGTGAGCTAGTAAGCAAGCAGTAAGCCAGCGAGAAGCGGTGCGAGGAGGCAGAGCAGGGGTTGGTCGATGAGCGTGCGCGTTCCATCGGCGTGGCTGTGCTGAAATTGGCCGAAAGGAGATGAAACACGTCCGTCGGCAGTTCCGCGCCGAGTTCCGTTCGCACTTCGCACTCTGCCGGAGTCGTATTTCGAGAGGGAGGCTCTCTCTGCTCCTACGACGCATGCGACGATGGCAACGAGGACGGACGACGTAGAGAAGGGCACCGTCGACGAGCTGGCGGACGAACCGGAGCAGGCGAGCACGGCGGACGATGACAAGGCCCTACCCGCGGTCCCCGCTGGACTCGCCCTCTCGCGGATACCAGACTCGCAGTACCTCCTCCTTGCGTTTGCAGCGGCGCCAGCCCATCCCGATGATCCGCTATGCCGGTCGAGACGGTGGAAGGTGTGGTTGACGCTGCTGGCCGCACTCCTGGTCATGCTGGTGCGTCTCGGCGACTCCTCCTGCATCCTTGTTGCTCGCTGATCCATCTTCTACTCACATAGAGCGCTTTAACGTCGTCGTGCTCGTCGGGAGCGGCGCCGTGGATCCAGGCAGACTTGGGCGGCAACGCGAGTCTGCTTTCCGCCCCTCCTGCCCCTTGAATCCGACTAACCCTGATTTGTTTCGGCGCAGACCGCCCTCCCACTGTCCCTCTTCCTCCTCGGCTACGTCGCCGGACCGTGGTGCTGGAGCCCGCTCAGCGAAGCATACGGACGGCGACCCTTCTTCGTACTCGGCAGCCTTGGTTTGACGGCTTTCCTTGGCGCTTCCGCTGCTGCGCCGAGTTACGGCGCTCTCCTGGTCTTGCGCTTCTTATCTGGCTTCTTCGGCGCTGTGCCAATGACCAAGTCGGTGTGACTCCGCTCTTTCTCTGCTTGAAGCCTGCTGATCCTTCTTCATTGACAGCTCGGGCGCGCTGACTGGCGACATCTGGCATGCGAAGGAGCGAGGGACGGCGATGAGCTTCTACAGGTGTGCGCAGCTCATGCGTCTGAGCGATCCTTCTCGCTGACCTTCCTTTCCTCCCAGCGTCGCAACCTTCGCAGGACCAGGTCGGCTGCCTTGTCTTGCTCCAACTTCCACACACTAACGCTTCTTCCTGCAGCCCTCGGCCCCATCATCGGCTCCTTCGCCGCCTACCGCCTCAGCTGGCACTGGGCATTCATCATCCCCTGCCTCTTCTCCGCCGCGCTCTGCATCGCCGTCATCTTCTTCCTCCCCGAGACCTACCCACCCGTCCTCGTCTCCCGCCTCGCACGCCAACTCCGCAAAGAGACAGGCGACGACCGCATCCGCTCGGCGCTCGAGTTGGCGGAAATGAAGAGTCGAGGGACGCCGAGGATTCAGCGGTCCAGAGCGGAGGCTTGGAGGTTGTTGGGCACGCCTATAGTGATGATCTTGACGGAACCGATCGTGGCGGCTGTCGCGGCGTTTGCGAGCTGTTGCTACGCGTGCGCTTCGCCTTTCCCTTCTTCTTCCTGCTGCCATTCACCCTCCTCTCCGCTCGCAGACTTATTTATCTCCTCTTCGAAGGCTATCCAGTCATCTTCACCGAAGTCCACCACCTCGGACCGGGCTACTCCTCCTTGCCCTTCCTCTCCATCCTCATCGGCGCCATCATCTCCGGTGCGTATTCCCTTTCCTCCCTCCTCGAACTCCACTGACACCGTGCCGCACAGTCCCGGTCTCGCTCTGGTATCAGAAGCTCTACCTGCGAGACGTCAAGCGCGAAGGCCGACATACGCCCGAACAGCGACTTCCGCCCGCGCTCGCCGGCGGACCGATGATTGTTGTCTCGTTCCTCTGGCTTGGATGGGGAGGCTACAAGCCGCATGTGCATTGGTGTGTTTGACTTTTGGCGCGGAGAGGACAAGAGCTGACCTTGCTGGCGAACAGGATCGTACCGACGCTGTCGGGGGTGTTGCAAGGCGTTGGGAGCGTCCTCATCTTCGTGCGTCTCCTCCTACGCAACAAGGCATACACTGACCGTCGTCGCCTCGCAGCGCTCGATGCAAACGTACCTCATCGAGTACGCTACGCTCTTCCTCCCTTTCCACCTTCTCAAGCTGACTTTCCGCTTACGCAGCGCCTACGAGCGCAACGCTGCCTCGGCACTCGCATCCAACGTCGTCACCCGTTCCATCGCAGGTGCGCTCGCCTCACCTCCTCGTAGCGCCTCTCCCAGACTGACCCGCCCTCTCGCAGGCGCCCTCTTCCCTCTCTTCGCCCCAGCACTCTTCCACCGCCTCGGCGTCCAATGGGGCTGCACGCTCCTAGCGGGTTGCATGCTCCTCCTCGTACCTGTGCCCTTCCTCTTCGAGCGGTACGGCGAGCGATTGAGACGACGAAGTAGGTTCGCACCTGGACGATAGAGGCTCGCGGGAGGACTGTAATGACTGAGTGGGTTTGTATTGCTTCGACTTTTCACGACGGGGACTACGATTCGGTTCAAGCGCGCTCCTTTCCTTCCTTCCTTCCGAGCGAGAGAGGGAAGAGGGGCGACTTAGGCCTCCGAGAGACGCTTTTCGGCGGTCTGCCAGTTAATCACCGACCAGATGTTGTCGAGGTACGAGGCCTTGACGTTCTTCTGTTGATGTGCAAGGACGATTCAGGGCGGAGGACAGCGAGTCAGCGAGGAGAAGCGAGAAATGGGAGAAGAGAGCGACTTGCGTAGTCGATGTAGTAGGCGTGCTCCCACCTGCGAGTCCAGTGAGTTCTGTCAGCTTCTGTAACCTTCAGGAAGCGTTCAGGGTGACCCACAAGTCGATGCCGACGAGGGGAACGTAGCCGAGGAGCGGGTCCTGGTTGGCCGTCGAGACAGCCTCGAGCTTCTTGGTCGTCGGGTTGTACCCGAGCCAGGCCCATCCAGATCCCTGGATACCGAGGGCAGCGGCGTTGACGGCCTTCTTCAAGCCGTCGAGGCCGCCAAAGTCCTGCTGGACTTGGTCGTGGAGCTGAAGGTACCTCGCAAAAGGCGGGGGAAGAGGTGCACTATGCTTTGCATCGAGACAACAATACAAGCGGAACGGCTGAATGACGGCGTGAGAGGACGGACGGAAGGAAGGGGCTGGGGCGACGGTTTACTCGGGGTTCTCGAGGAGCCAGGCGACGGCTGAGTCGACGAATCCTCCTGCGAAGCAAGATGTCAGTATTGCTGATGCGCACGAGGCGGAAAGAAGAGGAGAGGAGCGCACCGGAAGCGAGGAGCGCGCGAACGTTCCGAGTTGCGTTCGTAAAGCCCATCCCGCGTAGCTGCTCCAGCTCCGTCTGAGCGCCCAGCCAAAGACATCAGCAACTACTCCTCAGAAGAGCGGGAGAGGCAGCGGAAGAGAACAGCCTCGTACGCACCGCATACCGCTCCTCAGGCGACTGCTGCGGTCCACCAGCTCCTGCGCCTCCCGCACCAGCTCCGCCAAATCCGCCGAAGAGCGACTGAAGCTGCTGCATCTGCGCGAGCGCTGCTGCCATATCCGGCTGCTGACCGCCTGCTCCTCCTGCTCCTGCAGCGGCGCCTGCTCCTCCGCCAAACATCGCGAAAGGGTTGAAAGCGGGAGGAGGCGAGCCTGCCGATCCTGCGCCCGCACCAGCTCCTGTAGCTGAGTCGGTTGCTGCACCCTGCTGGCCCTGCGCTGCGCCAAACGCGCCGGGAGGAGGGAACGGAGCTGCTCCAGCGCCCCCGCCCATCCCGCCCATCCCGCCCATTCCGCCCATCATCTGCATCGCTTGCTGCATCGCCTGAGGGTTCGTGATCATGTTGCGGAAGTGCTCAGACTGCAGAGAAGAAAGGACGTTGAGCGTGGATCGCGAGCGAGGAGGAGGGAGCAAGCGTACCTGCATGATCTGGCGAGCGTACGGGCCCATTTGCTGCAGCTGAGGGCTCGAGGCGATCTGTGCAATGAGGAGAGACGTTAGTTTGGGACACACGACGGGGCGAAGGGGATAGTTGTACAATCTGGTCGAGAATGGCGGGGTCCTGGAGAAGCCGGTTCATCTGCGCCTGAACCTCCGGGTTGTTCATCATGTTCTGCATGTAGTTCGGGTCGTTCGTGTTGACGCCCATCTGCGCGAACGGGTTGAAGCTGCTCGTGCGAACGAAATCAGTCAACTCCGCTTCCAAACACGAAGAAGAACGGCAAACGCACCCTCCGAGAGCACCAGCATACTGCGCGTTCATCAGCGGTGCGAGCGGGTTGCCCATGACCTGCTGACCTGCCGCAAAATTGGAAGGAACGCCAGCCGCTTCGGACGAGTTGCGGGCCGCGGGTGTCGACGAGGTCGATGCGGCTCCAGCCGGTCGTGCTCCCTTGACCTACGAGTGAGAGCGAGTCAGGGATTGGACAGCTTCACTGGGTCCACTCGCAGAGAGCAAGCCTCAGCCACTCACGAGGTGGATCGCAACACCGGCCTTGATCCCGTATTTGTAGATCGGATCCTCATTCTTCAGCACTCGTCCCGAGAAGATGAGCTGTCGAGAGCGTAGACGGGGCGCAATGGAGGTCTTACTCGTCAGCGTGGTCGACCCGAAGGAAGGTGGTGGAGCCGAGTGGGAGTACGCACGCGTTGCTGGTCGACGGGGAAGTCCTCCTTCGCCTTAGCAATCTGTGGACGACAGAGAGCACTGTCAGCCCGGCGCGACTGACCCACGCAGCCCTGACACCGCGGACGCACCTCCTCCTTCAGCTGCTCGACGGTGGATGAAGCGGGGACGGTGACGCTGAACCGTTGGTCGGCGGGCGCCTTGATGTTGAGAGTGAACGTCTCTGAACCAGATTCAGCCATCCTTGAAGCAGTCTGAGCGGTGTGAGGCGTGAGCGAGGGTGATGACGGAGCGAGACCCTCTCCCGACCTCCCTTGACCAGCTACACACCTCTCCATCTCGCAGAACTCGCTGGATTCGCTTGCACACGCTTCACTGGGGCACTGTAGCAGCGTCGAAGCAGCCTCACTCGTCTCGCTCGCTCGCGCCGCTTCCCCTTCTCCTCCTCGTCCCTCGCTTAGCTTTGGAGATCAGCGAAGCTCACACCGCTCATGCAGCCCGTCGCCAAGCTACTCGAAAGATCTGCACCACTGGTCGACGGCCCGATGCGCGCCGAGGTGCATGCAGGTATAAACCATCGGCAGGGAGGACCTGAGGCGGGTTGGAGGACGGCAGGAGAACGACGTCGGCTGCAGACTCGTCTGACTGGCTGAGGAGGCTCTTTCTGAGGTGGCTTGAGTGCCTCTGTGGCATCGGAGCCAGCAAAACCCTTCTAGACCGCCGCTCCGACCGGCTCTTCTCGGAGGCTTTGACTTTCGCTCAGACCGCCCGCTATGGCCTGATGCATTGTTCGCCGCTGCAGGGCTCTGCCGGCAACGGCGAGCTTTTTGCAATTGGATCGACGGTCTCCGCACAACGGTCGCAGCGGCCTGTGTCTGTCGCCTCTCTTCTCCCTGCTTCACCTCGCACCTGCGCATTCCCTCACCTGCCGTCTTCTGCTCCCTCGCCGACGCATCACATAGCCATTCTTCAACGACCATGCCAACGGCCAGCGATGTCCAAGCGGCCCTCGCCCACCTTCTCTCGTCCCTCCCGCCAGGGGCGAACCCCTTCAACGCGCTTCACAAATGGCTGTGGACAACCCTCAAGCACGACATGCCCAAGTCCTTCTACATCCAGCTCTACATCCTCATGGGCATCTTTGCGTTGTGCGTGATACCGTTTCTAGCGGACCTCGACTCGAGTTGGCGACACGAGAGTACGAGACTGACCAACTCACGTTCAACCAGCAACTTCATCGTCTTAGCTATCTCCATCGGCCTCCAGATAGCCTACAAGCGCTTCTGGGTGTGGCGCGTCGAGGCCGGCTCTCTCCGTCCTCACGCTTCGCACACTTGGGCAGTCCCAATCGCCCTCTTCTACCCACTAGCGATTTTCACGATTGCGCGGTCGCTCCCGTGGTACCGAGGAACCGGACTCGTCGACGAGTACATCGGGCTGCGGTTGACCATGTGAGTCTTGCGTCGACTCGCCAAGGATCCCGCACTGACAGTCTTTCGACAGGTTCTGGCTTCCCGGTTCTGGCGCTTGGCTCGCCACCCACGCCCTCGCTGCCGGCTACATCCAGCATGTCTACATGAACAGCCCCGACTCGTCCGGCGCAAACAAGGCTCAAAGGCGGCTTACTTGGGGCGTCCTCCTTGAATGGCTCGCCTTCCTGATCTCTATGGCGCCCTTCTGCGCCGTTGCGCATCATCACTGGACGAAGTCGCTCGACTTGGTCCGCGACATCGATGCCAAGCTGTTGCAGCAGGCTGCGGCATTCACCGGCTCGTTCTCGACAAACGACATTGCCTGGCTCGGTCCGGCGCTTCTCGCTCGAGGCGGGCAGCAGCTCAAGGTCATCAACAGCGTCCGCATCGTCTTCGGTGAGCTCCAGGCGGTCCTGCGAGACGAATGACTCGCTGATCCCGCCTTTCCCAGGCCTGTATGCCGGCTGGCTCGTCGTCCTCGTCTCGTTCGTCGATATTGCAGGCGGCTTGCACCTTCGCTCGCTTGGCCAGATCCTCAGGCGATTCGAGTCGATCAGGCTGGACGGGCAGCCTGAGCGGAGCGACAGTCGGCAGATGCGTGTTTTCCGGCAAACCTACGCAGTACGTCTTCGGTCAACCTTATGCGCCCTCCAAACTCACTGTCTTGGTCTGCAGGGCCTCGTCGGAACGGTGGCGGTCTTCACCGTGGTTTGCTGTGCGTCCTTCTGACTCGCGATGTCGAACGAAGCTTACGGTATCCGCTGCAGTGAGCATAATGGCGTTCGCGCTCTTCCTCGCTGTAAGACCTCAGCAAGCCTTGACCGACCCTACATCGATGCAGGCCGTCGACCTCGGCATTTAGTGCGTTCTCTCAGCGAAGCCTGACTTGAGCGCAAACTGACCTCTTTCTCAAGACAGCTACGTCCACGCTGTCTTCGGTGGGATCATCGGCCTCATCCTCCTCCGATTCACGCTCACGACGACCATCTTCGCGCAACCGGGCGACCACTCGCTCTCGATCTCGGACCCATCTTCGCAAAGTCGCGGCGGAACTTTCTCAGCCTCGAAACGCACCTCTCGCTCAGCCAAGCGTGCTCACCAGACCATGGGAATCGGCGTCTCGACCGTCGTCGAGATTCGCCACGAGGACGGAACGGACGTCGGCGGCGAGCACTTCGAGTTGCAGCCGGCGAGAGGGCTCTTTACGCCTTCTTCTGGCAGCGACGACGCCAAGCTCGACGAGAAGGAGCTTGGCAGGCTGGACGAGGCGGAGGAGAAGGGCGTATCGGAGCTGTACTTCCTTGACCTGGAGGGAAAGCGGGAGAACGGACGAAGGTAATGCAGAGCAGAAGCCGTCGTACCCTGCCGCTCCGTCGAATCCGCATGAATCGCAAGTCAAGTATTGAGAAACAGCACGTTCATTCACTCTCGCGAGAAGCAGCCCCGAAGAAGCAGTGGGTATAAAGGGAAGCGAGATGCAAGAGTTCAAGGGCTACAGGAGATGGAACCGGTCCGGGTATACAGGGGCTGTGACAGATGATCCGGTCTATGCGACAAAGGGTGAGGGAGATAGGCGGTGAAGTGAGGTGGTCTAGGAGGAGAAGTGAGCATGCGCGTGGCCGTGCTGGTGCCGTGCGGCGAGGTGGCGCCGCGCCGACGTCGAGTTGTTTGCGCCGTGTGATCGCGTACGGACGCACTTGTCGCCCGAGAGCGAGGGTTTGAAGCCGGGCTGGCACGAGAACACGACGCAGCGACCTTCCTGGCAGCCAACGCCGGCAGCACCACGGATCTTGGTGCAGTCGGCGCCCTCGCCGGTCGATGCGCATCCGCCGCACGAGTCGAGTGCCTGCTTGGTATCGACACACTCGTCTGCGGAGGGAAGGAACAGTCAGTCTCGAGCGAGCGCGAATGGGGAGAGATCGAGACGTACAGCCACCCGAGCCAGCCAATACACCGGTAACGTCCTCGCCAGAAGCAAAGTGCTGCTTGACCGCGCCGTTGTACGACGTCGAGCCGAGGATGGGGCAAGCCTGCTCGCCAACGGGGCAGAGCGTCTTCGGCTTCGTGACCTTGCTCCTCTTGGCGCGCGCCTTCTGCGAGCCCGAGAGGACGCAGACACCGTTGTTGAGGATGTAGCCGGTGTTGCACGACGTCAAGAGGCACTTGCCCGCCGAGCAGGTGCCGGCGCCGTTCGTGAAGGTGCAGACGTTGCCGAACGAGCCGCAGTTCTTCGGGTCGGTCTGGAAGTTGTAGACGACGCAGGCGCCGTTCACGAGCGTGTAGCCCGTGTCGCAAGTCGAGGCGAGGCACTTGCCCGACGAGCAGATCGTCGCCGAGGCGCCGTTGAGGGTGCAGGTACGACCGCACGTCCCGCAGTTGTTGACATCCGAGGTGACGTCGCGGCAGAAGTTGTAGGTCGTGTCGAAGTCGAAGCCGGCAGCGCACGTCGTGGTGCACTGGCCGTTGACGCAAGAAGCCGATCCACCGTTCGAGTACGACGCCGGGCAGACGTTGCCGATCTTGCCGCAGTTGTTGACGTCGGTAAGGGTGTTGACGGTAGTGCACTTGCCGCTCGAGAGGGCGTAGCCGGTCGAGCACGACGTGTAGACGCACTGGCCGTTCGAGCAGGTGCCCTGTCCGTTGGGGAACGAGCAAGCGTTGCCGACCGAGCCGCAGTTGCTGAGGTCGCTCTGAAGGTTGAGCGACGTGCACTTGCCGCCGACGAGGTAGAAGCCCGAATTGCACGAGGAGTAGGTGCACTGCCCAGCCGAGCAAGTACCCTGGCCGTTCTGGAAGGCGCAGACGTTGCCGACGGCGCCGCTGCGAGAACATCAAGGGTCAGCACACGCAGCAATGAGCAAGTGAACGCGAAGAACGCACCAGTTGTTGATGTCCGACTGCGTGTTGACGGCCGAGCACGACGTCGACGAACCGAGGAGGCCGAAGAGGCTGTAGCTCGTCGCCATCGTGTAGCCGGCGTTGCAAGAGGCGAGAGTGCAGGATCCGCCCGAGCACGAGGCGACGCCGTTCGGGTACGAGCACTTGTTGCCGACCGAGCCGCAGTTGTTGACATCCGAGGCGAGGTTGAGCGCAGTGCAGACGTTGTTGACGTTGTAGAAGCCGTTGTTGCACGACGTGTAGGTGCAGACGCCGTTCGAGCACGTGCCGGCACCGTTGGTGAACGAGCAGACCTTGCCGACGGCACCGCTGCGAGAAAGAGGCGGGATATGTCAGCACGAGCTGGCGGGCGGGATCTTCGAGGGCGAGACTAACCAATTGTTCACATCGGAAGCGGTGTTGACGGCGACGCAAGACGTTGAAGAACCGAGCAGGCCGAACAACGAGTAGCTCGTCTGCTGCGTGTACCCGGCGTTGCACGAGGCGACGATGCACGATCCGGCGCTGCATCCAGCGACACCGTTCGCGACCGAGCACTTGTAGCCAAGCGAGCCACAGTTGTTCGGGTCGGACTGGAGGTTGAGCGCAGTGCAGACGCCGTTGACGAGGTAGTACCCGCTCGCGCAGGAGGTGAAGGTGCAGACGCCGTTGTTGCAGGTGCCGGCGCCACCAGGGAACTGGCAGACTTTGCCGAGAGCGCCGCAGTTGGCCGAGTCGGTCGCGAGGTTCTTGCAGGTGCCGCTGACGAGTCCGAAGCCGGCCTGGCACGACGTCGCGTAGCAGACGCCGGCCGCGCAGGCGTTGCCCGTCGCTCCAGCAACTGCGCAGACCTTGCCGACAGATCCGCTATCGCGAGAAACGAAGACGGGCGGTCAGCGCAAATCGGGACGAGAAGGTGCGAAGGAAACGAACCAGTTGTTCGCGTCCGTCTGAGTGTTAACGCAGGAACGAGTCGCCGTGTTCAAGGCGTAGCCGGCGTTGCAGGTGCCAGGCAAGCAGACGCTCGAGACGCACTGCGAGCCGGACCCATTCGCCCAAGTCGTCGAGCACTTGTTTCCTGTCGAGCCGCAGTTGTTGACGTCGGACGTCGTGTCGATGGACGTGCCCCAGCAGATGCCGAGGAAGCAGGTCGCACGCTTGCTGTGCTGGTGGAGGGCCGGGTTAGGTGACTGGTCGGCGCCGACGACATCGCTGGCGAGGGCGAGAGTCGAAGTCGTCAAGGCGGCGACGGCGGAAAGCGCGAGTGAGAAGCGCATCGTGGGTGTTCAAAGGAGTGTCGGTAGGGGTGTCGCGAGGAGACCGAAAGAATCTGCCGGGCTGCGGCGAGGCGGGCTGTCTGCCAGAGACGAAGCCGGGAGAGCGAGACGACGACGAAGCGTTCGCTGGGGAGCCCTGTACGCGGACGGGGGGAGAGAACCCTGTAGCTGTAGGTGAGTGGTATGAGGGAGAGGGAGTCGAGGGGGCGAGCAGGAGCCTCAGCAGGCGGCGAGAGCCCCAGCAAAGGCCGACTAGATGAAGGGGCGAGCCCGCGATGAGGTAGAGACTCCGGTCGGCAACTGGGGCAAGGTCGATGGTTCCTAGCCGCAAGGGACAGGCAGAGCATGCGCTTGATGGCTGAGACCCGTGTAAATCGGCTTCGAGAAGCTCGCGAGGAGGCGAGGGGGCCGCTTAGGGAAGGAGTGTGCCGGCGAGCGCGGCGCCGGGCTTGACGAGCGCAAGGCAGGATTGCTCGGATCGGTCTGATTGTGGGCAGCCAGCCCACCCAGCCCCAGGCAGAGCCGCGCAGCATTAGGACAAGCGGGGGGAGGCTGAACAGGCCGGACGAGGAAGGCGCGGCGACAAGGTGCTGAGCGCACGGCTGGCGCGCCCGCCGACGCACACGGTGTCCCTAGCTTGATGAACTTGCAGATCGACAGCCTGGCGAGGCGATCCCAGCCACGGCGACGTCTGTTTGTTGCCGTCCTTTTGTCAGCGGACCAGGTCGTGCGCTGGCTGCTGGCATCGCGGGGCGGGCTGGACCTCGTCGTCGTGCTGCTGTATGCTGGAGTAGTCTGTTTGTAACATTCGAACGAGCGCGCGCAGAGGCCGGCGTCGTGGTCAAGTTCAACCGCCTCCTCGCCCAACTCGACGCGCGGAGGCGACCAACCTCGACACGCTTCGCGGGCTTCGCTGATGCTCTCCAGGGTCCGAGGATGCTCCACTGCACCGGGCACTGCTCCCAAGCGACGCGAATGTTGCGCTTGCCCGACGCTGCGCTCCCCGCTTCGCCAGCGCAGACTTTCTGCTCTACCTCGTGCCGCCAGCTTGCAAACGTCTGAAGAAAAGCCTTGTCATGCTCTTGACATCCTCTACGCCCCATTTACCCATCGAGATGCTCCGCACGCCGCTGTCACGCCCTCGCCAGCGGCACAAACGGATCCGCCGTCTCATCCCGCGCCCTCCCACTCCCGTCCGCCCCGACAAGTCCATAAAGCGGAAGACGAGCGTGGCGTGGGTAGCGGCGCGAAGTTGTGCCGAGCGAGGCGAGGGTTTCGGCGGCGGGTGCCTCGGAGGGGGAGGAAGAGCGGGCGTGCGCGGATTTGCCTTCTTCCTGCGGAAGTGCGTCGGGATGGTCAGCGACGATACAAGGAGGTGAAGAGCGCACGGAGGAACGGCAGGCCCACGATAAGACGGATGAGGCTCGCCTGGTGCACCTCCTGCAACCGAGAAAACGGGTTCTCCGTCAGTCTCACCCATCTCAGCTTGTTCGACAAGGTCAAACGTACCACATCCCTCTTACTCGTCACCTGATCCTCCGCAACCTCCCACAGCAACCACGCAATCGACCCCACCACCGCCTTGGCATAACTCGACTCCCTCCTCCCCCTCTCCTTTCCCCTCTTTGTCTCCCTCAGTTCCTCCCACACCTCCTCATTCGGAACGTGTTCTCCGGCGGTACGAACGTAAGACTTGAGAGCTGCGACGAGGGCGTTGATGTAGGGTGGGTGGGCGAGGCGAGGCATCGAGTGGCCGGAGGGGTGAGGCGGCCGACAACGGTCCCGCGCTGTAGGTCGACGCAGAGAGTGTCGAGGCGTGCGAGGGCGGCGCGGAAGTTAGCGTAGGAAGGGGCGGACTCAGAAGAGGAGGACATGGCGAGGGTGTCGGCGGCGGATGCGGAAGGCGTAGACTGAGGCGAGGGTTAGGCTGAAAGTGAGGCTGTAGAAGGAGAGGAAGCGCAGGCAAGAGTGAGAGGGAGCGAGGAATTCACCGCCGCGGGGGCGAACGAACTATCGCTCGGACCGCCCAAACCTGAGCATAGCCACCCAAGGCAGCGCGGGTCACGCGCACACCCATTTTCGGCGCGACAAGCATCGGCAAAGCGAGGTGAAAGCGTTTCTGTGAGGGGGGGAAAGCGCGGCGAGGCGGAGAAGGGAGAGCTGAGAGGGAGATGAGGCGGCGAGGAGGGGAAGGAGGAGAAAATGCATTGCTCGGGTTTGTAGGGTATGATGCGAGTATAAGGCGGGTATCTGTACACGGTCTGTCTTCCCGTTTTTGGTGAGCACAAGAGAACCGAAAGATGGAAGCCGGAACGCACCTATTCCTCCGTTCTCCCTCAGTTCCCTCGGGACTCTTCAGCAGAACCTGAACGAGTCGGACACGATCGAGTAGCCATCCTCGCCGCGCGTTGGGTCGGTGTAGACGAGTATGAACGACTGGCTGAATACGCGGGGGAGGTGGTCGAAGTTCTTGGGGTTGATGGAGCCGGCGGCAGGAGTTGGGTTTGGGCCGTGCGAGACCTGCGTGCCGTAGGAGATCGCCAGCGCGTGAGCTAGAGAGCACAGTGAGAAGTTAAATTGAGGGTGACTTGCCTGGCCGGTGACTGTGACGACGAGCGAGGGAGGAGCTGCGCCATTTGCCGAGCCTGCTCGAAGGAAGCCGCAGGTCATGAAGGTGTCTCAGCACTGATCCCTCCCGCACGCACCAGAGATAGGATGGCAGTCAAAGGCCTGCGTCTCGTGCGCGCTCTTGGGCATTTGCTGGAGGAAGGCGGGCAGGTCGGCATAGGCGATGGGGTTGCCGTTCCAAGTCACCCGTGCGGTCGGTGCGTAGAAGGCCTGGACTTGCAGTGCGCGTTCGGTCGGTTCGAGGTCTTGTGCGGCGTAGTAGCGCTGTCCATTGGAGGGTCGAAGTCAGCGAGCGAGGCGGAGCAGTCTCGTTGCCGCTCGGTACGCACCGCGACAAACTGCTCTGCGACCCTAGCCGAGTTGACTACGATTGCCTCGATAGACGCAGCTGCCTGCGTACGATGGCAAGCGATGAACGGGTCAACGAGATGAGAATTGGCGGGAGCGAGACGAGGGCGTGCAGACGGACGACAGGCGCGCCGAGTGGGTTCCTGCTAGCGTAGACCGGGTCAGCGAGGTTGTTCTGACAGTCTGGCAGACCCATACTTGCATCTTGCGGGTGGACGAGGTGGATGTCGCCGCGAGAGCAGGGAGCGAGGTGGGTCGTCCTGAAGCGACCCGCTCAACTGGCTCAGGCTGTGACTTGGACTCGTGTGCGATGCTCTCGCGGCTCAAGCGACGTGCGCCGTCCACCTCGCTCGCAGACCCGCCGCTCGACGACCCTCCCTCGCCTCCCGCAGCGAGCGACACCGCCTCACACAACGACACCACGCTCAGCTCGCCCTCGCCAGCGGGCAAGAGCACCCAGCGCAGCTTCACGACGCCCGTCAAGGGACAGGCGGACCGCGACTCGGGCAGGACGCTGTCGCCGGCGAGGGCGTACGGGACTGGCGCAGTCGGTGCGGGGAGGGCGTCGAGGAGCTCGTCGTTCGGGTCGTTCCAGGGCGAGCGAAGGACAATCAACTTGTCGTCGCCGGGAGAGCTCGGCAACAGCGGCGGGCGCGTCGACGATATCGGGCACGGCAGCCTCACCCTCGACCACCTCGCTCTTCCAGACGGATCCTCTGCACCGCTCACACTCGTCGTCCAGGCGCCCGAACTCCTGACCCATGTGGAACAACAAGTTTCGGATGGCGATGCGCCCACACCGACGGGCGATGGACCCGACCAGCGTACTCCTCTCGCAGCTCCGACCACGCTTTTCCCGCCCGCAGCGACCGGCGCAACTTCGTCTTCAGGCTCTGGTCTTGGCCCTGTCGTCCCCCACAACCGTCCGCGTTCTCACACGACATCAGAAGCCCCTCCACCCGGATGCAGCACTCGTGCAAATGGCCTCGACGCCCTCGCCAAGATCAACAACTCGACTCTCTCGCCGCACTCCGAATCTCCGACGAAGCAGCTCCGCACATCCTCTCCTCCCTCATCGTCTCGCCCCCAGTCACGCGCAGCGAGTCGACCCCTTTCGCGCAGCTCGTCGATCAACTCGCAGCAGCAGCCTGACAACCTCTCGCTTCGTCCGCCTGGAAGCGTCTCGCCTGCTCGAGGGCGCAAGGGCACCATGTCGAAGAACGGCATTGCGGGCGCTCTCGCACTGTCGGGTGTTGCGCTCGCCTCGCCAAGCCAGAGCTTGCGGCATCCTAATGTGCTGGCTCCGCTCGCGGCAGTTGGCAACGGGGCCAGCGCCCCGGTCTCTCCCGGCACTGCTTCGTCGTCAACGGAGGAAAGGCCCGCCAATCCTGCAGACGCGCCAGCTTCCGCACGCGACTCGCTCGACAACCATACCTCGCCTGCCGCCTCGGTAATAGATCATGGGCACTCGTCGCCAGGCGAGGCGCTTGTTGGCGTACCTCTCGCCACGACGTACTCGCGCGACCAGCCCTCGATGTACGATGGTGCGCTCGGAGTCGGCTCGACGCTTGGAGACCACCTGAGCGGGTTCCTCTCGATGGACCAGCTCGGCGACTTTGACGACGTCGTTAGCATGCTGGGGACGGGCTATGCGGTTGCGAGTAGTAAGCGGAATGCGGACTTCCATGCGCTGTTCAAGCATATCCCAGAGGACGATTACTTGATCGAGGGTGCGTAGCGGCCGTTCTCGCTGCCTCCCGGCTCGGGACGTACATCCCGGAGCAGACCTCCTGATCACAGCTTTCGCCGCGTATAGACTACGGCTGCGCCCTGCAGCGCGAGATCCTCATTCAAGGTCGACTCTACATTTCCGAGCACCACCTCTCCTTCTATGCCAACATCTTTGGCTGGGTCACCTCGGTGCGTCCAGATCCTTTCACAAGCCGTCGCTTCTCTGAGTTGTAATTTGCGACCGGTACTGATTTGTAGCTGTGGATCCCGCACAGCTTACCATCCCGTTCTCTGAGGTCTGCTCGATTGAGAAGCGCATGACCGCCTACGTGATCCCCAACGCCATTCAGATCGCTACGATGCACGCACGTGTGAGTCCCCGTGCCGTTATCGCCTCCGCGTTCTACCGTCCTCCCCCCCGCTCCCGCTGTACTCGCTTTTCCGCAAGTCCCGCCGCTGACCCCCTCTCTCGTCTCCCCGGCCCGCAGCACACCTTCGCCTCGTTTCTCTCGCGCGACACGACGTACGACCTAATCGGCAACATCTGGCGAATGTTCCACCCAGTCGTCCCCATGTCCGCCGCCCTCCCCGACACGCTCTCGACAAGCGGAAACTCGCATGCTGCGGGCGAGTCGGAAGACGAGGAGGCTGCTGCTACTCAGGATGCTCAGTCGAGTCCTGCGGTGGAGGGAAAAAAGGAGCGCGCGAAGAAGAGGCTGAAGGGCTTCAGGAGACCGAGGGGCGGGACGGGCGAGTCGACTGGCTCGACGAACAAGTCTGTCGACTTTGCGCTTCCCGTCGACGAGGGGTCTGCCGAGTCGAAGGGCGAAGGCGAAGCGGGCGAGGGCAAGAAGAAGGGCAAGAAGGGCGCGGTGCCGGCTCATCCACCCACGGTCGATACGTGCCCGACGCTCAAGAACCTCAAGGAGGTCTGCATGGACACGACGTTCCCTGGCGCGCCCGAGAAGATCTACAACTTGATGTTCACGAGCGGGTTCATGAAGGACTTCTGGGCCGAGAACCAAAAGCTCACCGGTGCGTGTCGCTCCGTTCTTCGTCTTGGCTTCGTTGGTTCGAGCAGCATGCTGACGAGGCGCGATTGGTCCGGATGCGCAGAGATTCAAATCGGCGACTGGGCGCCGCAAGCCTCCGGCTCGAACCTCCTCGCGCGCTCCATGTCGTACATCAAGCCCCTGAACGGCTCGATCGGGCCCAAGTCGACCAAGTGCCTCATCACCGACGAGTCTGCGCACGTCGACTTTGACGACTACGTTTGCGTCGTCACGACCACTCGGACGCCGGACGTCCCGAGCGGCAGTGCGTTCGCGGTCAAGACGAGGACGAGCATGACGTGGGCCAAGAACAACCACTGTAGGGTTGTTGTTACGACAGGCGTCGAGTGGTCCAAGAGCAGCTTCATCAAGGGTGCGTTCCCGCTCCTCCCACCGTTTCTCTCGCCGCTCTCGCTCACTCACGCTCGCTCGGCAGGAATCATTGAAAAGTCGGCGATCGACGGGCAGAAGCAATACCACACCGACCTCGAAAAGGCCATGCGGGCCTACATCCATTCTCACCGGAACGAGTTTGTCGAAGAAGGCCAAGATCCAGACGCGGCGTCCTCCGCCTCGGAAGACGAAGGTGGCTCGATCGACGGGTCTGTCGCGGGACTGGACATGGTTTCCCAAGCGCAGGCGGAGGACGCAGCGGCCAAGGCGGCGCCGAACGGCGTGTTAGGGACGGTTTGGTGCACGCTCGAACCGGCGGTCGAGACGCTCGCGAACCAGAGCGCTGCTTCACTCGCGCTCGGGGCGGTCGTCGTCGTCCTCGTATTGTCGAACTTGTGGACCCTCCGAAGCGCGGGCGGAGCGAGGGACGGGGACTTGCATCCTGCTGAGCGGGTTAGGAGGCGGAACGCAGCGGGTTTCGCGGGCGGGACGGAGCAGACTGTGGCGGGAGCGGGCGCGGGAGGGGGTGGGGACAGGACGCCGCAGGAGGTCGCAATGGCCGTCCGGGACGTCCTCCAGGATTACTTTGCGGTCCAGCATGGGATCGGTCTTCCTGCAACGGCGAGGGAGCGTCAAGCTGCGACGACGCAGGCTGAGAATGCGGGTAAGGGCAAGGGGAAGGAGGAGATGGAGGAGGAGGTGAGGGATATCGAGCTTGTGTTAGATCGGCTGGAGGAGCGGATCGGGCGGTTGAGGAGCGAGTTGCGCGAGGCGGCGGCGAGCGGGACGGGCGCGCAGGCGCAGAAGGAGACGACCGAGGCGCTGGGCGACCTTGACTGAACCCGGCTTTTCCCATCTTCCATGTACCATTACCTTTCAGACACTCCTCCTCTTCTCGACATTTCTCCTTGTACCCTCTCTTCCGCTCTCCCCCCTCTAGCCGTACTGTTGTCTTACCACCTCTGTCCCTCCATGACTTCTCTACGCTATCACGACTCCTCCGTTTTGCAACACGCTTCCCCCTCCGACTCTCTTCGAATCTCGTATCGCCCTGAGAGACGATGCGAAAAGCTAGGTGTACAATACAACGCCAAGTCGGCGGTTCAAGTCTACCCGGAGGAAAGGTACAAGCATGCGATGGAGAAGGTGGAAGGGGCACTCAGAGAGCCTTGGCGGGCTTCTGCGTGAGGAGGCTGTTGCGAGGAGGAGGAGAAGGACGGAGATCAGTAACCGTTCGTGTGGTCTTCCGAGCGGCATTCGCTGAGGGTGCTTACATTCCGACTGTGGGTGGAGAAAGAGTCAGTACAAAGAGCAGGAAGGAAGCAGGAGGAGAATGGCGACGCACAGCGCTTCTTGATCGTCACGCGGTGCCGGGAGTACTTGTCGTCGGGCGAGAAGCGGGCTGCATCGACCCACAGAGACTCCAAGAATCAGCTGCACTGTTCCAGCGAGAGCCAGCATCCGAATCGAAGGTCTTTTTCGCTCGACGCACCAGGGTGAGCAGACCGGGTAGGGAGACCAGCAGCCGTCGCCTTCTTGAGGGTGTAGAGGCGCTTGCCGTCGGCGCCGAGACTATCCTCGCAAATACGTCAGCTTGAGAGCGAGAGCCAATAGGTGGAAGCGGGCGCACGAGTACATCAAGTGCATGGCGAGAGAGGGGGAGAGGTTGAAAGGGTGTGGAGGGGTGCTAGAGACGGCGCGCCTGGGCGAGTGTGTCGAGAGACTGCGGGTGGGAGATTCCGAGAGCACGGCGGGGTCGCAGGAGCAGGTTGAGAGGAACAAGGTCAGCGAGAGTGCCGGGGAGGAGATGAAGCGGTGGCAGCTCGTCGCGGCGGTTGGCGTTTGTTTGAGCGGTCCCACGGTACATCACACAGCTGTACGAGTGAGTGCGGCTCACCTTGCGCTGGCTTGCGGGTGCCAGACGAGTGTGGCAGCGGCGTCGAGCTTCCCTGTGTGTTGCTGGTTCGCTCTTTCGGCAGAAACTAGCCACGTCGACAGACAAAACTGCTGACCGAGATCGAGTTTCGCACCTCGATCGCCCCCGCTTTCACTCTCCGAGACGACGTCGCCCTCTTCGATGCTCGCCCGCGTCGACAGCATCGCACACCACCTGACAGCGACAGCGACAGCGACGATGAAGGCACAGCAACTGCCACAGTGGGTCAGCGAACTCAGGGGACTCGTCACCCGCAACTTGAAGGAGAACAAGGATCTGGTCTCGTACGCACTCGCCTCAAAGGACATCGACTCGAACCAGCCAAGGGTGAACGGCACCCGCACGACTCTCGAATCCAGGAGCAGGCTGACGAGCGATGCACGTGCGCAGGTCCGCTACGTCGTCCATCGCGGGTTCGTCAACGAGAGGAGGAAGGACGGCGACGGGTCCGACAACCGCGTCAACGACGACGACGGCAACGAGCTCATCTCGGACAAGCTCGTCGTGACCACCGACGCCAGGCGAGTCCACCCCGATCGTGCGGGACGATGACTCCTCTCTTCGCTTCCTGCTGACCTTGAGTTTGACTCGGCGCAGGTCCCCCAAGGCTCGCCAGCTCGCAACAACACCGCAAATCGAGCTAGCCTGGTGGCTCGCCGCGACGCAGCACCAGTTCCGCATCGTCGGGAGGGCCTACATCCTCCCCAGCCCGTCCTTCTCTTCCCACCCCTCTCCCGCCTCATCCTCCGCCTCTGACCCGACCCTCTCGACCTTCTCCTTCCTCTTCCCCGGGGCCAAACTCGAACCCTACGAAGGCTTCAACTGGGAACACGAGCGCGTGCGCCAGTTCCGTAGGATGTCGCCCGAGTTGAGGGCGAGCTTCTACAGGCCTGTGCCCGGTACGACGCTTGAGAAGTGGGATGGCAAGATGGAGGACTTGCCGCAGACGCTGCCGGAGAGCGTCGAGCAGGCCGAGAACGACGAGCAGAAGAAGCAGGTCGAGGAGGGTGAGTCGAAGCGATGGCTTCGTGTGCGCCAGGTCTCTCTTCGAGACCTCGCTGACTCGCATGCTCCCTTCCCCGTCACAGCCATGAAGAACTTTGCCCTTATCGTCATCGACGCAACCGAAGTCGACCTGTGCGTTCCTCGTCCTTCGCTTCCGATCCTCGTCCGCGCTAACTGCCCCTGGCTCGCAGCGTCGACCTCGGCTCGATGCCCAACAAGCGTACGCGTTGGCTGTGCGACCAGTCCTCGGGCGAGTGGAAGGAGGAAGGACTCGTGCCGTAGCTCACCTCGCTCACTTCAGCGCTTGCTCACTTCCGTACAAGCCAAATAGACCTGTTGCCGTGCTCTCCCGCTCTCTTGCGAGCACGACAGAGAACGCAACGCCTATGCAGGTTAGCAGCTACGCCCTACTCCGGATCCTCCCACACGTCCGCGCCCGCCCCCGTCCCTCCCTTCTCATCAGGCTTGACGACCCCCGCCTCGTCCATCGCCGCACTGGGCGCCGTCGTCCCGCCCCACTCTCGAGGCTCGTCTGTCGTTCGTGGTTGCTGTCGGGGGCTGGCTGGCATAGGTGTCGGAGAATCAGAGCGACTGCGCATCTCGGTGTCTTCGTCTTCGTCTTGCTCGTCGTCCTTCGCACGCTCTGCCGACCCGCCAGAGACGGATGTAGGGGTAGACAGCGTCCAGCGCGAAGTCGCATCGCTGATCGAGAGGGACGACATGGTTGTCTGTTCGCGCGCTGCAGGACGGCGTCGACCGGCGAGGTTGTTGCGCGAAGACGAGGGCGATGGAGTTGACGAGGTTGACGAAGGGCGCAGGTCGGGCGAGGCGATTGGACTCGAGACCATCTCGGGTGAATCGACCATCACGCCTCCCCCTCGCGCCTTGGTGTCCGCCTCGACACTGTCGGTGGACGACGAACCCGCCAGAGCCGCCTCGCTCTTCCTCCTAACCATCGCAGCATTCAACAACCCCTTGAACTTGGCCGCCGCGCTCATCGCCAAAAACGCCGAGCCGCGATAAGCCGCGAGCGCGTGGTCGACTTCCTCGCCTGAGGGTTCTTGGATCTCGGTCGAGACGTTCTCTTCATATGAGGGCATCGGGTCGGTTGAGTTGAACGTGAGCCATGGGTCGGACCAAAGCGAGGGGACGGACGGGCGAGCTGAGGGAGATTTGGCGAGGAGCGAGGTGAGGAGGTTGCGGAGGGGTTCGGAGACGGTGGAAGGGATGTCGACGCTGCGATACGTTGGGTTAGCTAGGATGGATATGAGGCGGGAGGAGGACTTGACTCACGGGTCCTCCCGGATTTGGCGGAAGAGCTCGATAGGGTCCTCGGCTTGGAAGGGCAAGCGACCAGTCACAAGGGCGTAGAGCGTTGCGCCTGCGAACACAACATCGTCAGCTACTTCGCAACTGATGCTCAAGGTAGACGAACGCACCTAGACTCCACACATCGCAAGCGTATCCAACCTTCCCATCCTCCAGCTTCAAGCCCTCTTCCTCCTCTTCATCCTCCTTCTTGCTCGACGGAAGCAACTCAGGCGCCATGTAAGCCGGACTGCCCGCGACCGACAGGTTGCCCGGCTTGTCCATCGCCGAAGGCTGAGGCGTTTGCGCGAACTTGGAGACGCCAAAGTCAACCAGCTTGACGTGCGTGCGGGCGAGGTCGGAGAAGAGGGCGTCTGCGCGAAAGGCATCAGTTGCTGCTGCGCAAGTGAGAGGTCGGTGGACGCACTGTCAGGCTTGATATCGCGGTGGATGATCTCGTTGTGATGCAAGTAGGCAATCCCTGCGCGTCAAGCGAGAGTCAGTGCAAGCAAAAGGCGTCGGAAGGGACGTCAACGCACCCAACACGAGTTGCCGGAAGATCAGCCGCGCCTCTTCCTCTGTGTAAGGCTTGACCTCCTCGCCGTCCTTCAGCTTGAGGATCGGTCCGCCTTCGCAAAGCTCCATGACTGCGCGCAAACCGTCAGCTCTACTTGACGATGCGTACAAGCAACTGACACACCAACTGCAGGAATGTGCGTCAGCAGTCTGGCCTGTCAGAGAGGTCGAGAGAAACGCACTCAGCAACGCATCGTCTGAAGTCACGTCGATGACCTCGTGAACAGAGGCCAAATTCGGGTGGTCGACCTTCTTCATGATAGCAACCTCCGTTTCTGCGCGCTTGAGAGGTGAGCAAAGTGTTGTCTGAAGACGAAAAAGCGGAATCTCGACGCACTGACGAGATCCAGGTTGTCCGGTCCAGCCGTATCTGGATCATCCGCCGCCGCCTGCAGGATCCGCGACGCAGACGTAGCGCCTCCTCGCCCTCGCCCTCGTCCGCGACCTCGTCCGCGACCTCGGCCGTTCATTCGATCCGCTTGTCGCTCTCTCCGCAACGCTTCTGCCGCTGCAATCTGCCGTAGTCGCCGTTTCGAGAACTCCTTGATGGCCTGAACGAGAAGGAGTGTTAGCGCGAGGTTGTCAGAGTCGAGGAGTCGTGCGAGAACCGCCCGAAAGCAACGCACATAGGCATGTCCCGTCTCGCGATCGATCGCCTTCTCGACAGTCGCGTACGATCCCCTCCCCAACACCTCTCCCAGGACGTAATGGTTCACACTGCGCACCCCATCCGGCCCTTCGACCGCGAATGCGTTCAGCGTCTCGCGGAAAGACCTGGATCCCGTGGACGAGCTTCTCCGGTGGTGACCGCGCGGCGGCCGGTGTGGAGAGCGTGACCGCGGGTCTGTGACGGTAAGATTTGGCGAGGAAGGGTACAGGCGGGGTGTTGAGCTGGTTGAGGCTGCTGGCGAGCGCGAGTCAGACGGAGTTGCGGGCCGTTCGAAGGGAGGAGGGGAGGCCGTGAGAGGGTCGATGGGTGTTGGCGGGATGACATAGTGTGAGATTGAAGGCGGTTCAGAGACCACAAGCTGTCGCAGCTTCGGCACAGGCGCTATGGGCGGCGAGAGAGCAGCCGGCGAGGTCGCAGGTGGAAGAGGCGCAGAGCTGGCGTCGTCGCTCGCCTGGACGGATGGCGGGTGGCTCTTTGGCAGTTCTGGAGCTGTCAAGGGCGCTGCAAAGTTCAAGGCGGGCAGCTCGTGCGGTGGAGTCGCCGCTTTGTGCTGCTGATCGGATGTGAGGACTGGAGGAGGTGGACTCGGCGAGCGGCCATCGTTCGAGTCGCTGCCGATGCCGCAGAACAGCGTCGAGATGATTTTGCTGATCGGCGCCATCCCAGCGCACTCAGCGAGCGTGTGAGGAGAGCGAAGCCAGCGTCGCACCTGAACGGCCCAAATTCAGGCATCCCTTTCGCTGATCGCCCTCTCTTCGGCCAGACACGCCTCAGCGTCGTCATTCCATGCACAGAACAGCCACGCGCTGTACGTAGAGCCTGCCGCCGAAGAGCGATCTCGAAAGCCCGACCAGCCCTTTCGCAAGGTCTTCTCGGCTGCCTCCAGTCCGTTGCGAGAGTGTGCTGGACGTGCTTCAGGCTACGGAACCTCACGACCAAGCGCAGATTCCAGGCGGGACCAGGTGGAAGCGGTAGGAGGAGGCAGCGAAGCAGAGACAGCCGTGGGACGCAGGGCTGCTGTACAGAATCCTCGTACCAAACCAAGAGCGCGACCGAGCAAGAACCGCAGGCGCTCGCGAGACTGCGCGTTGGACATGGCTTGATTGAGCGGAAGCGGCTCGGAGGAGCGGACAAGAGCGAAGAAGGACGGTAATTGCTGAAGCAAAGCAGTGGCTCCTGACAGCGACTAGCGACCAGTCTTGCCCGGCAGTCCTGTCGAATCAAGCAGCTGCAATGCATGTCTCTGTCGCCGTCGTTCGTTACGCCAAGCGCTGGCCGAAGCGGTAGAGGAGGGTGAGGGAGAGGAGCTGTCGCGGGGAAAGAGCAGGTGTCAGCCTCTCGACAACCTCTCCCACTTCTCATTCAGCTCACGCCGTCAGGAAACGAATCAGCACTCACCGTAACGAGACCCGCCGGCATGAATTTCCTCCCCCGAACGAACCGTAGACCCATCACGACGGCGAGAAGCGCGCTGACGCCTGTGGTACGGAAGCGCGAGGTCAGCATGCTCCTTCATCGTGCTCGCCGTTGCCCTCTCGGCGCGGAAAGCCAGCAACAACGCCTGTACCCGCCTTCCCATCTTCATCAGCGAGATGTGGGGTAGGACGACACACCAACGACAACCTGCACGTTCTGCCTGTCGAAACGCTGCTGCTGCACGCCGTACGCTAGCAGAGCGCCTGATCCGCCCCCTGCGATCAGCGACGCGACACTCCCACGCCGCAAGAAACCGAGAAGCCCGCCGAGGGAGATGAGGGCTGAGGAGACGAACTGCGCAGGTTGGAGAGTCAGCAGCGCTCGTGCAGGATGAGGCTAGTATGCGCACGCCGAAGAGCGTGTCGTTGTCGAGGTTCGACATGGTGAGGGTGAAGAGCAGGAGGAAGAGGACGCTCGAGTGTGCGTGGTCGGATGTCTGGAGACATCGGCCGCCTTGGTCGTGAGAGACGCGCGGCATGACATTGCAATCGTGCAAGAACGAGTGAGGGAGGACAACGACGTGAGGAGGGAAGCCTGCAAAATGCGAAAGGGCGTGCGAACCAGGGACGGCGTAAGGCTGCAAGTAAGGTACTGACGACGAGGATAGCTAAGATGCGTGTGCAAGAAAGGGTAAGACGCGGTTGCGAAAGAGAGGTATGCAGCCGGGAAACGAAAGGCGAAGTCGTGAGGTCGTCAAGGGTCGTCAAAGTTGCACTAGACGGCGGCGAAAACGTCGGGCGGGGTCAGGCGGGTATCGTAAGGTCGTGATAAGCGTAGGAGCGAGAACGAATCACGCTTTGTTGCTGGAGAGGAAAGCCGACTTGGTGAGTTTCTTGATTGTCGAGCCGCCCTTCCGCGGGGTGCGGTTCTCCTGCTCGGTCGACGTAGCCGACGGCGCCAAGCTCGTCTTTGATGTCTTTCCACCAATGCGCGGCGAGGGCGGCGCCACTTTGAGGCCGTTCGAGATGGCGTACAGGCCGGCGTCGAGTGAGCGCTGCGGACGCAAGCCGTCGCCCTTCCCGCTTGCGGTGGACCGGACAGACGCGAGTCGTCGCATACCGCCGAGAGGACGAGGAGAGGAGGGGGGTTCAGGGGTAGTCGCAGGCGAGATGGGCATGGCAGAGTTGGAGGACGCGATCGAGCCTGCTCGCGAGTTGTGGCGCGAGGCTTGCCGCGAGAAGGGCGGGCGGAGAGGCGACGCGAGGGGCTGGAGGACGAGGCGATACCGGTCGCGGAAGCCTCGCTGCCACAACGTGGCCTCGCGACCACCGTTGCGAACCGAAGCGACAACGGAGGTCTCGACCATGTCCCATTCGGCGTCAGATCCCTCCTCGTCCTCCTCCACAACGATGGCGGTCGAGTGCTTGGCGACAGTGTGCTCAGGAAGCGGCTCGAGGTTGCTGCGGGCCGAGACCTGACGAGCGCGACCGAGTTCAGGCGAAAGAGACGGGGCCGTCGTTGTGGAGGTGGCGTCCGTCTCGACCGAGTCGCTCATCGTGTCGCCGCTGGTCGACGTGCCCTGCGAGACCTCCTGCTCGTGCTGGACAGGCGGCGCAGCAGCGATCGCTTCGGCGGGCGGAGTCATCGAGTCTTCATCCATGGCGGACGGAGTCGTGGGCTCGGCCTCGGCTGGAACGCACGCCGGCTCGCGCCTGATACCGTCGATCTCCGCACTGTCGAGAGCAGGAGACTCCTCGACTTCCTCCTCGCTCTCCTCGTCCGAGTCCTCCATACGGTGGCGATGCAGGGAAGCCGAGTCGCGGCCGTAGTACGAGTCTGTGAGATCGGTTATCAGTCAGCGAGCCACCTGAGAGCGTTCACAAGAGGCGAGCGCACAGCCGTCGAAGACATCGCGACCGTTCGCGTCGAAAGCGGGCTGCGGCTCGCCTTTCGGCTCGTCGCGGTCGTTCCCAGGCTCGTGAAGCGGATCGGTGCCGCGAACCTCGGGCGGCATTTGGAGGAAGGCGTCGTCAAATTGCGAAGTGTCGGTCGGGTCGTCCGGGTTGAGCTTCGGAACAAAAGGCGGCGCGTAGCGCTTCAGGCGGATGAAGTCCCATGAGATCATGTTGAAGTACCGCATGCGCTTGAGGCGAGGTATCGTGATGCGGAGGACGGGATCGCGCTGCAGCATGCCGCGTATGAGGGCGCGAGTGTCCGGGTCGAACTGGCGGCTCCGCTCGTCGAAGCGCAGGTCGTCGTGCAGGACGCGGCGGTACACTGCGGAGTACGTACGTCAGCTTTTCGGGAGCGAGTAGTGGAAGAGCGAGAGACAACTGACTGGTCGCGTGGTTGTCGGCCATGAAGGGTGTCACGCCGGCGAGCATCTCGTACAGCATCGTCCCAGCGCTCCAGATGTCGCATTCGTAGCTGTACGGCTCGCCGAGGAGGACCTCTGCGAGATGGACAGGTCAGCGAAGGCGCGGTGAGAAGTTCAGAAGGAAGGAAGGCCTGCCGGGTGCGAGGTATTCAGCCGTTCCGCAGAAGGTCGTCGTCGTTTCGCGATACGTGCCGAGCCACGATGCGACAGGAGGCGTCGATGCACTGCGGGACGGGTGGTCGAGCCAGTGCGGGCGAGGCAGACCGTCTGTCGCCGACGGGATGACCTGATTGTGCCCGAAGTCTTTCGACAGGCCGAAGTCGGTGAGGACAATGTGGCCGTCGGCGGCGATAAGGACGTTCTCGGGCTTGAGGTCACTGTCAAGCGCGAGGCTAGATGAGCGGGAGTCTCGCCTGGCTGAGGAGAGCAAGGGCGCACCGGTAGATGATGCCGGCGCGATGCAGACCCTCGACACCTTCGATAATTTCGGAGATGTAGAAGCGAGCGCGGTCACGACCGAGACAGCCCCAGTTGGCGAGCTGCGAAGCGAGATCCGCGCCGGGGTGGAAGTCCAAGGCGAGGTAGAGTGCTGAGGCGAGGGATGCGCGAGTGAGCGCCGCTACTGCGGAAAACATCGGATGAACTCACTGTCTTCGTCGTGGAAGGAGTAGTGCAGGCGGACGACGAAAGGGTTCGACTTGTCTCTCGCGCAAGTCTTGAGGACCGACTGCTCGGTGCGAGTGTGCTCGAGCTCGCGGTGGGCGAGGACCTGCGCATGGTGCACCTGTCAGCGCTCAGTGTTTGGAACATGGAAGAGGGAGCGAGCGCACATGGCGCTTCGTAATGGCCTTGAGCGCGAACAAGTCCTCGGTGTCCTTCTTGCGAACGAGCAAAACCTTGCCGGCGCAACCCTTTCCGAGCACGCGCAGGATTTCAAAAGCGTCGATCGTCATCGACTTCGAGCGCTTCTCCACCGTTGTGGTCGAGACGTCCGACACCGACCGTGTCATGCCAGCCGAGGTCAAAGGTGCGAGGTCGCGGCGTACGGCGTCGGCGGTCGCGGGACGGACTGGCGCAGCATGAGCCGCAGGCGTAACCGAAGCGCCGGTCGCTGACTCGCCATCTGGCTCAAGGACGGATGATTGCTCCGGAGAATCCGAGACGGCAACAGGCTCACTTGGCGCGCTGCCCTGCTCGTTCGCGTCGAAGAGAACCATCTCGACGTTGGCGGGTGTAGAAGACGACGCGACATCGGCAGGCGAACCCATGCTCACGTCGACGGCGACATCGCTCGCTAGCGGCTGTTCCGTCCCGAGCGGCGCGGTGGATGGCTGGACGGTTGCATTGGGCTCGGCGCGGTCCTCAACAGTCTGCAGAGTCGTCCGCGCGACGAAAGGCGATTCGAGACTGTCCTTGCCGCCGAGATGGAGGGTCTGGTCGCTGCGTGCCCGCTTGATGCGCCGCTCGATGCGCGCACTCTCGAGGTCGTCGCGCCGGACGGCGAAGAACTTCTGCCAAGCCACGTGTTGTCGGAGTGTCGAGTCGAGGGAAGCCTTGGTGAGCATCGCGCCGAGCTCCTTCGTGTCGATCGCAACGGCGCGAGAGTCGCGACTGCCGCCGAAAGAGGAGAAGGACGGCGGGCCGTTGCGGCGAGGGCTGAGTGTGCGAGTAAGCGAAGCGAGGACTTTGCTTCGCTTCTTTGGCGTTGCGGGCGGCGGAGGAGGCGGACGTTCAGGAAGACTGTCGGGAAATTGAGCGCGTAGCTGAGTAAGACGAGGTCAGCGCGTCTTCGTATCATAGGCAGGACGACGAGCAACTGCTGCTCACCCGTGCTTCGAGGTCGACAATCTCGCTCAGCTTGCGACTCAAGGTGAGGCTCGAAGTCGGCGTCGAGACGTAAACCGTCAAAACCGGATCGGGCTAGCAGGTGAAAGCCAGTCAGCCTAATGCCGCGATACAGGGGATGCGTAGACTCGCCTTGCGATTTCGCGATCTCGCTTTTGCGCCTTCTGCGACCGTGACGCTCCAACCTGCCTCGCTCTCCCTCAAACCCTGCAGACCCCGCAGCTCGTCGTCGACCACAGCCTGATCCGCCGCATCTCTCGCCTGGGCATCCTCCTCGAACAGTGAAGGACTCGCTCGGGATCGTCGCACGCCGGTAGCACCGTTCGCCACCGTCGAGAACTTGTTGTCGGCTGAGGAGGGCGGTGCAAGGCCGGTTTCGATGAGCGAGGCGAGCCAGGAGTGAGAGTTGCGTAGGGACATCAGTTCGTTCTGTGTAGTAAGAGCATGGTCAGCTTGTTCGGCGGGCGCTCGGGTGAACTCGAGGCTTGCGACAACTCACGAGAGGTACGAGCGGGGTACACGGGTCACTGGGTGAAGCGGTCAGCCGTAGGCGCGACAAGACGGCCCCTACAGAGCTCCAGTAGGTTTTGCCGAGGCTCTGCGACTGCTGGACCGGGCTGCGACGCGCCGAGGAAGTGTTGGGATCCGATGTTGAGGCGGGAGGAGGTGGGGGAGAAGGACTGTTGGCACCGTGCGGCAGGGAATGCGGTTGTACTGTCTGGGCGAGTCTGAAGAGCCCGATAGAGCAGCTGAGCGAGGTCACAGCGAGCGAGCGAGGCGAGAGAAGCGAGGAAGAGGTGCGTGAAAGAAGGCCAAAGCGAGCGAGCTGAGGTGGCACGATTCGCTGGAAGCGAGAAGGACTCAGGCCGCATGGCATACTCTCAGGAAGGACAAAGGGAAGGCGCGGACCGGACGCGAGAAGTTTCGCGGCGAGAAGAGTCGATGGTTCTCGAGGAGGAGAACGTTGTCGCCGTCGACGAGTGCAGGCTGACCCGTCGCCGTGATCCATTGGCATGACTGTTCGTATTACTGTCTAGTGTCACCCTCTACCGCACCGGAAGCAGCTGGCGCCGCCGCGACGCCCTACTTCTTCCCGAGCTTCTCGAGAAGCCACGGGACGAGCTCCTCGCGCTTGAGCTCGATGTCGTTGCCCGACCCAAGCTCCTTGCCGACCTGCGGCTTGACACGGATCGTGCCCTTGGCGAGTTCGGACGGCGAGACCTGGACGGCGTACGGGATCTTCTCCTTGTCGATGACCTCGAACTGCTTCGGCAGCTTAGGCTTGGCTTTGTACATGAACTCGGCCTGCACCAGCGCATGTCAGTTGTAGGAGAGGTGGGAGAGGCGTTGAAGGACGCACCTTGATACCCGCAGCCCACAACTCCTTGCACACCTTCATGCGCTCCTCCAGCAAGCCGTCTCCGAGACTCATGACAAAGACCTCGGTCGCCTTCGCCCGTCCCGCCGCCTCACCCTTCTCCTGCGCCTTCCGCAACAGAATGGAGAACAACCGCTCGACACCGAACGAGATGCCGACGCAGGGGATCTTGCCTGCCGCGCCGCCGCTCGCAAACATGCCAACGAGCTCGTCGTACCGTCCTCCCGCGGCGATCGACCCGACGCCGATCGTCGACTCGTCGATGTCGGCCTCCTCGTCAGCGTTGAGTGCGGGCTTCTTGCCCTTGACGTCCGCTTTTTGCTGGGCCGGGGTCGGGACGGCTTCGGGTTTGGGCGCAACGGGGACGGGAGGGGCGGAGCCTTCGGTGACGGCTTCGTAGATGACGCCGGTGTAGTAGTCAAGGCCGCGAGCAAGCGAGAGGTCGAACGAAACCTGCGAGGAAAGGCGAGTCAGCAGCTGCAGAACGACGAAACCCTCGCTCCAACGCACTCGAGGGGTCGCGCCGTAGATGTCGAGGTACTTGAACAGCAGTGCCATGTCGTTCAGTCCCTCGACAGCCGACTTGTTCTTCGTCAACCGCTCGTCCTGCTTGAGCTGCTCGACGAGTTCGGGTCCACCTACAAACTGGGGGTTCAGCGGGGTCTTGGTACAGAATAGAAGAGCAAGACGCACCCTTCAGCTTGACATACTCGCCGATGCGGTCCGCGACGTCGCCTGCCAGTCCCTTCTCCTCCGTCATCTCCTTCCGAACGTCCTCCCAAGGCATCTGCAGTTCTAGTCGTCAGCGGAGTCCCTGGCAAGCCAGAAAAACGGTGGGACCTTGTCAAGCTTGTCGACTGCTGATGAGATGGTGCGAATCTTGTCGGCGGGAACGCCGCAAACAGCGAAGATGCCGTCGAGGATTTTGCGGTGGTTGAGCTGTTTAGCGACGGTTAGCACGGTCACTCGCGCAAAGTGGCCTCGCTAGCGCACCTTGATTGTAAACTCTCCGATCTCGAGTGCCTCGAGAACCTCGCAGGTGATCGCGAGGCACTCTGCGTCCGGGAGCATCGGGTCGTAGACGCCGGCAATGTCGAAGTCCTGCGAATGCCGCTCATCAACCTAGCCGCTGTAGACAGCGACCGCGTCGACGTACACATTGGTAGAACTCGCGCATACGACCCTTGCTCATGGCGGGCTGGTCGCGGCGGTAGACCTTGGCAATGTGGTAGCGCTTGATGTTCGGGTACTGGGTGCCGTTCATAGCGAGGAAGCGGGCAAAGGGGACCTGCGTAAGCAATAACGTCAGTACGGACGGGATGAGCTATTTGCAGAGCCCGCTGCGCACCGTCAAGTCGTACCGAAGCGAGCACAATTCTCCGCCCTGGTCCTGAAGGTCGTAGATGAGCTTGCTGTCCTCGCCGTACTTGCCGGAGAGGATCTCCTTGAGCTCGAAGACGGGAGTGTCGATCGTCACACCGCCGTGAAGCTCGAAGACTTCGGTGATCTTGCGGAAGATGGCCTGGCGAAGGTACATGTCGGAGGGGTGCCAGTCTTTGGTGCCCTGCGCATCCGCACGAATGCTGCAATCAGCTCGTAGTCCTTCATAAGCACTTTCTACGGTCCAACGGAGCGCACCTTGGGCGTCTTGAGCGTGAACTTGCTCCCCTTCTTGCCCTTCGAGTCGTCTGCGCCCGTGAGCTTGGCGAGCGCCGCCTTGAGCTCCTTGAGCGTTAGGACCTCCTTCTGTACTTCCTCTGCTGCAGCCTTGTCCTCCTTGAGCTTGCGCACGAGCGAGCCCTGCTCACTGATGCGGGCGTTGAGGTCTGCGGCGGTCGACATGGCGCTGGCGATGACGGAGCGTACGAGGCGGGGTGTAGCAAAAGTCAGGCGCTGTGTGAGACTCCTCAGCAGCATGCAACGCTCGCCAGCAAGCCAGAAAGAGCGGGTCGCGAGGGTGTCCACTTCCAACCTTCGTCTCGTCCCGCTCTTCGACCTCTACCGCTCACTTGGGTGCCGGGCGAGGCATCGAGCCCAGGTGTAGGGTTGCGAGCAAGCGCAGTCTGAATTCCTAGAGAGCGCTCTCGCAAATCCTCGAGCCCGCCCGTCGAGGATTTGCGGTCGTCGACTTCGACTCGCTCTCGCAGAGTTGACCTCTCTCCTCGTCTTCCTCGCTCTCAACGCCCAGGCTAGCGTCTGAGAGCTCGACAGCGTTCTTTCGACCCGCCGCCGTCCCCATTTTGCGCCTCCAGTACGTAGCACGCACGCGAGCTGTCCCTCCCACCTCCCCGGAGTTGCCTCCCCAGCTTCGCTGCCCGGCCGCGACCTTTTCGAGCTCCCTGCAGGCCGGGTGGTGGTCCAGAGAGTCGCCTCTCTCTCCCCCACCCTCACGAGCTGACGCCCCTCTCCACTCTCGCTCGAATTGGACAGCACGGAGCGCAGTCGTAGCAACCTGACTCGCTATGAGCGGCAGAGAAGGCGTCGAGCTTGGTCGCTCTCCCATCGAAGCTACGCGACGTCCGCGCCGAAGCCGCTGCACGGCTTCCTCAGCTCCCCTCGTCCTCCTCCTCCTCTGTGTCGACCTGTCGCCTCGTGTGCTCAGGCTGACGCCGTAAGCAGGACGAACAACGCTCTCGGACGTCCATGTGCTCTCTCTGCTAACGGGACGCTCGCTGTATGCTACGTCAGCACGCGCCTCGTCCTTTCCGACACTCCTCTCGACTTTCGCTTCTTCCAGCAACCTCGACCTGCTGAGCCATGCCTGCTGTCGAGTTGACCGTCAAGGCCATCCTCTTCGACTCGGATGGCACCCTGATCGACTCAACTCCCGCAGTCAAACGCACGATTGCTCGCTGGTGTGCGGTTCAGCAAGTTGACCCGCGCGAGTTCGCCGCCGCACAGCATGGCACGCGCGCCAAGGACTTGCTCCGACGCTTTGCGACGACGCCGAAGAAAGGGAGCGAGATGAGCGAGGAGGAACTGGACGCCGCGGTCGAGGAGCTGGAAAAGAGTGTCGGCGAGACGGCAAGACAAATGAAGGCGCACGGCGAGGGAAGCGGGATTGTCGCCTTACCCGGAGTACTTGAGTTGCTCGCGAAGCTGCAGGGAGGAGGAGCGCAGTGGGGCATCGTGACATCTGGTGAGAAGCAATTCTCCTGGTCTCTTCCCGTTCATGTGGTGGGCTCACTCTTGCTTTCCAGCCACACGCATACACGCCGTACCCGCTCTCGAGATCGCTGGCATCCTCGCGCCGCCCGTGATGGTCACGGGAGAACAAGTATCGGCCGGAAAACCTTCGCCTGAGCCGTACTTGATCGGCATCGACCGTGAGTTCACCTTCGCTTCTCTCGCCTCCACGAGTTAGTAAACGACCCTTCCGATTACAGGGCTGCGGGACCTCCAGCCAGACCTGATGCCTCTCGATGTCCTCGTCGTCGAGGACGCTCCCGCCGGCTTCGAAAGCGCCTATTCCGCGGGCGCCCGCCTCCTCGCCGTCTGCACCGAGCCAGTCGAGGCTGCGGAAGTCCAAGAAGCTGCAAGCAAGGTCAACGGCGCGGTGGTCGTGAAGGACTTGACGGCGTGCGTTTTTCGTCGGCTTCTCCTCGATGTGACGGCGTGCTGACGCGACTTGCGTCAACAGCGTCTCCGTCCTTCAATGCAGCTCGGAAAGTATCACCCTGCGCGTCGAGCTGGCGGACATTGTGGTGTAGCGTGTAGATGGATTGCTAGACTCGATACAACACACCTTCTGACGTCCAACAGCTCTACTACGAAAGGTCCGAACAAACTAACCCATGAACCCTCGCGTCCCCCTCGGGGGCATCGGCATCGGCGCAGGGAAGACGCCTCGGACGAACATCGGTTGCGGCTGGACGGCGGGAGCAGGGAGCGGGCCGAGAGCGCCGAAGCCGGGAGAGTCGGTGCGAGGGAGCGAGGGAGGCGGCTCGACCGGCGCTTTGAAGTTCTGCGCAGACGAAGAGTCAGTTTCGTACGCAAGACAGCGTTGAGAGCGGGACGAACCGTCTGCTTCCCCTCGCGGTAGACCTCCTCGAGCGCCTCTTCCCAAGTACCTTCCGCCTCGAGTCGTTGATAGTGCTCGTAAAGCTGCAGTGCCGTTCGCGCATCCTCGATCGAGTCGTGCGTGTCCGCCTGGATATTCGAGTGCAAGACGGCGTAGGCGAGGAAGCGGAGCGAGAGCTTGCGCTGGCGGTGTGGGAGGTGGTAGATGTTGACGGTGTCGATGATCTGAGACGGAGGGATGTAGATGTCTGTGACGGGCGAGAGTGAGCGCCGTTGGGCGGAAGATGGACAGGCCAGAACGCACTGATAATTCGGAAGTCCTTGTTGAGTCCGTGCCCAATGAAGACACAGCCGAGGTCGACGAGCATGCGAAGCTTCTTGTACGCCACCTTGAGCGGGACGAGCGTATGCCGCGAGTGCACCGGGTCGAGGTCGCCAGCTGCACAAAGGCGCACTCGTCAGCGGATTCCCCGCGGCTCGCAGCGAGGATAGCGCACCTCGAATGCCGGAGAACTCGGTGAGGTAATCGACGATGGGCTCGCTGGTGTGGATGTGATCGTCGATGAAGGGGATGCCCGTCTCGGGACCCTCGCCTCGCAAGACCGACACTCGCGCCAACGTCATCCGTGATGGGCGAAGAACCTTCTTCGTGCCGTCCGAATGGAACTCCGCCTCTTCTTGCTGGAGCGAGACAAACTCGGCGTCGATAGCGACGAGTGTACCCTTGCGAGGCAGCTCGTCCAGGCGGAAAGGTTGGTGCTTGACGAGTGATCGGTCTCGGAACCTGCGAATTGATGTATCAGCGATGCTGGCGTCCGAAGACACGGCTGGCAAGCTCACTTGGAGATGGTGATATCCTCGCAGAGAATGGACGGGTCGCTGTGCAGCGGAAGCTTGGAGAAGTCGAGAAGCTGCGGCGCATCTCGTCGCTCGTAGAAGAGGACAGCCGGAATCTGACGTAGCAAAGCTTAGCTCGCAGGAAGCCAGGACGGTCAGTGGGGCGCACCTTCCACTTGCCCGGAAAGCTCAACGCCTCTTCCTCGCTGATGGGCCGCACGAGGAAATCGTTGAAGAGGTGCCAGGAAGAGCCGGGCTTCTCCTCCTCGCTCGCGACTGCGAGATTTCGACGTCAGCGCAAGACTCGGAACCGCAACGAGGCGACTCACCACGAGCAAGCGAGACGAGATGGGGTGCGTCGCCTTCTGCCTGAATCTGCACCACCATGGCCTGCAGTACTCTGTCGTCAGCTCGACCGCTCTTCGATGCCGATTCGTTCAGACGCACCCGTAGCTCATACTCGATCGCCTCAGCGCTCCCTGCGGCGGGCTTGTCCGATTCGACGACGACAGCCACACCCTCGCCCTTCGACAGCGTGAACCGACTCGGCAAGAACCGCTTACTGCCAGCGCTGCCGTCCCGCTTGTCCATCCAGAGCTCGAGCTCGTCGGCCGTTCGCACGCCAGCGTTGACGACGAAGACGGGCGGAAGCTGGGCCATGTCGGGGATGGCGCGGCGGACTCGGACGTGGGTGTTCTGGCGACAGGAGGAGCAGGGAAGGCGGGCGATGGTCTCGCGCATGATCGAGGAGGCGAGGATAGCGGAGAAGGTGTTGGGTGCGGGAGCCTCGTTTGACATGGCCTGAGAGCGAAGAGCGTGAGACGTGGAGGATTCTGCTCAGCAAGTCCGGCAGACTCACCTTGCGCGGGTAGACGAGGTCGATGACGTTCAGGCTCGTCTCGCGATCAGACTTGGCGAGGCAGTTCTGGCAGGTGCTGAGGCTGTGCGTTTCGACCTTGACGAGCTGTGCGAGCGGCGGTTTCCGCTGCGAATCCTCGGGCGCGTTTTTGAGGAGCGAAACCTGCTGCGAAGGCATCGACTTCGAAGAAGCTGGCAGGACAGACTCGGCCGTCAACTGCTCGAGGAGATAGCGGTTGAACGTCTGGATGAGGGTGGCGTAGGCGACAGACTTGGTGGCGTCGTTCTCGTGGTCGATCAAGCCGAGCGCGGCGACTGAAGACGGGAGCAGGTGTCAGCACGCGCCACGACGATCGACAAGTGTGACTCACTTTGCGGGTTCGAGCCAAACGCTCGCGAGAAATTGCTAGCCTGGCAGTTCATCCCCTTCGCGTCCTCGAGCATGCGGAACAGGAAGCCCGCCTCGCACAGCAGGCAGTTCTCCTTCGGGCACGCCTCAAAGGTATGGCTTTTCGCGAGTGTGCGGATCGGTCGGAGGTAGTGAAGGGCTTGGAGAAGACTGTTCGTGTAGGAGTTGGTGATGTGCGTCTCGAGGCCGGAGTAGGGCGTCTTATTGTAAAAGCTGTCCGCACACAAATAAGCACGAAATCATGAGGACAGGGGAGTAGCGGCAACGCACCCAAAGTCGAAGTCCTCGATACCAAATCGACTGTACTTGATCTCGACCTTGCGGTAGTACTTCGGCATCTCATCCTCCGCATTGTCCTCCTCTTGCGGCTCGTCTTCCGTTGCAGCCTGCATTCCAAGAGATAAGCTCAAATCAAAGACGCTCAAAAGGGGCTGAGACGCACCGAATCGCCATAGTCTCGTCTTCGCTTCGCATCCGCCCTCTCGCGCTCGCTCCTGAACATCGGCGCATCGACCCCCAGCCTTCCCGCAATCTTCGACCTCTGCCCCGTCCGGACCTGATTCCGCCGAGCCGCGCTCCGCAGATGCGGAGGGTAGGTCGCATAGCCGACGAAGTCCACCGTTTTGGCCGACTTGAGGATGTTCGAGTCGATCGGGACGCGGCGGTGCGAGGCGGCATAGGTCGAGGTCATGTGCTGAGGGAGGAGAGAGAGGAGGGGAGAAGTGTAGTAGGGCATGCCGATCGAGTTGAGCGGGCTGCGACGTGAAGTGACGTGAGCCGACATCTCTTACGCAAGGCTGGAAGCAGTGCGCACGTGTCGTCTCGCCAGTTGATGCGCTCGGGAGGTTCGACCGGGTCAGGCAGCTCGACTTCGCCCTCGTAGCGGCAGAATTTGGCATCGCCTTCCTCCGGTCTTGCCGCCCACAGGTGCACGTAGCCGTCCGCATCGCCGAACGCGAGCCCTTCGCCAGTCGGCGCGACGGCCATCGAGGTGAGCATCGACGGCGTGTCGACCTGTGCGGTGGCGGAGCGTTTCATCAGCGTGAAGTCGAGAACACATGACGCAAGGCTGAGGCTGTCGCTTCCGGCCATCTCACCTGGAAGACCGAGCTCTTTCCCACATCTTTCAAGTCGAGTATTTGTACACGGCCTTCCGAGCTCGCGACGATGACGTTGCCGGATAGTCGCGGGTGGAAGCGGACGAGCGCAGGGGGAGTCGGGAAGGGGATGGGCGTGAGAGGGCGGAGGTAGCGGGTGTCGTAGAGCTTGAGGTAAGGGTCGGGAAGAGGGAGGCCTTGTCTATGCAAAGGAGGCGGCATTAGCCTGCGGGCCTGCAAGAGATGGACGAGACGAAAGACCCACCGCATGGTGTACCCGATCGTGACGATGTAGTTGCCCTCGGTCTCAAGCTGGATGATGCCGCCCGTGTGCGCGAGAACCGTTTCTCCCGTTGTGATGTCGGGTGTTCGGGCATCGAGGACAGCGAGCGAGCCGGTGATTGTCGAGCCGATGAGTTGGGTCGAGCGACGAAGGTGGACAAAGGAGAGTGGCGAGGGTTGCTGCGAGTCAGGGAACCGGCATCAGCAGCGAGTCGATTCCGAAGCAAGGACCAGATGACGAGCGCTTCAAGCCTACCTTCCGAATGATGCTGCCCCTCGTGACGTTGACGACGAAGAGGTCACTGCCGGGACCGGTCGCAATGATCTCGGACGAGCGTGAAGGTGTGTAAGCGAAGGCCGTGAGCGGTACAGGCGGATCAGTCCTGCACGAGGAGGAGAGGGAAGTCGGTCAAATCGCTCGCAGTCGCAGAGAGGAACCGCAACGCACTCGACGCTCCACAGCGTCACGCCTCTTCGGTTCGCCAGCTTGACGCTCCCGCCGCCGCCTGTCCTGCCAGGCATGCTGCCCCCACCTCCAACGCTGAGGATGCCGGACTGGTCGATGCCCATCTCGCCTACCGCGCCCCAGTGACCGCGGTAGCTCGTGTACCTCCCTCCCAGCCCTGCATTCGGCGCGCAAAAGTGGCTCGCGATGGTTCCCGTCGGGCTGGCCGCGAAGAGGAGCGGCGAAAGTGGGTCGAATGCGAGAGCTGTCGGCGGCGTCGGGAGATACTGCGAGGGCAGCGGCTGCCACGCTGATGGTCCTGGAGAGCCTCCATAAGGCGTGTACGCCATCCTGCGCGCCGTCTACGCCCACCTCGTCGTCGAAAGCGAGTTGTCGGGAGAAGGCGAACGGCTGCACGCGTTTGCGCGGTTCTTGCGCGGGCAGGGTGGTTCTCTGAGGTCGCAGGGGCAGCTAGCGAACGCGCAAGCCCAGCCAGAAACTGTAGAAGCGGGTCGAGGGTTGACGTCGTCCTCTCCGAGTTGGTCTCCTTGCTCTTGCCGCGAACAGCTCGCTCACCGTCCGCTCACTCGCTCGAACGGACTCGCTCGACTTGCATTCGCACTAGTACGGCACTCAGTACACACGCCAGCGAAACAGGTGCGTCCAACGAGCGAGCGCTGATGCGGATCAGCTCGCCCGAGATGAGGAGAGCTGACGAACCCATCGCCACTCCCACACAGCACCATCTTGCAGGCCAGACACTCCATCGACGAGCTCGACTAGCAATGCTCCCAGCATCGATGCGGGCGCGCACCTCGCTCGCCTCGTCGCGCGCGAGCCGGACAGCCTTCGCTCGTCCTCCATCATCGTCTCTCCGCACGACCAGCACAACTCCCCGCCTGAACGCCCGCTCGCCCCTCGCATCGACGTCGCGAGTGACGCTCGACGTGCCGACATCGTCGCGCTCCCTCTCGACCTCGGCCAGGCTCGATCTCGCCTCTCCTCTCCGACCATCGCCGCCACTCTCCTTCCCCCGCGCTCCCCGGCTCAGCCTTCGAGAACAGCAGAACGGCGAAAACGACGAGTTTGACGGCGACGAGGGTCGCGAAGGCGGAGAGGGCGAGGGCGAGGAGAAAGTCCCGGTGCGGAGACCGGGCGTTCCGCAGACGGAGCAGCCGCGGAGCGGCTTGCGCAACCCTGGCTCTGCTGGCACGTCAGCGGGCACGCGGGGATCTAGTGGTGCGGCCGAAGGCGGAGCGGCGGGCGGTCGGTCGAGCGACGGCGAGGGCAACTCGTCTGTCGTCAAGAGCTCCGTCCCGAACGTCTATCCTCAGGTTATGGCGCTTCCAATCACTCGCCGACCACTCTTCCCTGGCTTCTACAAGGCTGTCGTCGTCCGCGATCCCGAAGTCATCAAGGCCATCAAGGAGTCGATCAGCCGCGGTCAGCCGTACCTCGGCGCTTTCCTCCTCAAAGACGAGAACGCCGACAGTGACGTGTGCGTCTGTGACCTAGTCTCCCTTGCCTACTGCAGCTAACACGCTACTTCGCTCAGCATCACCGACCCGAATTCTGTCCACCCCGTCGGAGTCTTCTGCCAAATCACCTCGACCTTCCCCGCCAACCCTACCCGTCCTCCCAACCCCAACTCCGACGATAAGCCCGAAGAACCGGGTCTCACCGCCGTCCTCTTCCCTCATCGCCGCATCCGGATCGACGAGCTCCTCCCCGTCGGCACGCCCAACAAGGGTCGCAAGTCGACTGAGACTGAGATGCATCACCCTGAGCCGCACAGTGTCGTCGACGAGCACCGACCGCACATTGATGGCCCGCAACGACCGGAGGAGCCAGCGTTTGTCGGCGATGCGCAATTGACGCCGGAGAGCGCGTCCGAGTCGAAGCAGGAGCCGGGGCCAGAGCAGTCGCCGGCGCCTATCGACCAGGATGCGAGCACCGAGGCGAAGAGACCGGACGAGCCTGAGTTCGTCGAGGGCAAGGAGCGCGCGGATGTTGTTGTCGACGACGAGGGTCGTGTTGTGCGCGAGGGCAAGGGTGAGGGTGAAGCGGAGGGCGAAGGCGAGGCGAAGGAGGCGGCCGAGACGAGCGATCACCAGTCCTTCCAGACGGCGTACCTTCACAACTACGGCGTCTCGATCGCCAACGTCTCGAACCTCGAGATGGAACCGTACGATGCCAAGTCGCAGGTCGTTCGCGCCATCTCGGGCGAGATCGTCTCCGTCTTCAAGGAGATTGCCTCGCTCAACCCGCTCTTCCGCGACCAAATCGCCAACTTCTCGATGTCATTGACGGCGGGCAACATCTTCGAAGAGCCGGAGAAGCTCGCCGACTTTGCGGCGGCGGTCTCGGCGGGCGAGGTCAACGAGCTCCAGGATGTCCTCGAGTCGATGGTACTCGAGGACCGGCTGCAGAAGGGTCTCCTCGTCATCAAGAAGGAGCTCATGAACGCCCAGCTCCAGAACAAGATTTCGAAGGACGTCGAGAGCAAGATCGCCAAGCGGCAGCGCGAATACATCCTCCAGGAGCAGCTCAAGGGGATCAAGAAGGAGCTCGGGTTGGAAAGCGACGGCAAGGACAAGCTCGTCGAGAAGTTCAAGGAGAAGGCCAAATCGCTCCTCATGCCCGAGGCGGTTCAGAAGGTCTTCGACGAGGAGCTCAACAAGCTTGGCACCCTCGAGCCGGCGGCGAGCGAGTTCAACGTCACGCGCAACTATCTCGACTGGCTCACGTCGATTCCTTGGGGCCACCACACGAAGGAGAACTTTGATCTGACCCACGCCGTCAAGGTGCTCGACGAGGACCACTACGGGTTGAAGGACGTCAAAGACCGCATCCTCGAGTTCCTCGCCGTCGGCAAGCTGCGCGGCACCGTCGAGGGCAAGATCCTCTGCTTCGTCGGCCCGCCTGGAGTCGGCAAGACCTCGATCGGCAAGTCTATCGCCCGCGCGCTCGACCGCCAGTTCTTCCGTTTCTCGGTTGGTGGTCTTTCCGATGTCGCCGAGATCAAGGGTCACCGCCGGACGTACGTTGGTGCGATGCCGGGCAAGATCATTCAGGCGCTCAAGAAGGTGCAGACGGAGAACCCGCTCGTGCTCATCGACGAGGTTGACAAGATTGGACGGGGCCACAACGGCGACCCTTCGAGCGCCCTCCTCGAGATGCTCGACCCCGAGCAAAACGCGCAGTTCCTTGACCACTACGTGAGTGCGCTCGTACGCTGTCTCCTTTCTGCTCGCTAAATCGTCTTTTACCCAGCTCGACGTCCCTGTCGACCTCTCCCGCGTCCTCTTCGTCTGCACCGCCAACACGCTTGACACAATCCCCGCTCCTCTGCTCGACCGCATGGAGGTCCTCGAGGTCTCGGGCTACATTACGGAGGAGAAGGCTGCGATCGCAAGCAAATACCTCGCCCCCGCCGCCAAGGAGGGCGCCGGCTTGAAGAATGCCGATGTCGAGCTGCAAGACGACGCTGTCGCCGCTCTCATCCGGTACTACTGTCGCGAGTCGGGCGTGCGACGACTGAAGCAGCAGATCGAGAAGGTACGTCCGCATGCGAATCTCCCGCCGCGACTCGTGCTAACGGGCTATCCCATGCAGGTCTTCCGCAAGGCCGCTCTCAAGATCGTGCAGGACATCGGCGAACCCGCATTGCCCGAATCGGCCGCCAAGACTGTTCAGCCCGAAGCTGCCGCGACGAAGGAGGCGGATGTCCAGTCGGAAGAGCCTGCGTCGACCGACTCGACTCCCTCCGCCCCTGCCGACAAGTCCGTCGAGAAGCAGGACGGCGACGCGACTCCCGCGTCGACTGCCTCGCCCTCATCCGCTGCGACGCCCGACTCGTCTGTCACTGCTGAGGAGCGGAAGACCACGACGAGCGTCCGCCAGCCTCTCGAAGTCCCGTCCGACGTCCACGTCCGCATCTCGGCAGAGAACCTCCTGGATTACGTTGGCCCGCCTCTGTACCAGAAGGACCGACTGTACACGAAGATCTCGCCTGTCGGTGTCAGCACCGGTTTGGGTTACCTCGGAAACGGGTCGGGTGCAGTCATGCCCATCGAGGTCACGGTGCGTCTCGCTCGCTTGCGAGGCTTGTACCGGATGAGTTAACGCATCCTCCTCGCGCAGTCCATGCCTGGCCAGGGCATCCAGCTCACCGGAAAGCTTGGCGAGGTCATCAAGGAGTCGGCGCAGATCGCTCTCGCCTTCCTTCGAGCACACGCGTACGACCTTGGCTTGACCTCCGACCCCGACAAGGACCTCCTTGAGAAGCGCGCCATTCACCTGCACATGCCTGAAGGCGCGATCGGCAAGGAGGGACCGTCCGCCGGTATCGCCATCCTCACCGCCTTTGTCTCACTCTTCTCAAAGCGTGGCGTCTCCTCCGAGCTCGGTGAGTTGTCCAAACCCCTTGGCCCCGTCTGAGCGAGTGCTAACCCTGTTCTCGTGCAGCCATGACTGGTGAGGTTACGCTGGCAGGACAGGTGCTTCCGGTCGGCGGTCTGAAGGAGAAGACGCTTGCCGCTCATCGCGCGGGCATCCGCAAGCTCATCCTGCCCCTGGGCTGCAAGGCGGACATTGAGCACAACGTGCGTATCACTTCCATCTTTCGCCTCGCGTCCTCCTGCACGAGTCGTCCCCGCGGATGATGCGCTCTCAGCGTCTCGACCTGTCTGACACTTCTTTACTGTTCTACAGGTCCCCGATTCCGTAAAGGAAGGCATCGACATCGTCTACGCCGAGAACGTCGCCGAAGTCCTGCGCGAAGCTTTCGCCGGCTCGCCCATCGCCGACAAGATCAACTCTGGCGCGTTGAACGACATCCTCATCCCACGGGAGGAGGCGAAGCGATGAGTTCTGAGGCGGAAAATAGACGAAATGAGAAAGAAACGCCGTGTTCGTGACTGTTTGTACGCCTAGATTCCACCCACTCCATATTCTGCCCGCAAACGTTGTAGCTGCATCCTGCTCGTTCACTCAAACGCCAGTCGTGCAAGAGAGCGGTGAGATGAGAGCGAAGCGAAACCGCTCGCTTCGACAAGGGAACGAGAGACTGGACAACGCGCCACGCTCTCTCCCATTTCGCAGATGGCTTCGGGCACTCAAGGGTAGTATTAACAGTTCAGGATATCGTAGACAGGAATGCGGAAAGTGCAGAGAGAGCACGAGCGAGCCACCTCCGTTTCCGAGCGACTTGCGGCGCCTTAGACCGACTCTGCAAGCGCCTTCTCGATGTCGGCAGCAATGGCGTCGGGCTTGGTGATCGGTGCGTAGCGGTGGATGACGTTGCCGCGCTGGGAGAGGCGGAAAGGGTCAGTGGGAGCGAACGGAGAAGGGCGAGAGGCGGGGCACCTTGTCGACGAGGAACTTGGTGAAGTTCCATGCAATCTGCGGCGAAGAGAGTTTGTCAACGAAGCTAAGAAGGGAAGAGCAACGCTGCGACTCACCCGCTCGCCGAGGATACCTTTGGCCTTCGGCTTGAGGTACTGGAAGACCGGGTGTGCATTCGAGCCGTTCACGTCGCCCTTCTTGAGGAGCGGGAAAGTGACGCCGTGGTTGCGCTGGCAGACTGAGCCGGTGGTCTCGTCGTCTTCGGGGTTCTGGTGGCCGAACTGGTCGGAGGGGAACCCGAGGACGACGAGGCCTTGGCCCTTGTACTTCTTATTGACTGCGAGGGTAAGACGAAGAGGCGTCAGTGGGGCTGAGGCAAGCTTGGGCAATGCAGAAAGAGAGTTGGGAAGGTGGACTCACGCTCTTCAAGGCCAGTGAATCTTCATGGGGGGAAAAAGTCAGCGACTGCCTCGAACGTTCGAAAGCGATTGCGACAGCTTACTGCGGAGTGAACCCGCACTTCGTTGCTGTGTTGACAACGAGGACAACCTTGCCCTTGAAGTCCTGCAGGAGGGAACAGCGGGAGTAAGGAGGAACGAAGGAAAGTCAGCGATCGGGCGCTCTGAGCACGGGCTCCGTCCTAACCCCATCGAACTGCCTACGGTACAAGGGCCGGGAGTACACCACGAGACCGCAAACGCACGGTGCGAACAGGAGGGAACGCACGTCGAACCTGATCTTGTCGCCCGACGGCTTCTCCGCCTCGAGCTCGTAGAAGGATGCGACGCTGGCCATTCCTGTGTCGTAGAATATCGTCCGACTCGTCAGCAAGCAGTGGCAAGCGGTACAGAGCTCTGGTGAAGTAGCCGGCACCGCCCCTCCTCCTCGAACGAGCGCCGTCCTGCCTGTCCAAGCAAGCGAGCGGAGTCCGGCGATGTCCAAGCGGTTCCAATACCCTCCTCCGACTCTCCCATAACCCTTTGCAACTTCCGTATGCTGTGTTCGCCGTCCCATCCCTCCCCGACCGCTGCTTCGCTGATGAAGACCGAACAAGCGCGCCAACAGCCCAGCTCACTGATCGGAGTCGTGTGCAAGTGTGGGTGAGTCTGTGAGTGTGCAGCGAGTGCAAATTGAGCAGGCAAGCGGAGAGCGAGAGGTCGAACGACGAGCATGCGAACGGGCGCAAGTTCGGAAGCGGCCAAGTCGCCGAGGATCGCCTTCGCTCGGACAGCGGCGCACGACAATTTCTCATCAGCGACGACGGCGAGCGACGGAGCAGCGGGCGCACTCAGCGTGAGATGGCGCACCCAGAGGCGGAGCGGAAGAAGCGAGAAAGAGAGACGGAGCAGACGATCTCGCTCGCGGGCGAGAGGTAGGGCGGAAGATGCTTTCTACAGTTGCAAAGGATGCTGAAAAAGGGCGTAAAGACGACGCCTCATTGCTGGTGGAAAGGGCGTCCCGCGCGGAAGAAGACGTCGGGAGGGGTGAGGGCGCCGAGCGCGCGACGCTGGAGCTGCGTGATGAAGGTGAGGCCGACCTGGTACGAGGCGTTCGTCCAGCCGAAGCCTTCGCGCGGGATCAGGTGGAAGTCGGTGCCCTGCGGAAACGGTTCGAATGAGTCGTGAGTAAAGGAGTGTCGAAATCGTCTACGCACCTGGTTGCCGTATTCCGCATCGATGTTGGCGTTTCCTGCCACCGCATCGAGCTTCTCCGGGATACAGCCTCCGGCCTCGACGAACCCGACGGTGATCCTGCACGAGACGAATAGGCAGCGGTCAGCGGGGTGAGGAGAGGACACTGCCGTTCGAACAAGGACTGACATGTGCAGCCACCGGTACGCCAACCGTTGGGCCTCGTGCGTGTAGCCGTACTTCGAGCAGCCGACCCCTGCAGACGCTGAAAAGTCAGCGGATGCACGGTGGTTCGGAAGGCGACGCTGCTCACAGGCCATGATTTGGCTGCGAGACGACGCGACCGGCAAATTCGAGGAGCGGACGAGCGGCAGGAAGTGTGCGAGCGGTAGCAAGAGCGCAAGAGGGACAAGGAGGCGCGGGTGAGCGGTGAAGAGAGGAGCGTGGTTAGGAAGGTCAGCGACAAGGACGTCCTCTTCGAAGCGAGCCGCACGCACTGGGGAGACCACGCCGCAGGGTAGCTGTGCGAACCAAACGTCAGCACCATTGAGCGTTCGGCAGGGGGCGCGCGGCACTCACTCCCACTGACGGTTCGGCCTCTGCAGAGAGATGCGACCGCGCGAACTCTCCGTTCCGGAGACGAGACCGCCGGCAACCTCGAACTTGATCAACGAGTAACGCCTGCGAGTACGACCGAAGTCAGCAAGACTAGAGACGGGAGGCCGCACGCGTACGCACATTATCTTCTCCGCCTGTTGCTCGCTCGCCATTCCTGCCCACATCGGCCAAAACGTCGTGACCGACTCATACAGCGACTGCTTCTTCTTCTTGCAGTCGTAGTCGGTGTAGAGCCCGCGACCCTCGTGCCAGAGGTAGTGGTCCGCAAGGTCCTTCCTCCGCGCGGCGCGCGCGAACCATTCCGCCGAGGTCTGCTTCGAGGCGGTCGATGAGCGAGGCTGAGAGAGGTCTGGCAGGTTCGGATTCGTGGGCTTGTAGGGGACTTCTGTGCCGAAGGGGAAGGGCGTGAGGGTGAACTCGTGGTCGAGCTCGAGCGAGTCGTTAAAGTGTTCCCGGATGCTCGTGGCGATGTCGATCTCGATCTTGTACAGGAGCGAGCAGAGGTCGATGGTGCCGAGGTCCGCGCACCGCTTCTCGAAACGGTAGGTCGTGTCGTGGCCAGACTCGCGGACGCCTCGGTCGTGAAGGAAGTACTCGTCGAGCTTCTCGTTCTTGACCTCGCCCGAGTTGTACATCTCGGTGTACTCGTTGACGCTGACGCCAAGCTCCTCAGCGTACGGCTGGAGGACGGCAGTAAAGTGCGATGCCTCGGTTTCGGGAGGGATGCCGAGTCCGTCGGGGCGGTAGCGCGAGAGGCCCGTGACGGGGTCGAGGCGGCGCTCCTCCTGCCACACGATGTGGTACTCCTCGATGGCACCCTGGATCGCGCGCTTGAGCCACGCCTTGTTCTCCTCGGGCGTCTCCGGGTCGAGCTGGGCAAAGACTTGGAGGGCGAGGTCGGTGAGGAACGGCGGCTGGCTCCTCATGAGGTAGTAGCTGCGGGCGGGCGTGCGTCAGTTCTCACTGAGGCTGAGTCGGACGATAAGACGCACCTGCGGTTGCCGTTGAGGATCTTCCGGTAGTGCCTGATCTCGAAGAGGAAGTGCTCGACGATGCCCTTGGCGAGCTCGACGTGGCCGTCTGCGAGAAGGCCGAGCGAGATGAAGTACGAGTCCCACTGCGGGCGAGAGGTGGGTCAGTTCGGACGCGAGAGCAGGACGGAAGCGAATGGGCAAACGTTGTAGAGCTGTGTCAGGCGTCAGTGGAACAGATCATCAGCTCGGTCGAGATCCACTCAGAGCAGGACGTACCTCGTTGAACCTGCGTGTGAAGTGCTTGTCAGTTGACCGTCACCAACGACTCGAGACGGAACGGCAACGCACCTCGCTCCGGGCACGACAAACGGAATGCCCTGGTAATCCGGATCCTGTCCCTCGCCCCTCGACACCTCCTTCATCGCAAGCGCCAGGATTCCCGGCTTGTCGTTCTGGTCCTTGACCCACTTTGCGTCAAAGTTAGTCGGGACGGTGTCGACGATCAGGCCGAGGTGAGGTTTGGCGGCGGCGATGCGCTCGTAGTACTTGCGCATGCCGGGCTCGGCTTCGGGGACATAGATGCGGGGAGCGCGATTCGAGCCGCGGTTCTGCGCGGACGAAAGAACATGAGTGCCCGACTTCTCTAAGCCAGACTCGCTACGCACCTTTGGGTCCGCACAGATCTTCTCGAGCCCATCACCGTCGATACGGCGGGTCAAGTTGCTCCAGAACGAGTTGCGGATCATGCGAGTCAAGCGCGAGACGGGGTTCTCGTTCAGGCGCGCCTCGTCAAGGACAATCTGCTTCTGGCCGTGGTCGCGCGCGAGAGCGAGTTCTTGCAAAAGGTTCGAGAGCATGTAGGTGCCGCGGATCTGTGCAAAGAGCCGGTCAGGTGGGCGTGGAGCTTGGAGGAAGATGGGGAACTCACGTCGACCGAGTTGAAGCCGTTGCTGCTGACGGTGCCAAGCGAGAAGACCTTTGGACCCTTGTCTGCGGCGTGTATCTGCGGGTTGAGCGAGTCAGCTAGCCTCTACCAGAAGAGGGAGGAGCGACAGACCTGGAAGTTCGCATCCGTATCCTCCTGTTCCAGTACGAGCTTCATCGTCTCCTCGACGTCGACCAAGAACTTGCGAGACTTGAAGGAGTGCTCGTCTGCAAGAAGCGGAGTCAGCTGAAAACCGAGCGGACGAACGATGCGGAATGCTGACCGTGCGACATCCGCCTGCTCCTCGTCCCGACGCCCTGCTCCGGGCCATACGTGTTCCTCTGCCTCAGAATCGTCTGTGGTCCCTCGCTCTGCGCCCGGGACGAACGTAAGCAAAGTCTGCTTGAAGATGGCGAGCGAGCGGAACGCGAAACGTACGGCACTGAGCGTCCTCGTCTTGTGTCGCCTCTGCGGCCTGCTGTAAAGCACGCTAGCGTCTTCTTGACTCGACGCGTACTTCCAGTTGGGCTCGTCGACGTCGCTCTCGGACTGGCTGAAGATGGCAGAGCCCGACGGGACTGTCGCGCCGGTGCGGTTCTCTTCGGGAATCTTGACAGAGATGGGATGGAAGTCTTGCGAGCGTGGCGAGAGTGGCGAGGTCATGGCTCTGTCGCAGGCCTCGGGAATGCTGGATGGGGAGGGGAGGCTGTTCGCGAGGGAGCGATATCAACGTCAGTCGAGTCCCCTCGTCTCCCGAGTCCTGCCAGGGTGTTCCGCCGCGCTTGATCGATGGTTCCCTTGTCTAGCAACAGCCCGAGTGTCCCCTCGCGTCCCCAAATCTGTCCGCCGTCCTGGATTGCCGCGCGGAACAGGACGAGGCGTCGACCGAAGAAGGTGGGGTTTGCACGCGACGAGGGCGGGCCGTTCAAAGACTGGCGTACTCACAGTCGAGCTGTGCGTGTGGCTGTGTAGTCGATAGAGACCGTTGAGCGGTGTGCAGAGTAGTGAGCGTGCGTGTCGTCAAGGAGGTCCTCGTCGAAAATGCGGAGGCCAGCTTCCCCCTCTCTTGCGCCTGTCCTTCTCTTGCGATACCTTTGGAGCCAAATCAGTAGCACGCTCGAGGTACGAAGCGCGTTCTCCAGGAGCAGCCAGTCTGGATGGGCGCCGGAGAGGTCGTGAAGGAGAGGCGAGTTCATCAGTTGGCTCATTCACCACCCCGCTACACGCTCGTACGCTGTCTGGAATGTCGCGCAAGAAGCGTGCATCTGCTTACACGCCGCCGACGAACCTCTCCGCCTTCCGCGACGCCGAGCGGTACTGGAAGAGCCGCACTTCTCCTCCCGACCTCTCGCTCGCTTTTGACCCGGCTCAGGTGCGGTGGGATGCTGAGGCGAACGCAGATGGAAGGCTGAGGGGCGTGTGGACAGCTGGAGACGGCCACGAGGAAGTCTGCTGGCGGGTCGAGCTGCATGAGCTCGCAGAGACGGCGATGGGACAGTCTCGCTGGAAGGGCAAGGACCGCGAGCAGGAGGGCGACTATGCGATCGTTATTCCGCGCATTCCAGGTGTGTGCACACGCTCGGAGACTCTACGAAGGCGGCTGACCCGTTGTTGCCAACAGGACTCGTCTTCTTCCCTCGCATCCTCCCCGAATCCCTGCAACGCTCGCTCGTCGTCGAGACCCTCACGCACGCTCGCTCGCCGAACCTGACGTCTCTCGAACCGCATTACCACCTGCCGGCAGAAGGGCTGTGGACGAGATTGTTGGCGGGAAATGGAGAGGAAGCTGTTCGGCGGAAGAATGGCGGTTTGAACGGCGCTATAAGCGACGGTATCGCCTCTACAGCGCCGTGTCTTGAGTGCTCCAGTCCGCAAGGCGGCAGGGAGTCGAAGCAGGCGGTACATATTGGCGAGCGCGACGTGACTGTACGGGACCTCATCATGAAGCTTCGCTGGTCCAACGTGGGCTGGCACTACAACGTGAGTGAATCTCGCTTGCTCTTCATATCGGATGTCGCTGAAGGTTCTGCCCGCGCAGTGGACCACCAAGCTTTACGAGTTCGAGCGAGGCCACGTCCCGCTCCCGCCGCTCATCTACCAGTGTTGTCGCGGACTCGCTCGCCAGGCGCCATGGCGCCAAGTGGACGGCTTAAAGAAGGATGTGGGAGGCGACCAGTCTCGTGCGGCGACGCCTGCGGGTCAGATGCGGGACTGGCGGAGCTGGAAGGACGCATACGAACCGGACGCTGGAATCGTTAACTTCGTACGTAGTCGCGCTTCTTCCGCCTCCACGGACCAACATTGACCCGTCGCGCCCGCAGTACCAGCTTAAAGACTCGCTCACCTCGCACATCGACCTCTCGGAAGTCGATGCTGTCTCGCCGCTCGTTTCGCTGTCGTCCGTCTCGCTTTTCGGCTCTTCCTGAACTTCCAGCTCACGCTTCGCTCCACAGCCTCGGCCACTCATCCATCTTCCTCGTCGGCGGTACGACTCGCGACGTCCCTCCCCTTCCCATCCTCCTCCGTTCCGGCGACGGGCTAATCATGTCCGGCGAAGGCCGCCGAGTCTACCACGGTGCGGAACCCTTCGTCCTCTCTCCATCTCACCCGCTAAGGACCCGCGCCCGCAGCCCTCCCTCGCGTCCTCGATGGAACCCTCCCCGGCTATCTTCTCGCTTCGCAATTCGACGCTGTCGAAGGCGCGGAGAGCTGGGCGCCGTATGGCGAGTACCTCGAGCGTGGAGCGCGGATCAACGTGAATGTTAGGAGCGTATTTTAGCAGAACGGGGTGGAACGCGTAAAAGGTCGAGACCTTCGCGACGTCTTCATCTGGTCCTCGCGCCGTACAACGAGATAGACAGTCGGGCGAGCGGAACCAGAGTGGAGAGCGCGCACACTCGTCCGGGAAACGGGGCAGGAGACGAACAAACTGCTGATAGCCCGAGATAGCCAGTACACCATAAGATCTCTACGAAAGCGCACAATACCGCGCTAGATAACGATTTTTTGGGACGACAACGATCCAGAGTCGTCGAAGGATATTAAGAAAGAAAAGACAGGCGGAGAACGAAGGGAGGGGAGAAGGGTAGACGAGGGGGATGTGCGGAAGAGGCGGAAGTCGCGGCGTCGTCGTTCAAAGCTCGACGTGCTGGACATCGAACTTCTCGTCCTTCTCGTCGTTTGAAGACGTGCGCTGGGGCATACCGTGGCCGGCGAACTGGTCCGCTGCGGTCGTGCGGAACTTGCGAGCGGAAACTCGGTTCTCGAAGAGGACGTCGAGCTCGCCGTAGGTCCTGCCTTTGGGCTCGGGCACGAGGAAGTAGGTCCTGCGCAAGAGCGAACAAGAGTTAGCTGGGTTATGTCGTTGATCCGCCGCATCGACATGAAAGCCTCGCAAAGTTAACCTTCTCGCTTGGAGTGTTGGACTGACCAGATCAAGCAGATCGCGCATAAACCAGCCCAGAAAAAGCCCGTCTTCGAACCCCAGTTAAGAGCCGTCGTGTTGAGGAAGTACTGTGTTGCGACGCGGCAAATCAGTCGAGAGACGCAGCGGTGGAGGAGCTGCGGCGAGGCTCACCGGCATGATGATACTGTTGACAATGCCGATGATATTGTACGCAACGCGGGCGATGACGACAGTCTTGGCGCGGAGGCGGGTCGAGGAGATCTCGGCGACGAGGCAGCTGTGCGAGAAAAGGTCGTCAGTCCGGCTTCTTCCTGCTTCGCAACCAACCAATCAAAGAGGACTCACTCTGACAGTCCAGAAGGCGAGAGAGACGAGAAAGTCGGGAGGTATAAGAGAGGATGGCGGACGAAGGGGGCGTTAGGAGAAGCAAAGAGTGGAAGAACGATGGAAGTCAGAGGGGTGAACGAAACAGTTCGAGTGAGCGAGTACTTACAGCAGACCGGTCCGACTGTCGAGTCGTAGACGGCGGTGTAGACGAGGAGCATGGCGCCGATAGCAGCCTGGGCCGAGGTGTTGGAGGAGGGGATGCACCCCATTCCGCCGATAACGACGAGAGCGCAGACCATGAAGATGAGGCCAAAGAGGTAGAGTGAACGACGACCGAAGTAGCGCATGAGGAACCACGACGAGAGGGTGCCCTGCGCGTCAACAGGAAGTCAGCGGCGGCCGAAGGAGCGAGACTCTTGGGAGGAGCACGAGTGGGGAGGAAAAACTCACGGCGGCGCCAATAGCATACTGCCCGATGCTCAGGTCGAAAGCGCGCGTAACAGGGACACCGGACTGCTCGAGGAAGAAGGTGGACTGGGACATTGAGCGGAGGTCAGCAAGCGGATCTCGCTAGGCCGCGGAGCTGAACTCACGTAGCCCATGAAGGCACTTCCGCATAGGTTCTGGATCATCCAGGCCTGCCAGCGAAGTATTAGTGGTCAGCGCAAGCCGAAAGGAAAAGAAAGAGGAGAGGCTCGACTGACTCCGGCAGCGATCTCCGTACGGCGCAAGTCAACACCCTTGAAGCAGTCAAAGTACGAGGTTCCGGCGGCGATCGACTTCTCCAGGGCGTTGGTGTGGACCATCAGGGAGAGCTGGTTGTCGACCTCCTGCTCGGTCGGGTTGGTGTGCAGGCGCCTGATCTGGCGACGTGCGTCGTCGTTGCGGCCCTTGCGGACGAGCCACCAAGGGGATTCGGGCGCGAAGATGGTCTGTCAAGAAGAAACCGTCAGCATGAGGAGCGAAGGAGGTCGGCGGATGGAGGGAAGACGTCAACAACGCACTCCGATGAGAATTGGGAGAGGCCAAATCCCTGTAGAAGCGTAGAATGCTATCAGAGAGTAGCTCGGCAGAGTGGCGAGAGACGTTGGAAGACGCACATTGGAGGGCGAAGGGAATGCGGTAAGCCCACTGCGTCTGGACCGTCAGCATGCCCCTGAGGACACCCGACGCGATGACCTGACCAAGAACCCAGCAAAGACTGTCGAACAAGCAGCGTCAGCAAGTGAACCTGGCGTGGCGAACCGACCAGCGGGTCCCGCAAGACGTTTTCGGCACGAAGGCGAAGCAAGGCGCCGACGTCGAAGTGCCGCTCAAGTCGACGCCCGGAAGCAATTTAAGCACTCACTTGACGTAAGCGGTGAGGTAGCTGCCAAAGAAGAGACGTTCAGCGAGCGGCAAAACGGGAAGAGAGGAAGGGCACGAACGGTCGCAAGGCCACCGGAGTCACCTCGGCGGCGTAGGCGGTCGTCAACGTCTGGAACACGCCCCAGGGAATTCCCTGCACGATTCGAGCATATGGAGGGTTCGGTGAAGTCAGCATCAGTTAGGAGAGTTCGGGTCGAGGGAGGGAAGACGCACCTGCAGAATCTCGCCGGCAAGCAGCGTCTGGACGTTGTTGGCAAAGAACGGGATGAAGATGAAGCAGATCATCGATGCCAGCTGTGCGATAGGAGGGTCAGCGCAAAGAGAAAGCGAAGGGAACGTGAGGAGAGCGTACGGCGGCGAGCATGGTCTTCTTGTAACCGAAACGCTCGCTCGCCCAACCGTTGATGCAAAGACCGATGATTTCGCCGACTTGGGCGCCGTTCCTGCGCGAAGACGAGACGGGGTAAGTTCGCTAAGCGGAGGAGGGAAAGAAGGAGGGAAACGAGGAGGGAAAGGAGGACATACGAGAGACCAGCTTGCCATGGGGCAGTAACCGTGTATTTTCCGTCGGGAAGCTGGACGCCGTACTTCTTGTTGAACTGCGGCAGGGCATAGAACGAGCCGAGGAGGACGACATCGAACCCTTCCATAATGATGGCCGTCGAGAGGAGCATCGACCAGGCAGCCGCCTTAGGGTAGCGGCGAAGTCCTTCGCGCAAGGTCATAGACTGCTGGTCCTCCGTCTCGCGGCGAGCCTCCGCGACGACGTTGTCGTAGTCGGCAATCTCGCGGCGGACGTTCTCGACCACCTCGATCTCTGCGCCGACCTTTTCGGTGGCGTGCGACATGGCGGTGATGGCTTCAGAGGGCATGGCGATGCGGAAGGGCTGGAAGGACGGCCAGGGGGAGGAGGAGTCGCTCGAGAGTTTGGGTGAAGTTCGAAGGTTTGGCGGCGGAAGGTTGAGGGAAAGGGTGGTAAGGGTTCCGGCAAGACCTTCAGAGGTCGTAAGCGGCGTAGCGAGAAGAAGAAAGGAAAGCGAGAGGAGCAAGCAACGTCGAGACGAGCGCAACTTGTTGGGACGAGGAGGACTGGCTGCAATCGAGACTGATGGAGCCACACCGGACAGCGCGGAGGATCAGCAGGCCCCACGGAGTCCCAACAACCCAAAGATGGCGCTCCATCGATGGACGACGAAAGCGAAGGGGAGGAGGAGTGCTGGAACCCTTCGCACCGCGTGCTGACCTTCGCAAGCTGTGCGGACACCGATGAGGATCTCCCTCCTTCGCCGATGAGCGGTGCTCGGGCCCAGTAGAGTAGCAGGAAACGTGTGGCAAGCCTGTAATCAGCGAGCGGAGACCTGGCAAGGCGACGAGGAGGCGCTCGTCACGGCAGAGGCGTCGATCGTCGCCCTTGCTCCTCGCCAGAGCTCCCTCCCGCTTCTCGTCGAAACGCCCCCATCCAACGCAATCTGTGCTGCCTTGGGGCGCTGCGCAGGAGGGATCAAGTCCGGTCGGTGCTCGTGCGCTACCTTCGGTCGACGAACTCTCCTTCGTCGGTGAATTGCCGGTTACGGCTTCCCTCGTCGCGCGACGCGGGCATCCGCGCCCTTCAAGCGCCGCTTCTGAGAAGGGAGCGTGGCAGCTAGCGCAGAGGAGGACATCGATGCGGACAATTTGAGCAACAGGACGAACTCGCAAACTCCCCACTCTCGCAACGTTGGGTCGAGTGTGGAGACGCTCCCCATCGACAGCGATATCGCTTCAAGGGAAGTGTGGACTGCTGCTGAGCTCCATATTGGCCATTGGGGTCCCCACCGCCGCCTGTCGCTCCCCTCCTTCTGCCCTTCCCTCGTCCACCGCTCCTCTCCCCCTCACTCGCGGTCCGCCTTCGTTTGCTCAAGGCTCTGTTCAGCCATGGTTAACGCTCCCGAAATCGGCAAAGTGCTCCCTTCGTGGTGGAAGGAAGGCGTCGTGACCTATCAAGTCTATCCCGCTTCGTTCAAGGACGACAATGGCGACGGACTAGGCGACCTCCGTGGCGTGATCAACAAGCTCGACTACATTAAGTCGCTCGGCGTCGACGCGATCTGGTTGTCGCCGCATTACAAGTCGCCGCGAGTCGACGAGGGCTACGACATCTCGGACGTGCGTCGGCCATGCTGTCCCTCCTGCGCTTCCCTCGAGCTGACATTCGTACTGCTGGATAGTACAACGACATCCACGAACCCTTCGGAACGCTCGCAGACTGCCAGGAGCTTATCGACGGTGCTCACGCTCGCGGACTCAAGATCCTCTTCGACCTCGTCGTCAACCATACCTCTGACAAGCATGCCTGGTTTGAGGAGAGTCGTTCGTCGAAGACGAACCCGAAGCGCAACTGGTACTTTTGGCGCCCGCCCCGCTATATTGACGGCGTCAGGCATCCTCCGAACAACTGGCGTTCCGTCTTTGGCGGCAGCATCTGGGAATGGGACGAGAAGACGGAGGAGTACTATCTTCACTACTTCTGCGTCGAGCAGCCCGACCTGAACTGGGAGAACCCGGAGGTTCGACGGGTGCGTTTCCTTTTCCTCTTCTCTTCCAGTCCTCCTCGCGTCCTCAACGTCTCAGCGGCGAGTCGAGCTGATTAAGAAACTTTGCAGGCCATATACGAAGACGCAGTCGTGTTCTGGCTCGAGCGCGGCGTCGACGGCTTCCGCATCGACACTGTGGGCCTTTCTCCTCTGTTCACGCTCTCGAAGCCTTCGCTGACTGTGTTGCCACGCTATACCAGGTAAACATGTACTCCAGTAGAGTCGACGCCGCTTGCATCCAGTCGACCAGCTCGCTGATACTCTTCCGCCTCCAGAGTACCTCGACTTCCCCGACGCTCCCGTTGTCGCTCCCGAGACGCCCTACCAGCCTGCAGGCCAGTTCTTCACCAATGGACCACGGCTTGGCGAGTTCCTTCGGGAGATGCGACGCGAGACATTCGCCAAGTACGAGTACGTTCGAATCCTTACCCTCGTCGCACGCTGTCACCCCGCTGAACCTCCCTCCCTCCAGCTGCTTCACCATCGGCGAGCTCCCTCACACTCCTTCACTCGAGAAGATCCTCTCGTACATCTCGACGGATGCCGAAGCGCTCGACTGCACCATCCTCTTCGACGTGATGGACCTCGACCACAAGGTTCGTCTACTCCTGCTGCAGGCTCACCAGCGCCTCTGACTCCCTCTCGTCGCTCGCAGGGCGGTCAGTACCCCTTGATGGCGTGCGACTGGACTTTGCAAGAGTTCAAGCGCCTCACGGCGTTCGCGCAGCAGCTCGCCGACCCGCAGAACAAGGCGCACGCCCTTTCCTACATCGAGAACCACGATCAAGCTCGCGCAATTACTCGCTTCGCTTCGGACGCCCCCGAGCACCGCGTCGCGTCCGGCAAGCTGATCGCGACCTACCTCCTCACCCTCTCCGGCTCGCTCATCATCTACGAGGGTCAAGAGATCGGTATGATCAATGCGCCGAAGGATTGGGACATCACTGAGGAGTACAAGGACGTCAACACTATCAACACTTGGCGCGAGATCCAGCACGACGCGAAGGTGCAGAACAATGCCGACCTCCTCGCTCGTGGCAAGGCCGGCATTCAGCTCACCGCGCGCGACCACGCCCGCACGCCGATGCAGTGGGACCGCTCGCCCAACGCCGGCTTCTCCAAGAACTCGAAGGTCAAGCCTTGGATGCGCGTCATGGATTCGTACCTCGAAGGGATCAACGTCGCCGACCAGGAGAACGACCCCGAGTCGGTCCTCAACTTCTATCGCCGCCTCCTCAAGCTTCGCAACGAGCAGCGCGAGCTCCTCGTGCTCGGCAAATTCGACCTCGTCGACCCGCAGAACAGCAAGACGATGGTGTACACCAAGACCTCGCGCGACGGCTCGAAGAAGGCGCTCGTCGTCCTCAACTTCTCCAGCGAGAAGCAGCCGCTCGAAATCCCCGCCGACCTCCAGGGCAAGCCGAGCAAGATGCTCTTCTCCACGCTCGAGAACGCGGCCGATGCGGAGCTCGCGGCGTACGAGGCGCGCGTCTTCGTGTTCTAGAGCTTGGGACGAGTACAGGTTAGTAGATTTGTAGACGAGAAATCAGTATCGTTTGTGCAGCCTTGAGCTGTGTCTGAGCGAGACGATGAGGAAGTCCAGCGGTGTGGCGGCATCTCGCGGACCTCGACCCGTTGAATGCGAAAAGTGTACAGTTGCGCACCATCTACGCCCTCAGCTCTGCTCCAGCCTGCGCCGAGGGTGCCACCGCCGCTGCTCCACCAAACATCTTCCGCAACTCCTCCTCGCTCACAAGCTCGCCCTCGCCGAGCTGCTTCGCCAAGTCGCCAAACATGTCGAGGTCCTCCATCGCCTTGGGGTTGACGTTGAAGCCGCCGAAATACCGGCTCCTGCCCTCTGCCGCCACGTCCCGGGGCAACTTCTCGTCCTTGTTCTGCACGACGCCGACCAGGCGACGCTCCTTGCCGCGGACGACGTCTCGGTAGAAAGTGACGTAGCCGGGTACGAGGGCGAAGAGGGTGTGGTCCTTGCCGCAGCCGACGTGCTGGCCGGGCCAGAACTGGGTCCCTCGCTGCCGGACGAGGATGTTGCCGGGGATGACGGCTTGGCCTGTTGAGCGAGGGGGTCAGCGAAGAGGCCGCGCAGAGTACAGCAAATCACTCACCTCCGAACCGCTTCACACCCAACCGCTTGCCAGAAGAGTCACGCCCGTTCTTCGAGGAACCACCACCTCTCTTCGTGGCTGCGAGGAAGAGACGTCAGCCATGGGTCTGGGCGAACGAGAGCGATAGACATACCCGTCCTGACCTGCATCAGACCTGTTTCGTGCGCGCGCGAGGTGTGTGCGAGTGTCAGCGCGGCTTCATCAGTTTCGAGGGAAAGCTGAGGGAGGACGGACCTGGGAGTTGCGCATCGAAGAGCGACGACGTGAGGGCGGATACCGAGGGCAGCGCAGGGGCTGTTGGTCGCCTCAGAAGTGCGCGCAGCATCGTTCGAGTGTGGTGAAGCGGTGTCGTCGAAGCCAAGGGTGAGCGGGCGAGCAGGCGAGGGTCAGACTCCGCCAAAACCGCGGCTGCACTGCTGAGACTGCCTGGGACACGCTGAGATTGCTCTCAAGCTTGCTTGCACGCCCGCCTACCCGTTCGAACGAGCCGCTGCCGTCCACTCCTTCTCCACCACAACCTCCCCATCTCACTCGACTTCGCTAGGTCACCATGGCCAACACGACCCGGGCTGGGGCGCTGTCGGTGCATGGAACGAACCCTCAGGTGCGTCCACATACTCCTTCCGGAAAGCCCGCCTGCTGATCCCCTTTCGCTCGACAGTACCTCGTCCCGACTGTCATTCGCAAGCGTGTCTACGACACCCTCTACTGGAGTGCGTGCGCTGTCTCTTTGAGCTGAGAGTATGCTGACGAGCTCTGACCGGCAGAGGAACACTGCTTTGCGCTCAACTCGGCCACCATCATCGACCGCGCCGTCGAACTCAAGTACATCGGTGGCACGTACGCCAACACGCGCCCGACCGAGTTCATGTGCCTCGTTCTCAAGCTCCTGCAGCTGCAGCCAGAGCGGGAGATTGTGCTGGAGTACTTGCGGGCGGAGGAGTTCAAGTGCGTTTCTCGCTTGTCAACTTCTCTCCCGCCTCAAGCTGACGAAAGCTGCCGCAGATACCTCCGAGCACTAGCAGCGTTCTATGTACGGTTAACTTTCGACTCGCTGAATGCGTACGAGACGCTCGAGCCCTTGCTGGACGACTACCGCAAGCTGCGGTTCCGAGGAATGGGTGCGTACGCTCGCCCTCCGCAGCCCTGTCGCCTGCTCACACTTTGCCTTGCAGACGGCTCCTACTCTATTCTCACGATGGACGAATTCGTCGACCAGCTCCTCGCCGGCGAGATGGTCTGCGAAATCCAGCTCCCTCGCCTGACGCAGCGCAAAGTCCTCGAAGACACCGAAGGACTCGCGCCCCGACGAAGTAAGCTCGGCAAGGCGATGGGCGTAATGGAGGGACTGGAAGGACGGTCGGATGCGGAGGACGAGAGTGAGGACGAGGAGGGACGGGGACGGTACATGAGTCGCAGCCCGAGTGCGAGTCGGAGTCCGTCGCCGGTGAGCGGAGAGGAGCCGGAGCCGGAGTACTGGACGGAGGCATCAGGCGACGAAGAGGACATGGACCTCGACGGCGGCGCACAACGAGGGCGCGACGTCAAGCGAAGACGGCCGGTCGTCGAGCGGGCGGGGAGTGCGGCAGGAAGCGACGACGGGGACCGGTACATCAGCAGGAGCCCGAGTCCGGCGGGCAGCGATGGTCGGTACGTCTCGCGGAGTCCGACGAGGAGTCCTGAGCCGGAGACGATCGAGGTCGAGCACATCGACGGAGACGTCTGAACGACGAGGAGCAGTATGTCCGCTCGCGTCGCTTGTTGTAACGCTGCACGGGTTGTCAGCCGCTTCCTCGCGACGTCGTAAGGTCACTAGACTCTGCTCAGCCGCAAGCAAACCAGCTTCACCTCACTCGAAGCCCTCCTCTTCCCTGTTCCTCCTGCCAACACCCGCCATGTCGCTCGCAGCGGGTGCTGCGGCTCTCACGCCTCCGCTACAGACTCGCAGCGATTCTGGCTTCGTCCTCCTCACCACCCAGACGTCGCCCACCGCGCTCTCCTCCCCACATCGCTCAACGCACCTTCCCCTTCCTCGACCGCGCTTCCTGCCGCTTCTGCAGCTTACAGCGATCCTCGACTTCGCTGTGACGCTCTGGCTCGGCCTGCGAGTGGGCCTGGCGAGGTTGCCCGTTTCCGCTGTCGTCCTGAACTCGGCGCGGCCTGTCGCGGTAGTAGCGGTCGCATCGTCGCGCAACGTGCGGGAGTATGGACCAGTGATCATCGGACAAGTCATGGTGCGCTCTCAAGTTCCTCTCTTAGCGCTGCTGGCGATGACTGACATCGCTTCGCGGTTGCAGGTCTCCGCCCTCGTCCTCCTCTTCCGGCTTAACGAGGTCGTCCAGACGAGCAACACAATCGCCTCACCAAAGCTACCAGCGACTCGTAATTACGCCGAGACCGCAACGTCTCCAACCTTCTTCCATCGACTGTTTAACCCCGTCACTGTCTGGTACCTCTCCTCCTTCGCCTTCTCCCTCCTTCACTACGCCCTCTTCGTCATCTTCGTCGGCATCCGACGACGACGGAATCCTCTCGCAGGCAGGATGAGACGGTCGTCGACGTGGGGTGAGCAACGGTGGGAAGGGAGGGAGGAAAGTGTCGCGGCAGGATCTGAGGCGGGAGAGTCGCGTGGCAGCGAGCGCGAGAGGCTGCTCAGCGCGGAAGAGGAAGATCTTGAAACGGCCTACGGAGAAGCGAGTGGAGGAGACGACTCGTCCGAGTTGGGCGCTTCAAGCGACGACGAAGACGACATCATCGACGTGCCGAAGCGGGGCGGCGAGCTGCGGAACCGAGCGAGCAGGGCGAGTCTACTGAGTGCGAGGAATGCAGGTGGGAACGCAGCGGAAGTGAGGGCAAGGGTCGCGAGCGGGCCAGGTCTGCGGGCGAGCAGGAATTATGGCTCGATCAACTCGCTGGGTGCGTGCGCTTCTTTGCGTTCCCTGCACATGGGTCGACGAGCTGATCCTGTGGCTGCCTGCAGCCGGAATTTGAGCTTCTGGCGTCGGTGTCCTATTCGCTCCTCTGTTTGACATGTTGTTGTTCTGCTCCTGCCCGCCTCTCCGCAACGTTTGTTCAGCCAAGGCATGCAAAACGATATTGACAACACACGATGAAGGACACTCTACATAAGCAAGTTGCCCACAAAGCACAGCCAGCTAAAGACGACCGTTCCTCCGGCAAGAAAGAGCGCTCGTCTACCCCATGCCAAATCCTGACCTTTCTTCCAGCTCATCTCCTCGGTCCCGTCCTCCGCGTCCAGACTGTCGAAGTGAGCACGCGAGACGGGCGAAGCGTCCGAGAGCAACCCGCGTCTCGCTTCGTCTCCGCTGTCCTCCATCTCCGATGCTACACCGTCGAGCGACAGCCGGGCAGCGCTCGCCGCGCCTGCTCCTGCCGCTGATTCCGACGTTCGCTGTCGTATAGCGTGCCACCACTTCGCGACGACGGCGACCTGAACGAGCGCGCCGACCGCAAGAAGCGTCAAAGCCCCACTCGCGTCCTCGTCCTGCTCGTCTTCCGGTACCTCGCCTCGACGGTGCCCGAGCGTGAGGAGGGCGCCGGCGAACGTCTGGAAGATGATGGCGCCGGACATCTCGAGCGACTTGTGCGCGCCGAGGGCGGTGGGTGCTTGACTGTCAGGATCGAGGTTAGTACAACTCTGAATGAAGGAAGTAGGTCGGACATACTGCCGCTCAACAATGCGAGGTACGACGAGGACGAGCAGGAGCGGGCCGCAGCCGATTCCAAGCGCGGCGGGCAAGAGAGCGAGAGAAGGCGGAACGATGGGTGCGAGCTGCAGGGCCGAGCAGCCCATCAGCCCGAGTCGTCGAAACTGGACAGCAGTACGCACAAGGAGGAGGATCAAGTAGCTCGAGGCGGTCAAGCAAGGCACGGCGAGCCAGATGCGTTCGAGGAGATGAGGTCGCTTGTCGACTGCGTAGCCGATGAGCGGGTAGAGCTGCGGGACGACAACACTTAGCTACGCTGCGAAAGAGGAAGGATGCGAGAGCGACGCACAAAGATGGGCGTAGCCAAGATAAGCGAAGCGGTCGCGCTTGCATGCGATTCCGAGATGCCGTAGACGGCTTGAAGGATGTGCGAGGAGAGATGCTGCGTCGTGTACCACGTTCCGGCGAGAGCGCAGACTGCGATGTAGTACCAGAAAGGCATGCCGAAGCCCGCGAGGGCGGAAAGGCGAAGCGAGCGATGATGCGAGTGAAGATCCGCTTTCATCGACGAGGGAGCGTGTTTGTGCGTAGAGCGCTCGAGTATCGCGTACATGACACATGCCGAGAAGGAGAAGAGAGCGAGGCTGGTGGCCGTCAAGAATGGGAGGCGAGGCGAGATCGAGTATAGGCGTTCGGAGGTGAAGCCGGCGGCGAAGGAGCCCTGCGAAGACGTGCTCAGCGGAGCGCTGGGGAAGATATCAGAATCACTCACTGTCTTGCCAAGGACGAGCCCTGCGGCCACGGAACGAGCGACGAAGCGTGAAGACGCAGAGATGTTTTGGAGGATAATCGTTTCTTGGACAACGGCCAAGGGAGATGTGCCGGCGCCGAAGATGAGCAAGCCAAAGACCTGTCGAAGATGACCGTCAGTAAGGCATCGCGGCTGTAAAGACGTGCGAACGAACCATTCCGGGGATGTTGCCTGCTGCGCCGCCGTCTCTCCCCTCGGCGAAGCAGACGACGAGCTGACCCAGCAGGACCGCGCCCGTCGCAACGAGTCCGCAGACCGCGGCGCCGTACTTTGGAACGAGGAAGCCGGAAACGAGCGGGCTTATTGTGTTGAGGAGTTCGAAGGACGAAATGAGGGCCGCGAAGCCCGACTCGCTCGTCCCGAGGCTTCGCTTGATCGGGCCGAGGACGTAAGACGAGTAGTGACTGCGCAGAGAGTCTCAGCTATCCGTACGAGCGAGGCAAAGGAGCTGAAGAACGCACCTCCCGACGGACAGCAAACAAGCACAAGCGAGCATGAGGATGCGCCGACGGGCCAGAGCGTCGTGGGTAGCCAGACTGGACTCCCCATAGCCATCGCTGTCGCCCGCACCGTCTCCCAGCCGGTGTTCGTCCTCCTCTTCCTCCTCGACCAGTTCAAGTGGGGCCTCGGACAACTTGGCACGAGACGAGATCTCCTCGTCGACAGCGTCCCAGGACACACCGTCGGGCGTGCTCGCTCCCGAACGCTGGAGCGGGTCGCCCATGTGCCCCGGCCAGAGCGAGCGAGTGAACAGTCGATGAATGTCAAGCGACTTTCGCAGGAGGAGCGAAGGGACCGCAGCTCGTGTTGCGCAGCATTGGAACCGATGAATGCACGAAACCGAAGTGGTATAGCATTCGCGTGCTTTTCTCAAGCCGAAAGCGAGGTGCGGAACATCATCCTCCAGCTCAGTCGCGACGCTGGCGCTTGTTGCCGCCGCCGCGTCCTCCTCCTCCCCGGCCACCGCGTCCTCCCCGTCCGCCACGTCCGCCACGTCCTCCGCCACGTCCAGCCTCCTGCGAGAAAGCCTGGTTCGCGTGGAAGCGCGCGCGGGAGATCTGGTGCTTGCGCTCCTCGGTCTCTGCGAAAGCAGGCCAGTCAATCACACGTCGAAAGCGAAAGAGCTAGAGGGACTGGCGACGCACCCGAGATACGAACCCACTCGATCTTCCTGCCGTTGACCTCGCCGACCTCGGACTTGATCTTGTCAAAGACCTCGTCCGACAGGACCTCCCTGAAGCTCGCCTGTCCGCGCGCCGGGTACTGCTGTGCAGGCGCGGTGCTCGTGCTAGCCTCGGCAGGCTTGTCCTCCTCCGCCTTGGACGCAGTCTTGACCTCGGGAGGCGCGTTCGCGCGAGCCGGGAAAGGGTCGTCCTTCATCTCCTTGTCCTTGTCCGCCGACGGGAGAGGCGCGATCTTGCGGTCCTCGAGAAGCGAGACGAATCCAGGCTTGGCGATGGGCTCGAGACGCTTCTTGAGCGCGCCAAAGTCAAAGTTCTCGCCACCCTCAAGGTCACCCGAGGTCGAGCCGTCCTTCTTCGAGATCGTGAAGCGAAGGACCTTGCCCATCGGCCACTCGCCCGCACCCGTACCGAGCTTGTCCTCGTCGACGATTTCGACCTGTCCATCACGACCGCCGGTGCGGCGCGCCTTGAACCGCACACCCTCGTACTGGATCTCACGCTCATCCACCGCGTCCTTGTCCTCCGCCGCACGCTTCTTGCCGTTCGACTCCCTCGCGCCAGCGCCACCAGCCGAGGGGACCGAAGGGAAGCCGTTCTCGCCGACGAGCTTCTCGGCCCAGGCGTTGAAGGGCTTGGCTGAGCGAGCGTACGGGTTCTTCGGGACGGCGTCCTTGCCGGTGATGGGAGCAGAGTCGGGAGCGTAGAGCTTGCGCTTCTCTTCGATGTAGTCAAGCCTGAGAAAAGAGAGGGTCAGCGGACGCGCTTGTTGGCATACCGGGACGGAACACACTTGGACTTCGTCTCAAGCTCGGCACCCTCGAAGGTAGGTTTGGGGTCGAGCGCAAGGAATTTGTCGACCGACGACTTCTCGGCAAACTCCATGAAGATCGAACCCTGCGAACGGAGGGAGTGAGCGAGATTGACAGGCGAAGGAGGACCGCTCGCACGCACCTTGAACTTGCCCTTGCCCTTCAAGGGCGCCTTTCCCTCGACACCGGGCTTGTCCTCGCGCCTCATGCGGACCGAGAGAACCTTTCCGAGGTTGAGGTCGCGCGCCCACTGCTCCATCTTCTTCTGCAACTCGTCCTCCTGCGCCTTGATCGCTTTCCGCTCCTCGTCGTTCTCGCCGACCTTCTCCGTCTTCGGGAAGCCCTTGACGTAGACGCTGCGCTGCATCGCGTCCTCGGGCTTCTGGAGAGGCGTCTTGCGGCGAACGTACCAGCCGGCGCCGGTCTCGCCCTCGTTGCCGAACTTGTGAACCTCGACAAGCGACGATGTCTTGACGACCTCGGCGATAGCGTCAATGCTACCGAGACCCTCGGGCGGCGCAGCGAGGTAGGGTTGCATTCGCTTGAACGAAGCGAGCTTCTCGAGCGGGAGCCATCCGAGGTGGAACGAGTTGTGCGAGGACTGGGGGTGTTTGGGCGAGTCGGCGGGGGCAGGGGTCTTGGCAATGATGGCGGCCGGGTCGTGGTAGCTGGTCGCCCACAGGCCAAATAGGTACTTGTCGAACGGGAGGTTCGAGTTGGAGAGGTAGAACTCGACTGCGGGCCGGGTTGGTGGCAGAGAGGGGAGCAGAAGAGCAAGAGTATGCGGGTGCAATGATCAGCAAGCTCGTACGAGGCTGTCACGCCGCAGGAGATGAGCGAGGAGACGCACCCTGGGTGAGGACGGCGTCGCTGAGCGACTGGGCGGGGGCGGCTGCGTCGGACATTGTGGGTAGCTGTGGATGACTCTGACACACTCTGAGCGAGTCCAACAACGAGCACGAGCAGGAGAGCGAGAGAGTGACGGTCAACTCGGGAACACAGCCCCTCACAAAGCTCAGCGACGTCCACTGCGCTCGCTCACTGGTTTTGCTCGCCTAAAGACGACGCTGCTACACTCTGGCATCTACTGTTGTCTCGGTGTACAAGCCTGAGCACCCCGCGACGCGCGATGGCGGACCTCTTATTCTCATCACCGCCTAAACTCCTCGGTGGTTCACCCTCTCTCAACTCGTCAAAGCGGACATCTGATGCCTTTTTCCGAGACGTACAATTGTAGGGCTCGAGCTGGCGTCCGCATTCGCCCGGAGCGTGCCCCTGCTGAGACTCTAGACGCCGTTGCAGGTGCCCCGACGGGTCTTGCCTCCTCGCAACGGCTGAAGACCGCTCCCTCTCGCTCTTTCCGCTGTGCGTGATCATCGTCTCTCCTCGAAGAGTGCTATGCTATTGCTCATTCGCCCTGACTGAACAGGACGGACGAACAGGTCGCACCCGAACCCTCAACCTCCTCCTCTACTCTCTCGCCTGTCTGGACTCACTCCCCTCCCGACTCGCTCATCTCCTCTGCGTGGTACCCAGGCGCCTCCTCCCCCAACCCAGCCATGTTCACCTTCGCTGTCGGCGTCAAGGACCACCCTGTCCACCTCCTCGACGGGAACGACCGGAGGGTGCGAGCGAGCTATCCGACCATCGACCATACGGAGCGGTTCGTGGCGCCTCACAGTATGGCGTTCTCGCCAGATGGCTCAAGGTGCGTCTCAGCTTCCTTGCACTTCGCCCAGCATGATTGACGGTTAAGCGGTCCTCACTGGCAGACTTTGCTGCGGTTTTGAGAACGCCATCGAGATTTTCGACGTCTCGCAACCCGGCGCAGAAGGCTACAGGCTACATACAACGCCAACGAGAAGCTCGCGGCAAGGACAGAAGGGTGCGTCTGCTCGCGCTTCTGGCCGGCCTTGCGTCCCAGCTCGGTCCGTCGGGTGACTAGCGCCGTACTGACGCAATATCGCTCACAGGCATCATCTCGTCGCTCGCCTTCTCACCGCCGGACTCGTCGTCCAGCTCGCTCCTTGCGGCAGGCTCCTTCTCCGGCTCGGTCGGCCTCTACGACATATCCTCTCCCACGCCACTCGCACACCTACTACAGCCCTCGCAGCATGGCGGCATCACCAAGGTCAGCTCGCGCAGTTTAGCCTATCTCGCCGCTTGCTGACGCCTTGCCTGTCCACCGCAGCTCCTCTTCCACCCTCTCTCGCCTCATCTCCTCTTCGCCGCTTCGCGTCAATCGACACACCTAGACATCTGGGACCTGCGGAATACGTCGCGGACGAGTAGCAACGGAAAGCTGAGCAGGATGGCACGGACGAACCAGCGATTAGGTGCGCTACCGCTCGCATTCGCTCACTGCGCGATTGGGCTGAGTGTGGTTTGACTTCACAGGCTTTGACATTGATCCTAGCGGGACATGGCTGGCTGCGGGAGACCAGGTGAGCTGTCATGACTGGCTTGGCAGTCGCACTTCCCGCCGCCCGAGATCCGCCAAAGCCTTGCTGGTTCAGCAGATTGACTGACATCTCTTCATGTATAGGACGGCAACCTCTCCGTCTTTAGCGCCCAGCCTTTACCAGACCAGCTCGAACCCATCACGACCTTCTCGCTTTCCGCAGGTGCGTCTCGACTTGTCACTTCAGTCTCAGACGCTGTCTTGACCGTCTACCTGCACACGCAGAACCGATCTCGACCACTTTATTTCACCCTTTCGCTCCGCTGCTCATCACTACCAGCGGAGCACGCAAGTTCGGCGGTGCTGGACGAGCAGGACGGGACGCGGCGTCGGAAAGCGAGAGCGACTCGAGCGACGAGGAAGGCGAGGCAGCTGCGGATGAGCCGGGGGATGGGCTGGACGTTTCCGAGCGGAACTCGTTGGAGCTCTGGAAAATCGGCTGAAACGCCGCTCATCAATAGCTCGACGCGCATCGCAGGCCGAGAGATGGCTGAGAGATGCAATGCAAGAGATACGGATGACTAGAAAACCGATGTGAGCTCCGTGAGCTGGGGAGACTCGCCCTCCCGCCAACCTCCGCCTCTACAGCTCGTCGCGAACGTGCGCCTTGACGTCCTCCTCGCTCTCGACCTCAACCACCTGGCCGTACACAACCTCCTTCGCATCCTTCTCGACAATAATCGTCTCGCCGCCCTGACCTCCAGGTCCAGCAAGCACCTCGCCCGTCTTCCCGTCGTAGACCTTGACATCCAGGACCGCTCCCTCCGGCAAGCCCGCAAACGTCACTCGCGGCACAGTTTCGGTGTTGTTGTCGTCGAAGAGCGTCTCCACGGGAAATGGTCGGCCGGAAAGAACGTTGAAGTCGGGCTTGGTGGACGAGGCGGAGGGTAGGAGGTACGCCTTGATGGCGAAGAGGGGCATCGTTCGGATCGTCTCGAGGATTGGTGCGACGGTGCGGCCGAAGGGACTCAGGGGGTCGAGGACGGCCGTAACAAGGAAGAGGGCGTGGGAAAGTTCGCCGTGCACGAGTTGACTGTGTCGCAAGGGTCGTCAGCTTCGCTCGCTGAAATTTGAAAGACGACGCGACTCACGTCAAGCCCTTGACTTTCTCTGCGCCGATAGTCTGCCTGCTGACACCGTGGACGCCGATGATGGAACTAGCGGCAGCGAAGACCTCTGCCTGTGATTTGCTGTGAAAGGGAGGAGGTCGAACGTTAGCCCAACAAGCCTGCACTGCTCGAAGAAGTTGACAAACCGATTCTCGCGGATCTTGTCGGGGAAGACGGCGGTGGCGGCCTCAACGACAGGTTTGATGCGGCGGCGGAGCTCGTACTGGTGCAGCGCGCTGAAACTGCCGACCGCAAACTCGTGTTCGGGGAGGTCGATCACCTGCAGCGATTCCTGTCAGCTACACGAGACACTTACGAAGCGGACATCGCGCACTCGTCCGTTCATGAGGACAGCGGAAACGCCCGGCTCGAAGCCTGCACGCTCGCAGAACGTCCGGGCCACCTTCCAGTACGCTTCTGCGACAGCCAGCTGCGCCTCGGTCGCGCCTTGGTCGACGAAGGGAGTCATCGGGTTCTCCTTGGTCCAGATGTCGTTGAGTGAGCGTTTGGGCGGGTGGGCGGGAGAGGCATTGAAGTCGAGGAAGGTGACGATCTCGGAGGGGAATGCCTCGGGAAAATCTTCGGACTCGACCATCGCAGCGACGAGGGTCGAGAGCGAGAAGGCGTGAGGGTCTTCGGCGTCAGGGCCGGGGTTGTGGACGAACGAGACGCGAACCTCGGCGGTATTCTCCTGCAAACCGCGCGAATCGTCAACACAAGGCGTCCGTCGAGGAGCGGAGGAGAACGCACGGCGAACTTCAGGGCATTGCGGACAAGCTGTCGACCCTTCTCGCTGTTCAGGTCTGTCACGACGTGAACAGTCGCCTTCGCAGGCGGGTCGTTCTCCTCCGTCTCGTTCTCGATGACACCCTCGATGTACGAGTTCTTCGCAAACGCAGTCGCAAGCTTGCTCATCGCCGACGCGAGGTTGACAAACTTGAGCGGGCGCTCCTTGGTCGGGACGGCGAGAGAAGCGGCGGACGAACGCGGTCCTTCGATAGTCAGAGCTGCGTTGCGGACGATCTTGGCGGCGTCTTCGTTGTACAAGCCAACGGTCGAAGCGGCGACATCGTAGATGAGCTGTCGCTCCGAGTCGAGCAAGTCGAGCAGGCCGGAGTAGGTGAGGTTGTCGAGCGGGACGGAGACGCCGTTGATGAGAAGCTGCTCGGGAACCGACGAAGTTGTGGGAAGGCCCTTGCGTGCAGTGGTGGCAAGGATGTCGGAGGCGACAGTCGGAAGAGCAGTCGCAACCTGGGTGAGCGCGGCGAACTTGTCCTTCGCGGCGCGGATGTACGAAACGGCGCGAGCCGAAAAGTCTGCCAGCAATACTGTCAGCAAATTCGAAGGGAACGGCGGCACACACTGAATGTACCGGATTCCACCTGCGGCGCCTTGTAGCCATCCTTGATAGCCGCCTCGACACGCCAATCGGGCTCGTATGACTGCAGCTCGAGCTTCGGGTCGAGCCGCCACCGGATGGCAAACTGGAGACGAGGAGGCCGGCCGGAAGCGGGCGCTGCCAGAGCGTGAAGGGCGTTGTACAGCTCGGGAAGGGCTTCGTCGGTAGGCGCGGCGTAGAGAACGACGAGCGGGAGAGACGAGTTCTGGCTGTCGTGGGGGAAGAAGCGGTCGAAAGAGTACGTCTTGGGCGAGTCGCTGCATGTTGAACTCAGTACAGTTGTGCTTCAAAGAAGATAGCCCGGAAAACTCACCCGACAACTGGAATGACTCCCCAGCGCCCGTTCTCCTTGAGCCCAACAACCTTCCAGAACTCGTCGAACGAGCACACCTTCTTGCCAGCAACGTCAATCCAGCTGACGCACTCGCCGCGAACCTTGGCAGGCTGCTCGACCTCCATCTCCCTCTCCTCCCAGACGCGATACATCTCCCGGATCTCGTCATTCGCGACACCTCCTGCCAGCGCGAGTTTAAAGAGCGTGTAGCCTCCGCGCTCCCGCAACTCGCGCGAGCGGAGCAGCGTGTGCTCAAGGGCGACGAACGACTCGTTCTGCGTCGCAAGGCGGGTGAAGATCGGGTTGTGGTTGGCGTAGCGGCCGGGGCGGGGCCTGCCATCGAGTCCTGGTGCGCGTGGTGCGAATGCTGGGTCGGTAAAGTCGATCTTGGGCCGAATCTTGAATTCTGTAAGCATGTGAAGGAACGAGTGGAAGACGGTGGGTTTCCGCAAGTGGAGAGTCTCGCTGCGCGTGCATACGATACGTGTCAACTTCGGCTATGTCCCGTGACCCGCAGAAGAGCCTGCGACGCACAGGAAGCGTGTCGCGATGTCGATTGATGGGGACGAGGCGACGGAGATGGAGACGTTCGACTGGGCCTGCGCCCACGCCGCCGAAGCGAACAGCAGCGCTACGAGTGCACCGTACAGCCTGAAAGCGAGCATCGCGGGCGCACAGAGTGGTCGAGCGGTGAAAGAGCGGAAGCGGAACCCGCATCGCGGAGTCCGGGACGACGCGTCGAAGTCGCGTCGGCGACTCTCCTCGACGTTCTGTGGCTTGTAGGGGAATGGGCAGTGGGCTGCAGAGTAGTAGGAACATGGCGTCGATTACAAGACGTTGAAACTAAGCGGGTGAGGGAATATTCGGGGCGAGAAGACGGCAAAACGAGGGTGGGAAGGCCGAGAGTAGGGTTTTGAGGCCGGCAAAACAAGCGAGAGCGTAGGAGAGCGTCTGTATGAGTCGGAGTGAGAGGGGGACGAGGGGTAGCGACGGAGACGAGGGCGAGAGATTAGATGCGAGTGGCGCGAGGGGGCGCAGGCGAATTGTTCTTGTTCTGCGCGCATCGAAAGGGAGGAGGAGCGACGGGTTGAGAGGATCAAATTTTGCCCTGAGGTCAGCAAGAGTCCAGCCATCAGCGACAGGGAGCGAAGGCGGCGGAAAAGTCGTCAAGTCGCGACACAGCGAGAGCACGACGACATAGGGGAGATTCGAGGGAAGGGACAGGCCTGGTTCTTCAACACTTCGACCACCACCACGACGACAACTGGAAGTCGAGAAGTCGGGCGGAGAGGCGGAACGGGTAGGGCGAAGCGGCGGGTCGGTAGGCGGATGGTCAGTACGGGTCGTTCGATCAATTTCACTACACCTGCTCTCGCCAAACAATTCGAGCACCGCAACGTACCGACGATGATGATCCTGGCAGGGCAGGGAAATCAGCGGATGCCTAGGGGAAAGCAGGAGGCGGATTGAACGTACGCAAGGATGATGAAGAAGCACGCCCAGCGCATCTTCCTCGCCCTCCTGGCGCTCTTGACCGCCTTCTTCGTCTGCTCGAGACTGTGCACGTACCGCGAGGCCAGAGGCGAGACCAGCCGGGAGGCCCGTTAGTATGCGATCTAGCCAACGCTACCTGCAGAGATGTCGATGGCACGTCCTGCGTAACGCACCCATGCTCGACATCCGTGTTGACCTGCACAGCCTGCGTCTCGATCAACTTGACCGACTCGTCCTGCTCGAGGACCAGCGTCGCCATCTGCGCAAATTCGGATCCGATCGTCAGCTTGACCGCCGATACCGCACCGGACGTCACCGAAAGCTCGCAAGATGGACGCACATCCTGCATCATCTGCGCGAGCTGCGTGATCGTCTCCTCAATCTTTCGCAAGTCCTGGTTGCGCGACTGCACTTCGGCGAAGGCAGCGCGAGCGCCCTGCGTGCGCGACGAGACGAGCTGCAGAATGCAGAAGGTCAGTAGGAGATCTCACAGGCGTCTATAGGGAACGAGGACGCACAGCTTGCGAGAAGATCTGAGCACCGCCTTGGGAGTCCTCCCAGGCGGCCTTGATCTCGGCGTCGGTCGCGTCGGGCTTGACTGTGACCCAGATCCAAAGTCAGCGCTCCAGAAAGCAGCGGAAGCAGAGCGGACCACGCGACGCACCAATCTTGATCTGCCTGGCCATCCTGTCGCGGTACTTCTCCCTGCTCCTCTTCTCCACCATGTTGTACTCCTCAAGCGCGCGCTTGAACGAATTCTGCAGGTTGGCAATCTGGAGTTTCCGCGTGTTGAAACCCTGGTCGCCCTGCGGACTCTGCCGGTTCGCCTCGTTGAGCTTGAGTATGCGCTGCCGGATCTGGTTCGTCAGACCGGTGGTCTGGTTCGTGAGCTGGGTGAGCTGAGCGGCGGTGTTGGACTGCGTCGCATCGTCGGTCGAGGCGAGGCGGCGGGAATGGAGTTCAGAGACGCCGTTGATGTTCGAGTGGAGTCCTTTGATGTCGTCCTGAATCGACTCGACCTGTACAAGCGGCGGACTTGACCATCAGCTGTCCGTGCCGGATGTACCTCGACACGCTCGAGTGATACGAGCAACCCGTACGCACCTCCGCGAAGAAGGGACCCAAGTCCGGTCCGATCAGACTCCCGTTCGCGCGGCCGGCGCCACCGTTCAACGGTTGCATGGCGTAGGCGTCGCCCTGTCCGACAGGAGGAGCGTAGGAGTTGGGCGCGCCGTAGGCCGAGGGTGCGGGAGCCTGGTTGTAGGCGGAAGGTTGGGAGTCGTAGCCGCTGCGCGAACGGACGAGGTCAGCTGTGGTCGTTAGGAGAGACGGGCCCTCGCTGCGCACCCATACCCTCCACCGCCGTAGCTGCCCTGCGTCTGACCGTAGCCGGGTCCGCCCCCATACCCGCCCGCACCGCCGCCTCCCCCGACAGCTCCACCGTAAGCGGGCTGTTGCGGCTGTCCGTATCCTCCTGCATTCCCTTGACCGTACTGCTGGTTCTGCGAGCGCGCCAGAGCGTGTCAGCGACGCGCAGCGCCTCGAGCGAGCGTGATGAGATGAAACGGCGACTCTGCGCACAGGCAACGAGATGGAACGTACGCGTGCTTCCCTGAGACGATCGCGCGACATCTTTGCGTCCTTGTGCCTCGAACGAGAGCGAGAGCGGTGAGAAGAGGAGGCGAAGCGGGAGACTTTCGAGAGTTGAGCGACGACGGCGACAGCGACAGCGTCAGGCGGGCTTTCTGAGGCTATCACTGGCCTGGAATGGATCTTGCAGGGTACTGCGATCAGTCAGACCACCCTTTCAACGGCGACGTCTCGCTCACTGGCTCTCCCGCTGCCTCTCTCACTCGCAACAACTGGCTTGACACGCTTGCTGGACTTGTGCTGGGACGTGGAACATGCCAGTTGAGCTGCATATCGATACGCAGGCGGCCAATGACCTCACCATCCACCCTGCCGCCCTCCCTGTCGACGCTCGCCCAGGAGACCTCGTCGCTATCCGCCCCGTGCTCTCGCCGCACTCGAAGGGCAAGGCGAAGGACAGACCATTGCTGTACAAGGTCGAGAAGACTGCTGCCGACGCAGAGGACGCGACTGGTACGAACGGTGGAGCAGGAGCAAGCGGAGACCAGCAGGTGGGGGTTGCGGGTACAGCGGCAGCAGCGGCGACGACGAGGCGGAGAGGCAAGGCGCACGTCGTCGTGAGTGCGACTCTGGCGCAGTCGTTCAGCTGGGTCAAGAACCGCATCGAGGTCGAGTTGTCCCTGGTCTGTCTCCTCGTCTCGTTCCCTTTTTCGCTCGCCAACTCACGTTTGCTCTGCCCGTACAGATCCCTGCACCCCCTCCACGACGGATATGCGCCTCGCACGTCGAGCTGTACTTCAACAACATGTACCTGTCCCGTCCCGACTCGTTCAGCCTCACCCTCGCACTCGCCAACAAAGTTCTGCACACCGGACAGCGCGTCGCTCTTCCCGGTTCCGGCGCTCGTCTGCGCGTCGGCGACATGTGGTCTGCCGGACCGGGCCAGCATCCCTCGTCGAGCTCGAAGAGCCGGCGAGGCGCCTCGTCTTCCTCCTCCTCCGCCGAAAACGCCCGCATCGACGCCGCCTACGTGACGGAAGAGACCAAGTTCGTCTTCCGCTCTGAAGGCGGGCGGGCCTACATCTTCGTCGAGGTCTCGGAGGAACTGTGGCAGTTCGAGGAGGATGGCAGCATGTTACTCGAGAAGTGCGACCTGTTCCTGCAGGAACTCTTCTCGCACTACAGCGGCAAGATGAGTCCTGAGGCGGAGGACAAGCGGAGTAAGGGCATCCCGACGACTCACGTTGTCAGTATCATCCTGTACGGACGGGTGATCTACGACGACGAGCAGGACGGCGAGGAGGAGAGGGCGCCATTGTGCAGGCTTGAGGACGGCACTCTCTACCGCGACTTCTACAAGGTGCGTTGCCTGAAGCTCCCTCGTCTTCCGCCATCTCTCGCTGACCGCGTTTCGCTCGCAGGTCATCCTCGACCTGACGCCCTCTCCGCCTCAATCCGTAATCCACAAGGTCGCCCTCGAACTCCGCCGATGGCAATCGACCGTCCTCCTTCGCCGCCGCTCAGACGGTACAGAACGCCTGTCAGGCCGACTAGCCTACGCGCACGAGTCGCCCATCCTCGAAGCGACCAACCTCGCGCTCAACTCGTTCGAGGAGCACTGGATCGACCGCGACCTACAGCGAACCGGCCAGGAGGTCATCGTCCTCACGGCGGGAACGGTCTTCTACCAGGTCGAGAAAAGTTTGTTGCGCTTGACGACGGAAAGGATGCTCGCGCACGGGATCGGCCTTGACTTGATCAGCCTGAGCAAGATGCCGCTGCATACCGTGCCGCTCTTCCAATTTCGCTCGCCCGACCCAGCTGCCTCGGAGGTCTCGCTCGCGGCGGCAAACGAGTCTGCCATCGCCTTGCCCGCCACAACCTCGAACGCAGGCGGCAGCGCTCGACCGGCCGACTCGCTCAGCCAGGTCTTCAGCGCATCATACGCCGGCTCGTCGCCGGCTCAGTCGCCAGCTCTTCCAGCCCATCGCTTTCCCGCCTCGAACGCCACCTCCGCTTTCCGTCCCTCGTCCCTTCGCCAAGCGCACGGCTTTCACTCGGGATCCATGCCCTCAAACTCGACAGCCCCACCTCTGCGAGACCCTCATGCGCCGGAGGAGCAGGCGTTAGCAGCAGCGACACGAGCCGTGCCGATGCTGCGACAGGTCCCGGACGACCAGCGTGATCCGCTCTACTTCGACCCACCTCCGCCGCCCGCAGCAGCGAAAGCGACACATCATGCTCGACTAGCCTCGGCGTCTATCGGCCTCCAACCTTCGTCGACGACAACATCGGCTATTCCGCCTTCATCTCAACCGTCTTCCTCAGCCAGCATGCCACTACCCCATCTGCCCGCAACACCTTCCTCCGCCCTCCGGCCCGCTTCTCCCACCGCTCCGCGGCCTGCAACCCACCTCGAGACCTCGCTCTACTACGCCGCACCAATGTTCGTCTTCCCTCACTTCTTTGGCACGCAGATCGACAAGCCGTTCCGCATCGACCGCTTCATGCCTCGCGCGCGATGCTACGAGCTCAGCGTGCAGGGTGTGACGGAGCGCGTACCCATTGCGATTCCCCTGTTGCACCTTGACTCGCTGGGAGGGAAGAAGGTAGACAGCGATAGCGACGGTGGAGAGGGATTCCTGACGGAGATGGAGCGGCGGATACAGCAGAGGGAGCGGTACGACGCGCTTGCGCTTGGCGCGAGGGATCCGTTCGAACCACTCGGCGGAGGCGCCGGTGGTGCAGGAGGAGGGATGCGAGGGAGGGGCGGAGACGGCGCGACGCGATGGGCCGAGGTGAGGGAGAGCGGAGCCACGACGGGAACGAGCGGCACGAGCGAGGGCGGCGGGAAGAGCGGCAGCGGCTGGAGCTCCGACGGACACAACGTCGGCAGCTTGTCGTCCAGCAGCGAGGCCGAAGCGGCGGACGCAAGTCTGCGACCTGCTTCCGTCGTTGCGCGGCATATCGACGCGGAAGACCACAGCGACGAAAACTCTGGCGCCAGCACACCCGTCCTGTCGCCCAAGAACTCGCTCGGACTCGGTCTCCCAAGCATCGCTGTGGCCGACTCGCTGCGTAAGACCCCGACTCTGCCGGACGACGGGACAGCCAGCTCTCGGCGCGGCTCAGTCTCGACGACTTCCTCTGCGGCTGCGCGTCTGAGCGTCGATGAAGACGAGCGAGGTCGCCGGTCTGATCGAGACTCTGCAGGCGGGCGGAAGAAGAGTGCCGTCGAGGCTTCACTCGGACGGTCCAAGACGCCCGTCCCCAAGCATCGACGCGACCGCTCCGCATCCATCGCCGCTTCCATCCGCACCGCCGCATCGGGTCAAAGCAAAGCGGACATCGGTTCCCCTGCGCTCAGCTCCGCTCGAAAAGCCTCAACCCCGGCTCTCATCGCCCGCCTGACTGGAGGCGTCGGCGCAACAACAACTTCTTCAATCCCCGGCTCGACGACAGCGCCCAGCACGAACGGCGCCCCTCCACGTCCTGGGTGGCTCAGCCTCTTCGGTCGTTCGCACACCCTCTCCAGCGCGCCAGCATCTCCCGCTGCCCAAGTCGCAGTCGCTCGCGTCGATGTTCAGGCGAGCTTGCGGAACGAGGACTCGCCTCGCCTCACGAGTGAAGCGACTCTCGTCGATACGCCTGTCCTCGAGGTCTCCTCTTCCAGCCGGCGCAACTCCTCGCGGTCTCGAACCGATGCCTCGTCCATCATGAGCGAAAAGAAGCTCAACAGAACGCAGCCAATCTCGATCGGCTCAAAACTCGGCGGGACCACAAGTGGCACAGGCGGTACGAGTGGTCACGCTCGGAAGAAGAGCGCAGCAGGCGGTGGAGACAGCGCGGGGAGCAGCAGCGTCAAAGAAGGCGGGCGGATGTCATCATCGCTCAAGGCGTACGACTCTGCTGGCGCGATGCGGCGAGCATTCGGCGTTAGTGGTGGGAAGATATCGGTGGCCGAAAAATTCAATCCGTCCAAGCCGGGCAAGCGAAGCGTTGGACTGGCGGATCAGGCGAGGCGTTGGGCGGGCATCGTTGTCATGGAGCGGCGAAGCATGCGGCTGGGCGTCAAATGGCGGTGCGTCGCGTTCCTCCTCGTCTGAGCCCTGCGACTTACGCTTCACCCGCCAGATCCATCACTCGAGGCGCTTGCCTGCCCATCACGACTGATTACCTCCCCTCGTCCGATGCTCTCCAGACGCAGTACTCCGAGTTCCGCTACACAGTCCCGACCGCTTCCGTCACTTCATCCTTTCTCCTCCGCGCCGATCATCCCAAGCGCTCGCACAGCTTGACGCTCGTTACCGAGCTCATCTGCCAGCGCCTCTCGCAAGGCTTCCAGATCTGCCTGCCGAGCAACGCCGAATTCGCGACAAGCAAGACGCTGCACGACGTCCTCGGCGACATCCAGGAAGGCGAAGTGACGGCGGTGTACCTGTCTCTCGCCAACCAGATTCACCGCATCTGGTACGACCGCCGCTCGCAGTCCGTCTTTGTCCGCATCCTGCGGCGTCGACGCACGTGGGCGAAGCAACCGTACGAGTACAAGGCACTCATCTGGACGGTCGGGCGCGAGAACTACGACATGTCGCGAATCGCCTTCCCGTACCCCGCTATGATCGACCCGGTCGACTGGCAGCACGTCGACAGACTCGTCGCAGGCGTCGAGAGGCCCGACAACCAGCAAGCCGTGCGCTATCGTCGAACTCGCCTCGTGCTTCTCCCGGCCGCCAAGGTGCCCGACCGCGACTACATCATCGGCATCACGAAGGCTCTGCAGGGTGGCGAAGTCTCGGACGCCGCGATCCGGATGCAAGGCTTCTACGCGTTGATGGAAACGATCGAATCAGCGAGGTGGACGCCAGGCGGTGTCGAGAAAATGCCGCTCTCCATCGCGCAGTGCGTCCCGCTCTTTCACTTGTCGCCCACAACGACTCAGTCGTTTTGTTCATAGTACGACGCTTGACGCTCCCGGATGGGCCATCGCCGAAGCTCGACGACTCGAGCAGGCTACGCCGAACCCTGCCAGTCCGCTTTCGCCAACGAGCGCTTCACTGCCATCTCAGCCGCCGCAGCCTCGCCAGAACTGGCTGTCGCGGATGCAGGGCCGGACCGGCGCTGGCAGGGGGGATGAGCCTGGCACGCCACAGTCTGAGCGGGACGTCGAGCTCTCGTCTCCTGCGCTGTCAACGGCGAGCAAGGAAATCGTCTCTGCCCTGAACAAGGTCGACCCGACTGCTTCGGTCTCCGACTTGCCGTCGTCCGCACCAAGCGCCGACAAGTCAACAGCGAAGCGGCCTGTCGTCGTTATGTCGCATGCCGTGGTTCTCGACCTCGACCCGCAGAAGCGCTCCGACCGGGCTGAGCGCGTGCTTTGTCACCTCGACCGCTCGCACAACATCCATGCCGCATACCACGTCGAGCTCGCCTGGCTCACAGCGTCGGGCAAGATCGTCGACACGACCATCCAAACCTGGACACGGCAGATGGCGCGATACGGGCTCAATCTCGTCGAGGTGTCGATGCGACCTGTTTTGCTCTCGCACAACCCGTACCAGAAGCCCGCCATGGTCCGACCCGTCGTTCTTCCCGTCTCGCCGTGGACCAGCGACGAGGAAAGCAGCAGTTCGGACGATGAAGCTGAAGCGTCTCGCTTCAAGCGCCCGCCTCGACAGAAGAAGTGCGTTCATCACTTCGATCACCAGTGATAGTCTCGCTCACAGCTTCCGCACATCGCAGGGACGCTCTCGCTGCGATCCTCCGCCACCTCGACTTTGTCCTCGACCTGGGCGCCGACTCGACCTTTCCTCAGTCCATCGAAGTGCAGTACTCGTACCGCCGAACCGCGACACTCGATTCGCAGTACATCCACCGCTCCGGCACGATTCTGGTCTCCATCATGGAAGACGACCGAGGACCGCTCTTCGCCTACGCACCGAACCGCATCTTCACGACGCACAACCCGACTCTCGACCGTGACGAGCCTGTCAAGCGATTGAAGGAGGTTTGCGCCGATGCGGAACTGCTGAGGCGGCTGTATGGGGAGACGGACGAGTAGCTCATCGGGCGGTCGAGTTCTGCAAAGACCTTCTCGTGATGCGAATTCTATCAGGTCTACTTGGGGAAAGGCGGCTGAGGGATCTGTCGCAACACGACGCCGGCCTCTTCCATGACCCGCCTTGATGCCGAGTCCATCGAGTATGAGAGCGAGTAGATGACCTCCTTGACGCCGCACTGGACGATCTTGACTGTGCACCGCAGGCACGGGCAGCTACGAGGAACACGTCAGTCGAGAAAGCTGCTGAAGGTGAAGAAGTACGCACGTGTTGCAGTAGAGCGTTGCACCCTCGGTCCCGCCGCCGCTCACCCGCTCCCTCCCGGCCTCGAGCAAAGCGTTCTCCTCCGCATGCAAGCACAAGCACTCGTCGAGCGCCTCCCCAACACGGCTCATACCCTTCCTCCGACCGTTCGCTGCCAGCATCTCCGCCTCGTCGTCTACTCCCTCGGGACCTGCGTCCTCGCCAAATCCGTCTCCGTGCGAGTTGCACCTCCCGCACCCGCCTTCCGAGCAGTTCTTGACGCCCCGCGGCGTGCCATTGTACCCCGTACTGACGACGCGTTTGTCGCGCACGAGCACTGCGCCGACTCGACGCTTCATGCAGTTTGAGCGGAGCGAGGCGAGAGAGGCGAGGAGCATGAAGTAGGTGTCCCATGAGGGGCGCAGGAGTTCGGCGAGTACTGAAAGGGAAAAGGACGAGAGGAAAGGGCCCAGACTGGAGTGGGGGTTGGGGATGGTCAAGTGGGCGAGAGGAAGGATTGACGAGAGTGTCGAGTCGGCGGGCGGAAGTTGCGAGAGAGTCCCGTGCAGCGAGTCCTGCTCGGTTGGCTGGAAGAGCCGGGTGCGAGAAAGCTCAGGCGATGGTTCGGGGCTGATCTGCTTGAAGGGCGAGGGAGTCGGCGAAGGAGGATCGTTGGATAGCTGGGCTGGTCGCTTTTTTGCGGGCGTCGCTGGTTCCGCCGGCCCTCCTAGTCGCGAGTCGAAGAGCTCCATGACTTCTTCCACGCCACCGACCTGCGACAAGAGGGGCAAAGCGCCGTGGTAGAGCCTGTCGTCTGCCTCGACAAAGTCGTCGAGCGAGGGAGGGGTCTCGCCGGCCGCTTTCGCGCTGCGGAAGAACCGAGGTCAGCCCGGCTCAACAGTTACGAGCTCTGAGTGGACGCACACTGCGACTGCTCGCCGGAAGCGCACGCCGAGGGGAGCATCGACCGCGACGATGGCTACGAACGGCCTCTTTGCGAACTCTGCGAGCTTCGCCTTGCTCACGAGGTCGACGGTGACATAGTTCCTCCTCCATGTGCGCGTTGCGTGGTCCAGAAAATCGCTCGACGAGGTGAAGTAGAGGTCGTCCTGCGAGCGAAATGTGGGGAGCGAGGAGACGAGGTGGACGCGCGTGAAGCTACGGTCGCGGACGAGATGGTCTGCGAGCGACTTTTTGCCAGCCTGCGGCGGTCCCACGATGCACACGAGCATGGTGCGCGCGAGTTGGTCGAAGGCAACCCTCGTCGCGTGCGGTCGCGAGCAAGAAGTGAAGCCAAACAGCAGATCCGTTGACGGTCGCAAGAAGGACGCAGCGTAAGTAGCAATTGCAGAGATAGCCAGCCGGGAACAGGCGAAAGGCGCGGGAGAAGCCATGCGCAAAGTGACCTTCCTCTCGAGACGAACGAGACGTTGCTGGCGAAGGTATGGAGCTTTACAGCTTGGAGTACATTTCCAACGTGCACGCGGCAAGTCACCATCCGCGACCGGCTAAGTGCTCCACCCTGTCCGCCTACTCCTCCACTGCTTCTTCCGCGCGCCGCTCGTCTCGCCGCGTCATGATGTCGCGGAGCTCGTCCTGCCTGACCGGACCGTCCCACACAAGCACTCCCCAGAACATCTGCAAGCCTTCGCCTGCCCGCAAGCAGCGCTCGATTATGGCGCGCTTTTCCTCCTCGAGTGCAGCCTGCAAAGCCACGTACCGCTCATATCGCGTAGTCTCATCGCTTGTGCCGTCAAGCGACACGTTCTCGAAGACCCATCGGGCGAAGATATCGTTACGCTGGAGGTAGTTGAGGAAGACCTTGATGATGTCTTCTTGCAGGTCGGGGCGGTCGTCGAGTCGGGTGTAGTCGTCTGCCAATGCGAAGCTGTGCCAGAGATACTTGTAGACGCCATAAGGCTGCCAGCGCTCACGAGCAGTCTTGCTGACCCGCACATAGACCGTATAGCGTGCGTTGATGTCGTATTCGGCGTCGTCGCAGGTGACGAAAGCGCGGCCTGGCGAGCGGCAACCAAGATTCTTTTCGGGCAGCAGACAGAGTCGCAACGACCCGTAGGTGGCAAGTCGCTCCTGAGTGGAAGCTGTCAGCATGAGACCCGTAGATGGAGAGGAACACTCACGTCGCTCTTTACCAAGGTGGCTTGCGGAGCGCTAGCTAAATCCTTGCGAACGAAACATCCAACTTCGTTCATTTTCTGTGTGTCAGCATTGCTGACATTGAGACACGCCTGTGAATCGAGCGAGGCGGGATCGAAGATGCTAACACCGGTCGCGTTGAGCTCAGCTGGGCGTCGCCGGCTTTGCTGCACCTGCGAGTTAAAGCTGTTAGTCTTCTGCATGAAAGAGGATCAACGCGAGCAACTTGCCTCTCGGGCGTCCACAAGCCTCTGTTTTAGCTCATCCTCCTTTGGCTTCCTGCGCTCCCGCTTTTGCTGCTCAGAGAGCACGGGTTTTTTCTCTTCCGACTCCACCTTCAAGGCTGGTGATGGCGCTACTGAACGCCGCGTCTTGCTTCTTCTGCGAAGACAGGTTGTTTCTTCAGTAGAGGGCAAGGAGGAGTTCAACCCACGTGTACGCACCTAGGTTCTGGAGACGCGTCTCCTCCAGCTTCGAGGGCATCCACCTCAACGTACGATCGCTTCGGTCGGCCAAACCGAGCAGGATTACTGTCTTGGCGAGCTTGTCAGCAAGCTGGAAGGAATGATCGGGCCAGCGGTCAGGACTGACCGTCTGCCAGCACCCGCTTCTGGCTCTACTGACTCCCTTTTGGTGCGTCTGACGGCCATCAGGCTCTGCCGATCCGTCGTCCGCGCCGACCTCCTCCTCCTTCTTAACGCCGGGCTCTGGTGAAGTCGAGGGCGTCTCGCTGCGGCCGACAGCGGTTCGGTTAGCCGTTGCTGAGGATGAAGAGTTGCCTGAGCACTTCGGGCGGCGGGGCGAGGTCGAGGTCGATGAGGGAATTCTGCAAGTGATGAGGATCAGAGAGGGGAGCAGGTGTCGGCACAAGGCAGCGTGGGACTCACACGACGCCAAAGCATACTTGTGTACCCCGTTTGACAGCCATCGAAGCAGCAAACCAGGCCAGCGAAGTGAGCTGTCGCGAGGAAAGCCTCCTTTCCCTCAACCACTCACCAGACAATGGCCTCTCCGCTCTCTCTCACGCCTGCTAGGCTCGAGACCGTGCCGCAGAGCTCAGCCGACCCCAGCTACCAAGCCTACGTCGACGCTGCGGTGTCTGCGGCCCGCGATCTCGTCACTTCTCTTCCTTCCCCCACCTCGCCAACTTCAGATCGCTGGGCGACGGGCAAGACGTTCCAGACGGGCGGTCCGGCGCCAGTGCACACGTACTCAACCCGCTCGGCCGCACGATTGCCACCAGGGTCAGGCGAGACGGAGGGTTACCGCTGGCATGCGCGAAGGAGCGTTCACCGAGGTGAGAACGCGCCATCGTACGAAGCTTTCGAGCGGGGATTGCTGCGCGATCACTCCGTCAACGAGGCGAAGTACATTGAGAGCTGCACGGAGGCGCGGAAGATCAAGGTGATCGAGGAGGCCGAGCTAGAAGGCGAGTCCCTCCTCCTCGTCTTCGCTCGAGTATCTGCTGACATTGCCCGTTGACTCTTTCAGTCTGGCAGACACTCTGTGAGAACTTTAAGGTTCGCTCAGCTTTGACATATGCTCACTGTCCGTCACGCAGACCATCAAGCCTTTCCCGCCAGCAATCGCGACTTCACCTTCCTCCTCCTCACAACTCCGCTTCCTTCTCGACCTTCCGCCTCTGACTCCACTCGCGCTCTCCGTTCCTTCGTCGTCATCTCGATCCCCGTCGAACACCCATCCGAGAAGGGCTACGTCCGCGGCCGTTACGTCTCGGTCGAGCACATCCAGGAGCTTGACGAAGCGGAGGGAGGCGGCATTGAATGGATTATGGCGGTCAGCTCGTCGGCGGGAGGCATGGTGCCCAAGTTGATCAGCGAGAAGGTCATGCCGAGCAAGATCTCGGAGGATGTGCCGTCGTTCATCGAGTGGGTACAGAAGCAGTGATACCGAGCCAGACTCTCTGTGAATCAGTTGTTGTTGTCTGCCTTCGCATCTGGTATACATTGTCCATCCGTCTACGGCTTCTCCGCTGCCTTCGCTTCTGCCTCGACAACCTTCGGCTCCTCCTTGACCTCCGCCGCCGTCTTCATGCCCAGGTTTCCCTCGCCCTTAGTGACCTTGACCTTGACGACAGCCTCCTCGTCGAACGTCCTGCTCGAGACGACAAACTCGAACGTGCCCGTCGCCTTGATCCTGCCATTGACGATCCCCTCATGCTCGCGGAACGCCGTACGCATGTGCGAAAAGTCCTGGAACCCGAGTTCGCGAAGCTCGGCGACAACGTCGGCGGTAGACACGGATCCGAAGAGGTCGGAGGAGGTAGGAGAGATGGTGAGACGCGTGAAGAGAATGGGAGGCGCGCGGGCGAGTTCGGCGAGTCGTGTCTTGTCCGCCTGGTGGAGCGCGGCTTGCTCATCGAGTCGCCTCTATAGTGCAAAGAGTCAGCACGTTGGCTGGACGAGCGAAGCGCGCCTGTACGCACCGCGGAAGTCGCATCCCTAGACATCTGCTCGAGAGCAGCCTTCGCTTCCCGCTCCTTCCGCTGCTCCTCCTCAGCCCGCAAGTCGTGGTTGAGCTGCAACAGCTTCTCCGCGTTGAGTCGGAGGATAGTCCGCAGCGGCGAGACGGCCTCTCCATTGCGGTTCACGTAGAGCGCCTTTCGGTTCGGGATGAGGATGTTGCGCGCGTAGCCGGGCGAGACGATGACCACCGAGCCCTTGGTGCCGCGGCCGGGCAAGTCCTCGAGCAGCTTGACCTGAACGAGCTTGTGTGCGGAGCGCTGCGAGTTCATCAGGAAGAAGGGCGAGTGAGTGTCAAGTCCATCAACAGAGCCGCAGGGGGAGCGGCGACTGTTGTGCTGTGTCTTGTAGCTCTGTACATCCCACACACAAGCACTCGCGACCGCCCTCCTGCGCTGTGTACGCCCTGCGACCTCGAGAGGGAAGAACGCACCTGCTGGCCCTGGACCCGACACGCCGCGCACGCTGGTCGTGCCGCTACTCTTGCCGTACTCAGAATCTGCGCGGAGGTCCCGAGAAGCATGGCGCCAGCCGGAGAAGTAGAGGGGAAAGGACTCGAGAGAGACGAAGGAGTGTCTGAGGAGGGGGAAGAAGTCGAATTGCTCAGTCTCGTGCGAGTTCGCTAGCAGTGCGCGTGCAGGCTTTCGAAGACTTCAGGAGCGGCGCCAGGGCGGCAGACAGGAAAGGGACTGGAAAAGAGCTTGACGAGGCATGGAGACGGGCAAGATGGGAGAAACGCTTGATAGACTCGGCATTACAGACTCAGGACATTCACGCAGCTTGCGGAGTGTCTGTCAAAGGCGAGTGTCAGCAGATCAGCCGAACATGAGGCGGGAAAGCCGAATTCACGCTCCGTTCCCCTCGACGCAGCCCAAGTCTCCGGTCCCTTCCTGTTCGCCGCACGCTGATTGACAATCCTGCGCTTGAACCAGCTGCCGGCAGTTTGGTCCTTTGGCATCGCCTGCATAGCCGGGTCCTTCTCAGCGTGCGCCTTGATGATGTCGGACTTGTCGGAGAGCGGGCGAAGCGGGTTGTCGAAGCCGGGGCGGATGAAGTAGACGAGCGACCAGCGCTCGTCCTTGTCTTGAGGCGGGGGAGGAGGGACGACGCGGTGGATCTACGGAGCGTGCGAAGCATGAGGATTAGCGTCAGAGCTGGAAGAAAGGTAAGCAAAGCGGGAACACACGTTGGACTTGAAGATGTTGCCCGAGTAGACGGAAAGCGTGTCGCCGACGTTGCAGACGGCGTGACCAGGGAGAGGGCGAATGTGCTGCCACTTGCTCGTCCCTGGCGGAAGAACCTGGAGACCTCCGCATCCGCGCCCGTGGAGCATCGAGACTGCAAGTCGGTAAAGTCAGCGCTCAACCCAGTAGTCGTAGAAGAATGCGAGAGATGAAGACGCACAAGACTGCAAGAGGTGAAGTGCAGAGCGAGGCATGGAAGGTCAGGCTCGAGCACGAACGCGATCGCCAGCTTCAAGCAGTGAGAGGACGCACGCCAAAGTCCGTGTGAGCTCTGTTCGACAACGATCGTTAGCAAACTCCATCTGCTCGACGAAGGCAGGAGACGACGCACCCAATCGCAGCAGCAGGGTTGCCATCTTCGCCAACTCCTTCGGGCACGTATCCCTTCTGACCCGGCGCGCTCTTCAAGATCACACGCGACTCGGAGCCGGAGATGTCGCCTTCCTTGTGGAGCGCTGCGAGCGTTCCCTTCGGTAGCCCAATTCGAGTCTCGAGGACCTCCATCAACTTCTGAAGGACGTTGTCGGCTGCGGTGGAGGTTCGTCAGGGCCGATCTCAACCATTCGGCGCCGGAGTACTACGCACATTGGCGGATGAAGCTGGTGACCGTCGACATGCGGTCATTGACGGTTGGAGGGTAGGTACGCTGGCGCACTTCGGGGTAGGCGAGAGCGTCGTCCTTCGCAACGTTGATGAATTGAACAGTATCGACGTTACCCTGTGTGCACGTCCTAGTCAGCTGCTCCGCGAGAACGGCGGCGAAGGAAGTCGGGAGGGAAAAGCGAGACGAACCTTGGCGTCAACGTTGGTGCTTCCAGCAAACTTGTACCCCGCCGACATGCCCAAGTCTCCCTGCTCAAACGGCATCAACTCCTCCTTGTCGAGCGAGAACGTCGCCTTGCCCATCTCAAACATCGGTTCCAGCTTGTCCTCGAAGCCAAAGTTCTTCAGGTAGAAGAAGCCAAGGTTGGTGCAGGCGCTGTACAGAGTATCAATCTCCTGCTCGTCGCCAGTCGCAATCTTGGCAAAATCAACGATGAGAAGCGGGTGGCATTCGAGGTCGGCGGGAAAGTCGGTGCGAGGGTAGCTGATGTCGGTCTGGGCGACGGAAGGCATGGCAGGCCGAGTTGCTGTGTGTAGAGAGCTGTAGAGGAGAGAGACAGAGAGGCAGGAGGAGGAGGAGCGCTGAGCGGCGGAGAAGTCGGAAGTTGGACAAGGTGGGGGCTTCGGAGCCGAAGTCGCGGCGTGATACGTGTCAGGGGGAAAAGCCGAAGGATGGCATGGACGGCACGAGGTCGGCACTGGCTACGGCAGAGCACCGCAACGAAGGAGCGAGCATGAAAGAGGGCGGGCAGCGGGCGAGCGGCGGTTGCGGCGACGAGTAGGTGAGCCGTTCTTCGTCGAGCCGTTCTTCGTCGCACCCTCGCCTCCGTGTGCGGCGCCGCCATGTCGCGGTCGCAGTGACATCGTTGACGATGATGTTCTCAGTCTGCGGTAGTAGGCGGAGCAAGGGCATCGTCAGTGAGGCGTGAAGGGCAAAGAAAGAGAGAGAGAGGCGGGGACGCACAAAGTCTTCAGCCGCTCTGCATCGCCCATCGCGCGCAACGAAGAACAGAAAGAAAGGGAGACAGAGCAAGTCGCTGTCGGGCGAAGAGGCGAAGGGAGACGAGAGAGGTGCCGTATTCAGCGAGGTCGGAAAGCTGACTCGCCGGACGAAGAGAAAAGGGCAGCAGGTTGCCGCTAGTGACTGCTCTAGCGTTTCGCAAGCTGGTAAGTTACGGTAGCGGAGATGGAGGACATCAGTACCACCCCCGGCTTTGAAAGCGAGAAGAGAACGCACCATTCTCGCGAAGTCGGGAACGGCGCGATATCGAGGACGGAGCAGACAGCAGACACCGGAGAGGCGGCGGAAAGCATGGGTGACGAGAGAAGACGAGCAGAGGAAGGAAGCGCGAGTGCCGAGCCGCATGGTCTGGTCGCTCACGACGAGCTGACGAGGCCTCCCGCGTTACCCCTTCTCCACCTTCCATGCGGTGAGATGGTGAGATTGCTTCTCGGATCGGTCCGACGACCGTCTACGGCGGATGAGGGGGACTTGCGCAGCACTCACCGCGTATAAGATAAAAAGAGCTATGCGCCTGTTGAGGCTGTCGCGGCGGACCCGCTCGGCGGCCGCACTCCACTCGATAATCCTGTCGAAGCAAAAGAGCGGCGCAGAAGCAGCGAAAGACAGGGTCTCGGCACACCTGCTGATCCCACGAAGCCAAACTCTCCCCAAATACCCGCGTAGGACCCGAAAGGGAATTAGGTAGACTTGCACGGCAGGATACGAAGCGGAGGAGACGGGTACGCGCACGGATGCGATGCCTTGTGCCGTTAGAAGTCGATGCCAGCATGCTCAAACTCGGTCTCGATGGCGAGACGGCGCCACACCTTGACGACGAAGTTCGTGACGTCCTCATCCAGAACCTGCACAAGCCAGGATCATCAGTTGCGGTTCCGCTGAGGAGCAAACTGCGACGCACCGGTTCGAGCTCTTCCAGCAGCGCCTGCGGGCCCTTGTGATCGCGAAGGTATTCGTTCACGACGTTCAGCAGCTCCGCCTCCTCTCCACCGAGGTAATCGACGATGAGCCGGTTGGCGTACGGGGTGATGCGCCGCTTGATGATGTCCTGGAAGCGGATGAAGTTAGCGGCGCTTTCTAGGAGAGATGGGCTCTTTGTCGGAACTCACGTCATTCAGCCTCTTCCACCGCACCTTCCACACCCATAGCCCGTCCTTGCTCGTCGGCACCTTCGCTTCAATCTCCCGCGCCTTCCGCTCCATCTCGCTCCTCGACAACCTCGGCCTCGGTTGACCTGCGTCCTCGTCATCCGAGTATTCGAGCGGGATGAGCTCGCGCTTCTTCCGACCCTCCTCTTCTTCGTCCGCAAGCGCCATAGCAGTCGGTCGAGGCTTCGGTGCCTCCTTGACGACCGGTTTCGGCGCCGTTGTCAGGTTGAGCTTGACGCCGACAGCAGGAGTCGCGCCGCCTGGCGTGGCAGACGCTGTGTCTGCGCCGGATGCTGGGGTACCAGGTGTGGGAAGGGAAGAAGCGAAGAGGTCGGCGTGCTGAGAGAGGAACGAGTCGGATTGCTCGTTGAGCGCGGCGACTTGCTGGGCTTCGAAGGCACGGTCCCGAGCATCTGCCTCCTGCTCGCGAAGGCGATGCGGCTTTCGCTGAGCACGCCATCGAATGCTAGATGAAGCGCAATTGGTTAGGTTCTGCTGCACCCCATCGCAAGTGAAGCGAAGAACCGGACGCACCGGTCGATGTAGAACAGCTCGCGTCCTCGTTCAGCCTCGCGGTCGTCGTCCCAGGTCGCAAGACGCTCCGCCATGTACGCGCGATCTCGCTCCTCCTGCTCAGCGATGCCTTGCTCGCGCGCCTGTTCCCGTTCCCACGCCGCAATCCTCGCTCGTTCCCGCTGCTCAAACTGTCGCTCGCGCTGCAAGACGTAATGTCAGCTCCTGCCTTGCAAATGACGGCAAGATTGGAGACGCACATTCCGGTAGACCACCTCTTGCTGCCTGTGCTCCGCCTCGGCCCGTTCGCGTTCGCGCTCCATGTCGTCCAACTCGGGTTCAGCCTGAGGTGCCGGGGCTCCATTCGCACCTGCACCTCCTGCAACGAATGGCACAGGGCGGTTGAAGCTCTGCGGGTCCTGCGAAGCCGCGGGCATGACGTGCGAAGGTCCAGCGGCAGGACCAGGCGGCGAGTAGCCCGGCGCGGCGCGCTGCTGATGTTGCCGCGCGTTCTGCGCAATCATCGCCTGCCTCCGCTCCTCGATCTGCCTGTCGAGTTCGAACCGCTGATGCGCCTTCTTCACCGCCGCCTCGCGGAACTGGGCAATCGAGCTCAGCGTGTTGTTGCGGTGACTCTCCGGCAAGTCTTCGGGCGCGAGGTCCTTGAGATGCTGAGGGATGTGCGGCTTGCGCTCCGGGTCGTGCTCTTCGGGCTCGGTGCCGGAGATTGGGTCGCCGGCTGCGATGCGTCTCAGGATGTTGGCGAGGTCGTCCTTCGCTTGCTGCGTCAAGTCGTCGTTCTCCTGTATCGAGCAGTAGGTCAGCATGTGGAATGCAGTCACACGAGCAGCCTGTACGCGCCTCGCTCCTGACCCGGTCCTTCTCATACTCGTCAAGCCTGCCCCGCGTCTTCTCGTCCGCCTTGACCAGCAGCGTCTTCTCCGCCCCGTTCGGCATCTTGATAGCCGCGCCATTGACGACCTCCAAGCACCGCAGGACCGACTCTGCCTCGGCGTACTCGACGAAAGCGAAGGGAGGGGAGGGACGGCGGAACGAGAGTACGGGACCGGCAACCTGCGCGCGCACGGATCGTTAGCATTCTTCTGAGTAGGTCAAGACGGAGGAAAGTAGGCAGACGCACGCCGAGGATACTCTCCAACCATCCGTTCTCCAGCCCATCGACGATACTTCCGACGAACAAGCTGAACTTCTCTCCTGCCGGTCCCTGCATCCCAAGCGCTCCAGCAGCACCTCCCACAGCCGGCGAGCCATACCCTCCCGGTGAACCAGCGAGATTCGGCGGCGGAGGGAGGTTCGAGGGAGCGCCGCGTGAACCGAGGCCGGCGTGGTGACGGGGTCCGCTGGGTGGTGCGCCGCCGTAGCCACCTGGACCGCTCGGCGGTGGGCCGTATCCGCCTGGCGAACGGCCGTAGCCTCCGCCCTCGCCGTATCCACCACCAGGAGGACCGTAACCTGCAGGACGATGACGAGCTGGCATGGTGAGCTTGCTGGCTTGACGAGAGCTGTGTGAGCTTTTACGCACCGCGTCCGTACATCCCAATCAACTAGCGAGCGAGCGAGCGAGATGCGAAACAGGAGAAAGCGATGAGAGCGAATGTAAGGACGGAATACACTCTGTTTGTAATGCTGAATACAAACTCTCGGCAAACCAGAACGAAGGCAATCTAGTCCAGCGATGCATTCACAGAGTTGACGGCGTCGATACAGTCCGCCCTCACCTCCGCTTGAGGTCCGCAAACCGCCTCTGCAGCGCCTCGAACGCATCCAGCTCTTTGTCATTCGCACCTCCATTCGCGTTCGCAGCAGGCGCAGGCGGGACAGGCGGCGGTACAGCGCCGGTTGCCGCCGGAGTCAGGTTCGTGCGGACGATGGTCGAGTTGTCGGCTTTGGACGGGTCAACGGGCGGAGTGACGGGCATGACGGTGTCGAAGGGCGGAATAGAGTGGGTCTTGGTGGGCGTAGCGAGGGGAGCGGGAGTTGTGGCGGACGCGGGCTGCTTCTCAAGCAGCTTGAGTGAGTTGCGGTCTTGCCAGGTGGGGACGAAACGCACCACGCTCTCTGCCGGTGCATCCGGATCACGCAGACCCTCCGGTCGCCAATCGACGGAGTACTGCGATGAGAACGATGTCAGCTGCTACTCGCCAGACCCGGAGGGAGAGCACGCACAGCTTTTGCGATCTCGTACAAGTACAGGTCGACAAGGTCTTGCGGCGGCGTCTGGATGACCAGCTTCGACGTGATCTGCGGAGCGATGCGGGGTTGAGCTGGAAGCCCTGGAATTGGTGCCCATGGCGAGACGGACGCACCCGCTCGGGAACAATATTGTCCTCGTTGTCGATGCAAGCAACCGCAAAATCTCGCCCGCCCTTGCTCATGAGCATCTCCCGCAGGATGTGGATCTCCTTCAGCTCCGTTCTGCGCGCTTGAACGATTAGTGTCTTTGCTGGAACGGACCCTTGGCCATGCAACGAACCTTGGTGCGGCATGAATGATGCCTGCGACGGCTTCTTGCACGCCTGGGTCAATCTCTCTGCGCGCGAATCCTCGTCAGCCACCAGTCCGCCCAAAGTGCTTTTTAGTCGGGCGCACTTGACAGTCTCCAACAGCCCAAAGCGAGCCAACAACAGTTCGCAGTACCTGTCGAAGAGAACGAAGGTCAGGCTTCTTTCCGGGCAGCAGCGCTCACACCGTACTCACAGCTCCAGCACCTCCAGCAACTCGACGTAGAGATCCTCCGCCAGCAGTCCCTCGACCTTGATCCTCGCGCTCTCCAACTTGCCCTTCTCCAGCAGACCCGCGACTTCCCTCCGTGTCGCTTTGGCGATTTGCGTCTTCTTCTGCTGCAACAGTCGTAGTCGTTCCCGCGAGAGCTTGAGCTGGACACGGGCGCGCGGAGGAGACCAGGCTGCGACGGGCATGACGAGGGAGGCGGAGCGTCGTGAAGCTGGTGTCGGCGAAGGCGAACGCGACGACGAGGAGAGGAGGCGTGCAAGAGAGTTCAGCTTGGCCGGTCGTCTAGCGGGCAGCAACAGCTAGTGACGGCGTGCGAGGTGTTGGTTCGAGGAAGAGGAGCACCACACCCGCGCGAACAACAGCGACAAGGCGCTTGCGAGGACTGTTCGGTCGCTCGCTATAGTCTTTGGGTGCTCGCTTCAATAGGGAAGCGAGCGAACTGGCGACGGAAGCGTGTGACGAGGTGTTTGTGTTGTCTGTCGACGAGCGGGATGAGGAGGAAGGACGCAAACAACGATGGAGCGGCAAGGAGACCGCCTCAAAGGCTGCAACACTCTGTTTCAGTTACGCTGGCGCACACTCTGACGGCCTTTGCGCGACCGACCCGTCGTGGTCGAACGAGACCCATCCTCTCTTCGTCGCAACACCCTCAAGTAGTGCGACTACGCTCCAGGGATGTCGCTGTACGGCGGTATCGTGCTCAAGGGCAAGGATAAGCCACCTGCTGGCTCGCCCGCCCCGCCTGCTGCCTCTGCCTCGCCGCCTGCTTCCATCTCACCCGCAGCCTCTGCCAGTCCCGCACCCGCCGACACAGCGACAGAGAAGCCCAAGCGTGCGTCAGATAGTCCCATTGAATATTTGAGATGATGCTGAACATTTCTACGCAGCTGCGACATGGTCTGCCGCCCTTCGCTTCGCCCCGACCGTCCGCAAGAAACCCGCAACCCCCTCTTCTCGCCCATCAGCAGTCGCGCTCAAGTCTGTCTTTGGGACAGCAGACGACGACAGTGCCGCCGCTCCACCGCCCGCAGCAGCCGGACCTCGCATCGCTGCTGTGGGCAAGGCGAGTCTCGTCGCCGCGCCAGACAAGGCGCCTCCTCCTTCGAAGTGGGGTGCAGTCTCGAAACCTGCCTTCGAAGTCAAGCCCTTCGCGGGAGGGTCCGTGACGAGCGACTCGGGAACGTCAACTCCCGCCAAGCCTGCAACGTCCGCCCGAACTCGCACGCGCGTCCGACGGGTCATCGCCGTCCCTCCCGCCATGGTCCTCGAGGAAGACCTCTCGGACGTCAACGGCTTTGCGGCGACTGCGGCGGGCAAGAAGCTAGCCCAGATGGAGAAAAAGAAGGGCAAGAAGAAAGGCAGGATGCAGAGGGACGACCCGGCGCTCGCTTTTGCCGACATCCCGTACGATCCCGCCAGGCCTTGCGACTACGTACGTGTCGGTGTTGCTTTCGTTGCGCTCTGTTTGCGAGGACAAACTCGCAACAAACCGCGACGTCGACGGTGTCGACCAAATCAGCCGATCTGCCTGTCTCATCCAGCGCCGTCCTGACTTGCTTTCACCCCTTCGATTGCGATCAGTCCGCCTATAAGACGCATGTCAAGCTCGTCAGGGAACAGCGGCGCCTCGAGCGCGAAGAACAGGAACGTCGTCGTCGCCGCGAGGGCTCCTCCGGGTCCAGCTACTACTCGGAGGACGAGGAGGACCGCGATCAGCACGATGAGCAGCCAGGTGCGCACACTACTCTTTTTGAGTCAGACGCCTTTTGACGTGTGCGTTCTCCGTCGACAGCGAACAAGAAGGCGCGCTTCTTCGCCCCTCCCTCCTCTTACGACGAGTCGCCTGGCGCAGGACCCGCTTTTCCCCCTCCCTTTTCCTACGATGCGACCTCTGCTCCTCCTCGGGACGAGTCCGGCGAAGATGCCTACGCCCGACGAGCCGCTCTGTCAAATGCTGCGCCGCCGTCGCGCGAAGAGACGGGTGACGAGGCGTATCAGCGTCGGGTCGCGATGTCGCAAAGGCGTGAGGAAACGGGTGAGGAGGCGTACCAGCGCAGGATGGCTCTGTCGCGCGGTGAAGCTCCTCCTCCGCCCGCTGCAGGTCCTCATCAATCTGCTCCGCCTCCCCCTCCTCCGGCTTTTGTCTCGTCATCCCATCCTCGAGCACCGAATCTTGCCGGCCCGCAGCTTCCTCCCGGCTTCGTCCCGCCTCCGCCGCCACCAGGCTTCGTTCCTCCACCCGGCTTCGCTCACCCACATCCCCCTCCACCTCCTTCCTTCGCGCCCGCCTCATCCTCCTCAACTTTGTCCGCTTCAGCTCCCACGTTCACACCCCCCGTACCCTCGAACTCTGCCTCCCTCGTTCCGGCAGGCGAATCGAACGCAGCGCTCGATGCCGCACAGGCGAAGGCGCGTGAGATTGCGGCGAGGTTGAGCAAGCTCGGCGGAGCGTTCGTTGCGCCTCCTGCGGCGGCTGGTGGTATTGGGACGGCACCGCCGGGGTTCGCGCCTGCTGCGACACAGGCTGGAGGAGCGGGTGAGGCGGAATCTGCTGAGTGCGTCTCAAGCCCTGTTTCCACGCGCGTTCCGCGAGCGTCCGCTGACGCTAACGTCTGCGACAGGCCGGACAGCCGCACCTTCGCCGAACGCATGATGAGCAAGTTCGGCTGGGAGGAAGGCAAAGGTCTTGGCGCCTCCGAGTCGGGCATCACCGCCGCGCTCTCCGTTCAGCGTACGCCAGCCGCATCCGCCAGCTCGAACAAGAAGGCGAAGAAGAAGAAGGAGCAGGAAGTTGCGCCCACGCCGGCGGGCATGGCGGGTCGATCGGTTGTCGTCGACGTCTCGCGCGACCAGCGGATCGCGGAACAGAAGGCGCAGATGGGCGGAGATGCGAGTCGAGTCGTCTTGTTGACGAACTTGTGCGGGAGGGAGGAGGTCGACGATGATCTGGGCGGCGAGGTCGCGGAAGAGGCGAACAAGTTTGGCGTCGTCGAGCGGTGCTTCGTGTATGTCGTGCCCGGCGAGACGAGGGACGACGAGGCGGTGAGGATCTTCTTGGTTATGAGCGGGTGCGTGCGGTCTGTCTCGGTCTGCACGCTTACCACGGCTGACATGGCTTGTGGGCGCAGTCTTGCGGGAGGCTACAACGCAGTCCGCAACTTTGACGGCCGCTTCTTCGGCGGGCGAACCGTCCGTGCAAGGTGCGTGCAGTCGGCTCGTCACGCTATCGACATTGGCTGACCTCGGTATCTCACCAGGTTCTACGACGAGAAGGCGTTCAATGGCGGCCGTCACGACCTGTAGCTTTTCTATTCTCGCAGCTGTTCCTGACAATAAGCGCGCAAGTTATGTCGTTCAAGCGCATCCTACGCCTCGCTACCGGCGCATCATTTTTGCGACTGCGACTGAGACTGCGACTCGCTGTGCGCCCGCTTCAAAGCCGCCGTCATCAACCTCTGCCTCTTGACCTCTGCCGGCTCGTCCCGTCCACCGCTGCCGTCACCAGCCTCCTGCCTCCTCGCCCTCGCGTCGTCCGCTTTCGTCCCTTTCCCGCCGCTCCAGCTACTCCCGCTCGCTGCTCCGCCCCATCCTCCACCGCCAAAGATGCCGTTCCCTGCCTTCTGATACCCGTAGCCAAGGTCGAAAGCGTCGATAGGTCCGGGTGTGCTGTACTGGCGAGTTGGAGAAGGAGGTTGGCGGACGGGGACAAGAACGGGCTGGTAGACGAGTGCGGGTTGGGGAACGGGCGCCCTCCTCGGAGTTGTCGGCGGCTTGAGCTGATCGACCTGCCTCTCCCTCCATCTCATCGTGAAGCCAGCAAGCGGCGTCCGTCCACCCTGCTTCCATCCTCCGCCGACGAGCGGGTACTCGTTCGTCAACAATTCAGCCACGATGTCGTTTGCGTCGGCGTGAAAGTCGGGAAGGTTGAGGAGATGGACGACGTAGGATGGGTGGACGTCGGGAACGTTCTCGAGGACGAGGTCGAATGTCTTGCGGCGAGATGTGTTGGCAGGAGGAGCGTAAGGGAAAGGAGGGGGCGCAGCGGGCGTCTCTGACCGCTGGCGTGGCGTGAGAGCCGTCGTGTCCTCCTTCTTGGCCGCCTGAGAGCCCGCCTGCTCCTCGTCCTCTTCCGTAGACGGTTCGCAGTCGTCCTCCTCCTCCTCGACCTTGACCCGCGTCACAAGCTGCGGCGAGGGCGTGCGCGAGCCAGGGTGGAACAGCTGAGACGAGTTGGGCATCTGTGCAAGCCAGCAAGTGGACAAGGGGTAGCAAAGCGTGAGGGAAGGAAGCGAAGGAGAGGAGACAGGAGGCGAGGGTCGACCTCGAGTCCGCGGACCTCCTCGACCAGCTTTCTCGAAGCTTTCCTCGTTTTGATGGCTCGATAGCGCTCGAGATGCCCTTCTGCCCAGCGAGAGAAGAGCAGAAGCGAATTGAGAAGGTGCAAGCGATTCCTTTCCTCCTCGTCCTGTCCAAGCGAAAAGTACACACAATTCAAGCGGTTCAAGCGCTCCGTCCATCCACAAAGCGGCGTTCCCGTTCAAGCGTTCTCCTGGCCCGCCCTCAGTCGGCAAGCCTGTGACCCTGGCCCTGGAACGGCTTGATGTCGTCCTCCTGCTTAACCCAGACGCCGCCTCCGAACTTGCCCTTGTACGCGCTGCTCTTGCGCTTCTTGCCTCCCTTCTTTGACGACGGCGACGTGTAGGCGGGTCCCCAGCCGGGCGAGTTGGCGGGGTGGCCGTTGCGACCGCGCGAGCTGTCGTCGCAGGTGCGGCAGTCGTGGCAGTCGTGCTCGAGCTCCTCCTCCTCCTCGTCATTCGAGGAGGCCGCCTTCTTGTTCTTGCCCTTCGTGCGGGCACGGCGCTCGTCTGGCGACTCCTGTGAGGGCCGGATTCGTCAGTCACGGTCCGGTCAACGAGCGGAGAGCAGAAAGCAGGGTGCATCGGCCGGCAATAATGAGCTATGAGGAAGCAAACGCACTTTCTTCTTCCTCTTCTTCGGCGAGGGACGCTCGGGGGCGACCATGTCCGGCCTCGGCTTCTTGCGGTTCGCTTCGAGCTTGCAGCCGCCGTAATCTGTCAAGCGAGTAAAGAGTCGTCGTGAGTCCGTATGCGCTGACGGACGATCAGGGCGCGGGTAGACTGCGTCAACTCACTGACATAGGCCTGAAGCCAAGTGATCTCGTCCTGGAGCAACTTGCTCTTCGGCGCCTCCTTCCTCATCACCTTCTTCCCATCCGCCGTCGTGTACGGCTTGTCCATGTCGCGCGGGCCGTTCTTCAGCGGGAGGAGGTCGCCGGCCTTCTTGAGGCGGTACAGCTCCATCCAGGTCGGAGCGTAGAGCTGTCCGCACTTGTCCGACTCGAAGCGGTTGCGGATGTGGTTCTCCGCGTAGGCGTTGTAGTCGCGGAAGAGCTGGAGCAGGCTGTACGAGGCGGAGAAGACTGGAACATCAGCGAGGTGCTCGACTAAGCGAAGCGAAGGGGAGACGTAGGGGAGACAACGCACGCAGCCTTGCGGTACGCGTCGTCGCCGAACTTGCGGTTGACGTTTCCGAGCCAGTACTTGGCCTCCTGAACTGCCTCCTCCCTCGTGTACTCCTTCGCGTCGTCCTCGTCCTCATCGTCCGCAGCCTGCTCCTCGTCGCTGTCGAGCTGGTCGACCTCTTCATCCTCGTCCTCCGAGTCACGATGCGTGCGCTTGTTCTTGCCCTTGTCCTTGTCCGAACCCGCCTGCTTCTTCTTCGTCGGCGACTCGCCGTTCCCCTTCTTCTGCTGGCCCCTCTCGGTCTCCTCCCTCGGGTGCTTCCATCCTCCGTTCCTGAGCGGGTAGTTGCTCGTCAACAGCTCCTCGACGATGCGGTTCGGGTCGCACTCGAAGCGAGGGTCGCGGTACAGCTTGATGAGCCACTTCGAGTGGGCGTCGGGGACGACGGCGCGGACGCGGCTGAGGTCGCGCTCGAGCTTTGACTGCTCGCGCTCCTTCTGCGAACTGTCCTCGGACTCGGAACCGGACGAGAGCTCGATCACCTCGGCGCGAGGAGCTTTGCCCTTTCCCTTGCCCTTGTCTTTGGACGACGACGGACCGACTTTGGGCACGACGGGCTTGACGTCGAGCTCGCTGTCCGAGTCGAGCCAGTCGTCGTTGGCGGCGATAGCAGAGAGGAGCTTCTTCTGAGCCGAGCGGGAGAGGTTGGGTCCGGTCGCACCAGGAGTCGGGGTGGACGAGAAGTGCACCCTCTGCGGGCGAGTGAGCGGCATCAGTGCGGTCCCATGAGGTTACGAGCCCAGTCCACGCGCTGCACATGTCGCCCCAGCGCGGTGCTGCGGTGTGAACTCGAGATTACGCCCGGCGAGACGCACCTTGTTCGAGCCGACGACCTCGATGTCGGACGACTCCGTGTCGGGTTCAGGCGAGCTCGACATGGTCTCTGGCGTCGTGTGAGCATGTGCAAGTGGTCGCTTGAGACGTTGGGGCGAGTTGTCGGGAGTGGAAGAGGCAAGAGGTGGGGCGAGAGGAGGTCAGTGCGAGTGATGAGCGTGGGAAAGGGTCAGAGGCAGCTTGTAGGGTTGGAAAGTGGTCTATTCAGGCTGCTCGAAGCTATCGGAGGCTATCGGCGAAGAAGAGAAGAAGGGAGACGAGGGGACGGCGAGGAGGAGAAGGGGATTCCAGGTATCCAGACGTCGCTGCGTTCCTTCGAGTCATCCCGTTCCGTCCTGTATGACCCTGTCATCACGTTCGAGAGGAAAGGGTCAGCTTGGGGGATTGGGAGAGAGACAAAGAGAGAGGAGCGAATCGCCAGACGAACCTCTGGCGAGCTGCCAACTGCACCAGGACCGTCAGCGAGATTTTACAAACAAGTAGGAGATCTGTCAGTATCTCTGCAGCAGGACTGAGCGAAGCAGCTTGTGCGTGTGTCTCGAGGTAGCGATGCACAGGGGAATCTGGCGTCGCGAGGAGGCAAGGAGGGTGCTTGCAATCCGCAGGCTGGACGCCTTGAGCCCGTAAAGCCTTGCATGCGTCGTACAAACTCTCAGCGCAGCCGTGCAACTTCAGTCGCGCCGGAAGTGAGGTTGACAACCCCAAGTGAAGGGGAGGGGGAGAATGGGAGCAGAATGAGCGAGGAGGCCGCGGACGGGGCTGCGAGCAGTTGCAGACCAACAGTTGACTCTGGTTGGACTGTCAAGCACGTCAAAGGTCTGCCACAAGCGGTGTGAGCGTGCGCTAGCGAGCGGTCTTGGTGAGAGGGACGTCGTCAGCGAAGGGTTGGCTCGATACCGCACGCTGCTCACCGCTTGGAACACAGCCAGACACCTCCTGCTACTCTTCACTCGATTTTTCGGACTCTCCCAACCTCGCCAGTCCCGCCCGCAGCCAGAATGGTGCGCTCGCTCGCCTCGAATCCTCATCACCACCTCGAGCAAACTGACCCGTCTCACGCTCGACACAACGCACGCAGGACAAGCTCGTGCAGCGTTACGCCAAGTCACCAGCGACATCCGCCTACTCGTCGCGCCGCTACGCCCAGGAGGACATTGCGAGCGAGGAGTACGGCTATGCTCTCCCTCTCGGACGGGGCATCGAGCGCTGCCCGGTGCCCAACTTCGAGATGCCTGCGACTATCGACGTGCGTGCACTCGCGCAGAGCTGTCTCAGCACCCGCTGATCTCCCTTGTCGTTCGCAGCCCACCTCCTTCCTCCAGCTCCACACTGACGACGCCTCGGACCCGTCATGCCGGATCAAGATCAATCACGGCACGACAACGCTCGCGTTCAAGTTCCAGGGAGGGATTGTTGTGGCGGTCGACTCGCGGGCAACGGCGGGAAGCTACATCGGTGCGTTGGCGAGCTGCCCTTGCCGTGTTGTTGCTAGCGGGCTGTGCTGGCAGGCGCAGCTGTGGAACAAGCGACAGTTGTGCTGACCTCTGCACTTTGCTCTGACAGCGTCCGGGACGGTCAAGAAGGTGATCGAGATCAACCCTTACCTGCTCGGAACGATGGCCGGTGGTGCTGGTGCGTGCCATTCCTCCATTGGTGCTCGTAAAACAGTATGCTGACCATCCTCCGACCTCTTGTAGCCGACTGCCAATACTGGGAGACGTACCTCGGCATTCAATGCCGCCTTCACGAGCTGCGGAATCACGAGCGAATCTCGGTTGCGGCGGCGAGCAAGTACCTCGCGAACCTGGTCTACTCGTACAAGGGGATGGGCTTGTCCATGGGAACGATGATCTGCGGATGGGACAAGACGGTTGGTCGAGTCCCGCCTTCCGACTTCGAACGGCGCTGACTTCGCTCGACGACGCGATACAAATCGCTTCGAACTGCTTGCAGGGTCCCGCACTGTTCTATGTTGACTCCGATGGTGCGTATCGCTTGCGAAACCGCCGTACGTACCGTGCTGACCCACTTCACTTCGCAGGCTCGCGGTTGAAGGGCGACCTTTTCTCCGTCGGTTCCGGCTCGACCTTTGCCTACGGCGTGTACGTGCTCGCTCCTCGCGCGAGAAGATCTCGAACGTCCGCTGACCATGCTTCCTTCACAGGCTCGACCAGGGTGCGCCGCTCGAACCGTCTCAACCGGCTCCTTCCTTCCTCCGACTGACCGCGACGAATCTGCAGGCTACCACTACAACCTTTCCGACCAGGACGCGATCGACCTCGGCCGCCGAAGTATCTACGCCGCCGGTCACCGCGACGCTTTCTCCGGCAACACGATCAACCTGTACAGTGCGTCGAAGACTGCCTGTCCATCGCTTTTGCTACCACGCTGATATTATGGACATGTTTGCGTGTCGCCTACCCACGCAGTCGTCAAGGAGGACGGCTGGAAGTTCGTGCGTCTCTCTCTCTCTCTCTCTCTCACCCTCGTCTCCCCCTCTTACTGACCCTATCGTCACTGCAGATCGAGAACGTCGACGTCAACGAGTGCCACTACGACCGCGGCATGGCGGCGAAGCACCTCCAGACTCAGGCGGGACCGGTTGCGACGGCTGCATGAAGAGGAATTGGGGCGCAATGCATGCAATTTCCGTACAGACTCGCTGCCCGACTCGGAGAGTGACGCAGGACGAGATCTTGTTCATTGCGTCGGGCTGAGGGGACTGTACAGATAACTGCGAAAGGAAGGGAGGGGAGAAGAGTCACGAAGACAGGCTAGGAATCAGCTCAAGTAGCGAGCGGAGTGTCTGCGAGGCGAGTGCGCGTCAGCTTCGGCGAAGCACGAGGGAAGAACGACTAGCGAGACTCACGCTCCGTCCCGCGCGACTGGGCCCAAGTCTCCGGTCCCTTCCTGTTTGCAACCCTCTGCAACTTGATCCTCCTCTTGTACCAGTCTCCGGCTGTCGCGTCCTTCGGAAGCGCCTGCATCGCAGGGTCGTTCTCGGCGTGCGATTTGATCTGGTCGGATTTGTCGGAGAGAGGGCGGAGAGGGTGTGCGAAGGCGGGGCGGATGAAGTAGACGAGCGACCAGCGTTCATCCTTGTCTTGAGGCGGGGGAGGAGGGACAACGCGGTGGATCTGCGCAGCAAACGAAGTGTCGAGATCAGCGGCTGCGGGTGGGGAATGAAGCACAGCTGGAACGCACGTTGGACTTGAAGATGTTGCCCGAGAAGACCGAAAGCGTGTCGCCAACGTTGCAGACGGCGTGACCAGGAAGCGGGCGAATGTGCTGCCACTCGCTCGTTCCGGGAGGAAGAACCTGGAGTCCGCCGCAGCCGCGCCCGTGGAGCATCGAGACTGCGAGAAGGAGAAGGTCAGACGAGCTTTTAGCTTAGCGAACGGAATGAAGGAGCAACACACAGGACTGGAGGAGGTGAAAGGGGCAGTGAGGGACGAACATTCAGCTCTTTGGACGGCAGTGAGGCTCGCAACGGGTCAAGCGGGTTGAAGACGCACACCGAAGTCTGTGTGAGCTCTGCTCGCTGACGATCGTCAGCAATCTGCATCTGCTCGACGGAGGAAAGAACCGACGCACCCAATCGCAGCAGCAGGGTTGCCGTCCTCTCCGACGCCCTCCGGGATGTAGCCCCGCGCGCCCGGTGCGCTCTTGAGGATAACGCGCGATTCGGAACCGGAGATGTCGCCCTCCTTGTGCAGCGCGGCGAGCGTTCCCTTCGGCAGACCGATGCGGACTTCGAGGACCTCCATGAGCTTCTGCAGAACGTTGTCGGCTGCCGTGGTTTGGGTCGTCAGCGCCCACCATGATCAAGTCGGCGAGCGCGACTTACATTGCCGGACGAAGCTCGTGACGGTCTTGATACGCTCGTTGACCGTGCGAGGGTAGGTGCGGTGATGGACTTCCGGATAAGCGAGCGCGTCATCCTTCGAGACGTTGATGAACTGCACGGTGTCGAGGTTGCCCTGCGTCGAGCGGGTCGTCAGCATTTGCAGAGGGAACGAGTTGGGCACAGAGGACTTGCCTTTGCGTCGACGTTGTTGGCGCCAGCCTTCTTGTAGCCGGCGCTCATACCCGAGTCGCCTGCACGCGCGACCAGCATCGATGAGTGTGTAATAGCTGATAGAGTAAGACGCAAGCTGACCCTGCTCGAACGGCATGAGTTCGTCATCGGGAAGCGAGAAGGTCGCCTTGCCCATCTCGAACATGGGCTCGATGACATCCTCGAAGCCAAAGTTCTTCAAGTAGAAGAAGCCCAGGTTGGTGCAGGCGCTGTAGAGAGTATCGATCTCCTGCTCGTCGCCGGCCGCAATCTTGGCAAAGTCGACGACGAGAAGCGGGTGGCATTCGAGGTCGGCGGGGAAGTCGGTTCGGGGGTACTGGAGGTCGACAGAAGGCATCGCGTGTGTCGCGGTGAGTGCAGGAAGCAGGAAAGAGAGGCCATCGAAGCAGAGTTGGCGCCTTTTATGCTGTGCGTCGCGCGGAAGTGTCGAGTAAAGCGGAGACTGGGTGACACGTAGGTCTGCCGTCGAGTGCGCCGAGTCTAGTCGGCACATCGAGAGCAACGGCGGCAGGGAATCGAATATCCCGACGAGCGAGCCCCCCACTTTCGCGGCACGCTCGTCGGCGAAGCTGGGCGGACAAGGGAGTCCGGCGAAGAACAACGACGCAAGGGCTCCGCGGGTGAGCTGGACCATTCCAGCAGCACGACAGTGACCCAGCACCACCGCTATGGCCTTTGCACGCGCCCGCACCGTCGCCCGCAACCTCCATCAGTCGCTCAACCGTCGCCCGTTCTCCACGGCTTCTCCATCGCAGGGCGCAGCGGCGAGGGCAGCGTCGAAGCGAGCATTTCAGCTGGGTATTGGCGCTGGAGCTGTGCTGACAGTCGGCGGAGTAGCGGTGCGTTTCGAGCGACTTGTTCGAGAGAGAGGAGCGTCGGGACTGGGGTCTTCGTTCTTGAGCTCACCCAGCGAACTTCGTTGTGCTGCGCAGACCTACCTCTACACGCAGTCTCCTGTCTTCCTCGATGCGCCTTCGCCGCTCCCAGTCAAGCAGCGACGGCGAGACCGCTCGCTCACCGCCGCCGAAGTCGCAAAACACAACTCGAAGGGCGACCTCTGGGTCGTGATTGACTCGCAGGTGTGGGAGTGCGTCCTGAGTCCTGAAGGAGCAGTCTGCGTTGGCGCGAGACTCGAGCTGACGAGGAGACTCTGCGGCGACAGCATTTCCGACTTCGCTGAGATTCATGTTCGTCCTTCGTGCCTTCGTTCTTTCTGCTGAGTAACGCTGACGAAAGCATGAACAGCCCGGCGGTATCAAGGTGCTCGAGCAGAACGCCGGAAAGGACGTCACCAAGCTCTTCAAGACGATCCACCCGCCCAAGACGCTCGAGAAGTTCCTGACGGACGAGAACCTCGTCGGCTACATCGACGTCGATGAATCGACGAAGATTGGAGGTGGAAAGAACGCCGAGGACTTCAGGATCGAACAGGCTCGCAAGTCGTTGCGAAATGTCGACACCGTTCGTCTTCCTCTTTCCGCTGTTTCCTCCTCTCTTGCGCTGATAATTGTAGCTACAGATTGTCTGCCTCGACGAGTTTGAGGAAATCGCGCAGTCCATCCTGACTGAGATGGCGGCGAGCTATTACGCAACGGGATGTGCGTTGTCGCGATCTCTTAGCTTTCCTGCGCGGTGGAGACTGACCCTCCCGGCCCATCCTACAGCTGAGACGGAGCAGTGTGAGGCTACTATTATACTCCTCGCTTCCAGGCCTAGACTGACTCGTTGACGCTAATAGCTCTGCGCGACGAGCGAGAATCCTGGCAGAGGATCCGCTTCCGACCGCGAGTGATGCGCAAGATGCGTCATATCGACTCGCGCACGTCCTTTCTCGGCATGCCTGTACGTCCTGCGTAACCACCCACATCGTGAGTGACTCAACCGACCCTCGCGACTTCGCAGCAACCGCTCCCCTTCTTCATCGCTCCCGCCGGTCTCGCTCGACTCGGCCACCCTGATGGCGAGCTCAACATAACCCGAGGTGCCGCAGAACACGGCGTCGTCCAAATCGTCTCGTCCGGCGCGAGCGCCTCAATCGACGAAATTTTCGGTGCAAAACAGCGCGAACAGATTCTATTCTGGCAGCTCTACCTCCCCGGCGACCGCGAGGCCGGCGCAAAGAAGATTAAGCATGCCGTCGAGCTTGGAGCGAAGGCGATCTTTGTCACGGCTGACGTGCCCGTCCTCGGCAAGCGAGAACGGGACCTCAAGCTCAAGGCCCGGTCACAGTCTTACGAGCATCCGATTGCCGCGGTGAGTGGCCAATCCTGAGCATTCGACGACGAGTTCACCGACGTACGGCTCCCGCAGCAATGGAAAGCGGCAGGCGCGTCCGACTGGGAAGCCGTCAAGCAGCCCGGCGTTTCCGACATTCCCGACAGTGCGCTCTCCTTATTTTCCGCTCACATACTCCTCCATTCTGAACAGCAGGACTGACGACCTTGTCACCCCTACAGCCGCTCACATCGACGCCAACCTCTGCTGGGAAGACATTCCCTGGATCCGCAAGCAGGCGCCGGGCATCCCGATCGTCGTCAAGGGTGTCGGCTGCGTCGAGGACGTCGAGGAGGCGAAGAGGTATGGCGCGGACGGTGTCGTTCTCGTGAGTCGCGCTCCTTCGCACTCTCACGGTCGCTGACCTTCGCAATCGCAGTCTACGCACGGTGGGCGACAACTCGACGGCGCTCGCGCTCCTATCGACGTCCTCATTGAGATTCGGAAGAAGAACCCGGAGTTGCTCAAGGAGATCGAAGTCTACATCGACGGTGGCGCCCGACGCGGTACAGACGTCGTCAAGGCGCTCTGCCTCGGCGCAAAAGGCGTCGGCTTCGGCCGCTCGTTCCTGTATGCACAGTCGGCTTTCGGTGCGGCAGGCGTCAGCAAGGCGATAAAGATCCTCGAGGAGGAGGTTCACTCGACGATGCGGCTGCTCGGCGCCAACACGATTGCGGATCTCAAGCCTGAGATGGTCGAGGTGTCGAGTCCGGAGCGTTGGGTGCCGGTGTAGTGTGTGCAGATCGTGCAAGAGCGGAGTCAAGCCTCGCATCTGTCTGTCAGAATCGTCTGAACGCACGATGATCGCTCCCTCTCGCACTCGTTCCTTCACGGAAAGGCTTCAATTGACCCTATAAACCGAACAAAAACGACAAAAGGCACGATAACAACGACCCGTCAAGACATGAGCTTATACCTTGGGTGCATCTCGCCCAACTCCTTGATTTCCTGCTCCGACTTGCCGTCGAGGCGCCAGTCGCGCCTGCCAGCCTCGCGCTGCTTGTTCTCCCAGCTGGCGTAGAGCGAGCAGGTGAGGCCGATGATGCAGGAGATGGCGGCCGAGAAAACGTTGAAGGCGTTTCCCTGTTCGAAGCCGACAGTCAGCGGGGCATCCTCGGTTGTCAGGGGGTAGGGAGCGTACGGGGATATATCTGGGCTTGTACTGGGGCAAGCTGTAAAAGAGGCCCACGCCGTCAGCATACGTCGGAGGACGGGCGAAAGACGACAAGGACGGCCGGGTAACGAGAACGGATGAACGCACTAGAGCCATGTGCAGATGATGGAGCCAAGCGAGCCCCACGCAGGGACGATGGCGGACGTGACGGCGCGTGCGGTAGGCGTTCCGGCGTTGGCGGTCGCCCAGGCAAGGAAGAGGGGGCCGCAAGGGACTGTTTCGGCAAGGTTCGTCAGCTGTGAGCATTATCATGACGGAGGAGAAGCGAGAACGCACGAGCGCCGGTGAAAGTGAGGAAGGAAGCGCCGTAGAGAACCTTTGGGTCCTTCGACGCCAGGAACATGATGTAGCCGACGATGGAGAGGACGGTCGAACCAGCGACGAAGTAACCGTGCACACGGGTCTTCCAGGCGCAGTACGAGATGCCGAAGGCCCACTGCGAGAGGACGGAGAGCGTCAGTATTCGCAAGCGGTAGCAGAGCGAGCGAAACAAATCTTACGGCACTAGCGACGATGTAGGGAGGAACTGTCCGCAACTGGACCTGGGTCGCGCTGTACTTGCCGAGGCCGTTGATGATGGTAGGGAGGAAAATTGAGGTCCCCTGGACGATGACATTGATGAACGAGTAACCGGCGACAGCCAACCACGTCCGCCAGTTCAAGCACGCCTTGAGTACGAGACGAGGCGTCGTAGGCTCGTGAGTGGTGCCGAGGTGCTCGATCTCGAGACGGCGGACGGCGAGGGCGCGCTCCTCCTCGTTGAGCCACTTGGTCTTCTCCGGCGAGGTCGGGAGCGTAAAGATCGTGATCAAGCCGAGACTCATCGTAATGATGCCCTCAACGACGAAGATCTGCGTTGGAAGGCGTTAGCGGAGCTGACAAGCGAGATCCACCTTCGAACGCACCTTCTCCCAGCGGACGAGGTCAGCGACCTTGGCATTGAGCAGACCGGCGGCGAGGAGACCACCAAAGGCGCCAGACAAGCCAGGTCCCCACGAAAGGAACTGCGAGCGGGACGAAGGTCAGCAAAGTTGACGAGGAGGAAGGAAGGGAAGCGACGCACGACACCGATGCGGAAGGCGAGCTCAGCGCGGGTGTAGAAGCGGGTCAAGAGGTAGACAATGCCGGGAATGACTGAAGGAAATGCAATGTCAGCGTGCGGGGTCAAGCGGAAGACAAGGAAGGGGACGAACCTCCACCCTCGAAGATGCCCAACAAGATGCGAACTCCGACGAACTCGCCAAAGTTGGAGATGAACGCGCTGCCGATGGTGACGGCGCCGAAGCAGAGGCAGAGCTACGAAGCGTAGAAGCGTAAGCGAGCCTGTTTTGCGACTTCCGAAGGCGGCGGGCAACGCACGATGGAGAGCCAGACGGAGCCGATCTTCTTAAGGATAAGGTTGGAGGGGATCTCGATAATGATATAAAAGATGTAGACTGTGCGAGTGGCGTCGTGGGCGAGGGAGATGGACGGCGGGGGGACGAGGAGGAGAACGCGGGTTGAAAGGCTGTCAGCGTCACAAGGTCGACCGCAGCTGAAGCGAACGCGACGAACAGATCATCAAGGCGATGTTGAGCTGCGGAGGCGACGTCTTGAGGTGCACATCTTTGGCGAAGCCGGCGGGTTGGGCGTTTCCGATGGCAGATCTGTTCGACACGTCCGGTCAGTACACCGTCGGCATCAAGGGTCTCAGCAGTGAACCAACCGGTCAATAAAGTTGAACAGGAAGAGCAGCGTGACCTGCGAACGTGGTTTCGAGGTCAGGACAAGAGTCAGGAGGATGCGAGACGACGACGGGCGCACCTGCGGCAAGATGATAAAGTCGAGCTTGCGAAGCAGGCGCTTCTCAGCATTCGTGTCGATTTGCGAGTGGAGCTGTTGGATCTGGCAACGACGAACGAGGTGTGAGCCGGTTTCGAGGCTGGCGACCGCGAGAGCGTGGGCGGGGACGTACGTTCTCGACCTGCTCAATCACCGCCTTCTCGTCTGCGTACTCGCCCGAGAAGCTGTTGGTCATGCTGGATGAGACGCGTGCAGCGAAGAAGCAGCAGAAGGAGGCGAAGGAAGAGGAGAGGAGGACGAGGAGCAGGGAAACCAGCGAGAGGGCGAGCGTGCGAACGGGCCGTCTCCCCGGATGGATTCTCCGGAACAACAGGAGCCCCGTACTGTCCCCCGCACACGAGAGGAATCGCGAGTTGGTGCCTGAGGATGGCGGCGTCTCCTGACGAGCGCGGAAGATGCTTCGAGCCGCGGTTGAAGGTTGCGCCCAGCTGAGCGAGTGGGCGTCGCTTTACGAGCGGACATCGAATCAACCGGGCTCGACCCGGCAAGCGAATCTGGACCCGGGCTTGAGAAGGCCAAGACGACCGCGATCACTTCCCTCTCCTCCCGCGAACCCTTCGTACGCTCAAGCCTTGGCACACACCCCACCGTTGCTCGTGGGTGAACAAATGGCGCGAGCCAGAGAAGCCGGGTCGGTTCGAGGGAGATCGCCAACAGCGGGCGGCGAAGGAAGCGGCTCAAGGTGCACCCAGCCATCGTTTGCTTGGTGCGAGTGCCACGCGTGCAGTCCGGGCGACTGCGAGAGCATCGTTGCACGGCGGAGCCGCCTCAGCCAAAGGATTTGGAGGCGAGGACATACAGACTGCGGGACGGACGGGTCAGGAGGAGCGAGAACTCGAGTCGAGAACGGCGCACATGAGCAATACGAGTAGGCCGATGATGGCGTAGCTGATAGCCTTTTGCTGGTATGCTCTGAGGAAGCTAGCCCGTCAGTATGCCACAGAGGGAGTGGAAGAGCGGGACTGACGTTCGAATCATCTTGCGCAAGGTGTTGGACGCCCGGTCTATCGAACCGTCCGCTTCGTACAGCTGCGCCGCGTACAAGAATCAGCGAGCAACGGCGGGGACAACGCGCTGGAACGCACCGTATCCCGACTATGCTCGAGGGTATCTCGCTGAGTCCGCAAGTCGCGCAAGATCCCCGCGCCGACATCCTCCGTCTCCAACGCTATCCGCTGACTGTCTTCTAGCCGCCGCTGCCCGTCCGCCAACTTGTCCGTCGCTGACATGAGCCGCGCCCGCTGCGCCTGAGCCTGTCCCAGCGATGGCGAGTCGGACCGGTCGTCCATCTCGATAGCGACGTGGTCTGCTCGCCCTGAAGAGCCTCCAAGCAGGTCGTCACGGTCAGCGCTTGACAACAGCGCTTTCTGCGGGGAGAAGACGGATCAGTCGACATTGCAGAATCGCGAAACAGGCGGACTCGCCAGATCCGTCTTGTGCCGCCCCAAGCTCGCCTTGTGCGCCCTCAGCTTGTTCTGCATGTTCTGCCTGTCCATTGCGTCCGCCGTCTGCATCTCTATCTCCATTTGCTCGACCTGAGGAAGGGGCTGATGAGAGTTGCATTCGGGTGGAACAGCGAGAGCAAACGCACGATCTCGTCTGCTTCCTCCAACTCGCGCTCAACCCGCCTCAAAAGTGCTCTTCGCTCCTCTGAAGACGGAGAGAAACGTTCGTCAGCACAGCGCTGCGCGAAGAAGGCGACAAAAGCGAAATGGACGAACCTCCGCGCAAAGTGGCCGCTTCCCCGCTCAGCTTGTCCGCCACGCCTTGCAGTACGGTCGTAAGGTCCGTATCGTACTCTGTGAAAACGCTTGAGTCCATCCTTGCGGGTTTTGGCGGCGGTTGACGTCGAGCGAGCCGTTGGAGCTGATGAAGTCGCAGGGGCGGGGCGAGGGCCGTTTCAGGTCTCGGTAAGGCTAGCAGCGGATATAAAGAGCTTCCTTAGGGCGTTTCAAGCACTCAGGCGGCACTTCAGCGGGTAGCGAGTTGTGTGGTGCGGACGAACCTCTCGAGAGTGTGCTGGTTCGTCCTCGTCACCGCGCCTCATTCCGCTTGCACTCGCTCTAAGCAGCCGAGTCGCTCTCTGCGACGCACCTGCACGAACCGCCGTTCGTGCTCGCTCTGCCCGCTTGCGCTTTGCTGCTCCTACCCTTCGACGCCGCACACGACTAAACTGCGACGTGGCCTGTTTAGCTGCGGGAGGCCTAGGAATGAACGTGCGTGTTCTTCCAGCAGAGACACACCGCAAGCTAGAGGCGCAACTGACGCCCGGTTGTCCCACCTGGCCAGTTCAACGAACTCCTGAAGAAGGCGGCCTCAACGACCGCTCAACAGCAGGCGGACTTTGCGAAGCAGGAGAAGGAGCGCCTCGCAGCGAAGAAGGCAGCCGAAGAGGCAGAAGCGCGGAAACGGGCGGAGCAAGAGAGGTTTGCCGCTCAACGCCGGAAAGAGCGCGAGGAGCGTGAGCGGAGGGAGCGGGAGGAGGCCGAGCGGAAGAAGGCTGCATTGCCGAAGACGACGAACCTCTGGCAGCTGAAGCAGGAGCGGAAGAAGCTTGGGCTGGATCCGGATGGTAAGGACGACCACTTGCTTGAAGGGAAGGCGAAGGTGTGTTCGGCCTTTCAGCCTGCTCCGCCTACTCCAAACTCACTTTGCTTGCGCAGAACGGGGCGACAAAAGCTGGCGCCTCGTCGACGAGCGCCGCGAAGGGCAAGGGCAAAGCGAAGGAGAAGACAGTCGTCTCTCATCGGGAGGACAAGGCGAGGAAGCGGCACGACGCTCTGTTCCGCGACGACGAGCCATCCAGCGGCGGTTTCGCTCTCGCTAAGCTCCAGCAGAAGTTGACCGCGAGAGACGACTCCCCTTCCCGCCCAACTGCGAGCACGTCTCGCCCTACTACCTCTTCCTCCGCCACGGCCAAGCCAAAGTCCGTCACCGCCAAATCCTCTGCAGCACTCTCCCGCACATCCTCGACGTCGTCTACCGGCTCTGCGCCGGGCGCTGCCGGCGGCTCTGTTCGCGACCGTCTGAAGGCGGGCTTCTCGGACGCGCCGCAGAAGCTCAACGTGGTCAAGCGGGACAACCGCACAGTTGAGGAGATTGAGCGGGACATGAAGCTGAGGAAGGAGAAGGAGGCGGCGGCGAGGCACGGCGGGTCCGCCCCATCAACATCTGCTGCCGCTGCGACCACGACCATCAAGTCGGCTAGTCGCTCGCCTGCGCCTGCGCGACCCGCCAGCAAGACGAAGCCCGCGCGACGAGCGCGGTCAGTCACGCCTTCTGACGAGGACGACGAAAGCGACATGTCGACCTCTTCTACCGAGCAGCGCAAACGCAAGAGATCGCGCTACGAGAAGGAGCGTGGCTTGAACAGCGCACAGCGAGATGCGATCTGGAGTCTCATGGGGCGGAATAGGCATGCCGACGTCGCGCGGGAGCGGGCGTTTGACAGTGATGACAGCGACATGGAGGCGACTGGTGCCGACGTCCTGCTCGAGGAGCGCAGAGCGTGCGCGCACCTTCCGCATCTCGCTTTCGACCTTGCGCTGACTCCCTGCATATACAGTGCACGTCTGGCAGCGAAGGAGGATGCGGAGGAGCAGGAGCGCCTCCGCCGTTACGCCGAGGAGAAGAAGAAGCGCAAGATCCAGTCCTCGAAGTAACGCGTCTGTCGCATCGCACCTTGCGTGCTTTTCGCATATGCTTTCGCCGCATATCACTCGCATTGTCGTTCCGCTTGTCGTTTCCGCAGCCATTCTCTTCCTTGTTGTATTCTCTCCCGCACCTTCCGGTCTGACGATGCGCGAGGGAGCCTATAACATCGTAGCAAGCTTCTAGTCGTCGAGTTCTGCAGCACGCCGCTTCATCGCGGACGAGACCTTTGACTGCGCGGCGGGATGACGAGCGAGATCGGGCGAGAGCTTCGAGACCGGCGACTTGCTGATCTCTTGCTTGAGGTCGTAGCTGCAGGGGTATTCGCGTCAGTGAGGTGTAGATGAGCAGGAGACCAGCGTCCGGCTTACAAGAGCTCCTCGTCGGCGTCGGAAAGGAAGGTGATGGCGGTACCCGTCTTGCCCGCACGACCGGTACGACCGATCCTGTGAATGTACGCCTCGATCGTGTTCGACATCTGGAAGTTGACGACGAGCGAGACGTCCGGCACATCGATACCACGACCTGCGAGATCGGTCGCGACGAGGACGTCGTTCTCGCCATTGCGGATCGAGTTGAGCGCTGCTTCTCGCTGCTCCTGGTTCTTTCCGGAGTGAAGCGTGACCGAATTCCACTGCGAAGCGAACTCGTTAGCCGAAGACCGATAAGTGCAGAGGGAGAAACTGGACGCACGCCAGCGCGCTGCAAGTCCTTCTGCAGCACGTCTGCGCCTTTCTTCTGGTTGACGAAGACGATCATCGGAGGTTGGAAACCGCCGTTGTTGAGAATGTCGATCAAGCGAGACCTGCGGCAGGCAAGTGAGGTCAATGACCGCGCAAAGGAACGGAACGTCAGCCGCAACGCACTTCTTCTTCTCCTCGCTATTGATCATCTCGACGCGCTGGTCGACCGTGTCGACGGCTTGGCCAGCAACACCAATCGTGACTACAGCCGGTCGTCGGAGGTACTTCTTCGTGAGCCGCTCGACAGCGGGAGGCATCGTTGCCGAGAACATGACCTGCGGGAGAGTTCGTTAGCGACGACTCGCTGGGCCCGAACGAAACGACACACCGTCTGTCGGTACAGCGCCAGGCTGGGCGCGACCTCGTTCTCCTCGCCGACTGGTGCGGCGAGCGACATCGTCATCTTGTTCGCATCCTCCGCCTCAACCGAGTCGGGCTTGAGGTTGCTGACCGGCAGCGAGTCGAGGATGAAATTGAGGACGTCCTCAAATCCGAGCGAGACCATCCTGTCGGCCTCGTCCATGACGACGTAAGTACACTGCGCTAGTACCAGGACGCTGCGCTCGATGCAGTCCTTGAGACGACCGGGCGTGGCGATGACGATCTCGGCGCCGTCGCGCATGTTGAACTGCTGCTCCTCGATGGCCTTTCCACCGACGATCGAGACACAGCGATAGCCAAGCACACGACAGAACTTGTTCGTCTCGGCTTCGATCTGCTGCGCCAACTCGCGAGTCGGCGCGAGGACGAGTGCGTAGGGGCCCTTCGAGCGGTTCTCATCCGAGAGAGGCGGCAGGCGGGCGATGTAGGCGAGCATGGGGATGGTGAAGGCGGCGGTTTTGCCGGAACCTGCGAACGACAAGATGAGCATAGAAGTTAGGGCGGCGTTGGAGGGAACGCACCTGTTTCGGCGATTCCGATCATGTCGCGGTTTTGAAGGCCGATAGGGATAGCCTGTCGCTGGATAGGCGACGGCTCCTTGTAGCCAATCTCCTCGATGGCCTCGAGAATCGGCTGCGGAATCTTCGACTCCTTCCAAGACCGCAGAGGCAGAGGAATGTGGCCGCCTGGAGAAACAAATTGGTCAGCTGGGTGACAATGCGAAAAGCAGCGAGCGTGACGCACCACGAGCGCCGATGCTGAAGTCCTCCCTGAAGATCCTCCAGTCCCTGTCACGCATCTCTTCGAGGCTCTTCTCTGACCAATGCCGCTCGTCCAGCGCAGCCTTCGTCTTCTTCCCGCCTATATTTTCGACATCCGCATCAAAGCCGGCGAGCCGTCCTCGACCGAAGAGCGTCACGCGCATCGACTGTCCAGTAGGCGTGTTGCTCGCCGCCGGGCCTCCTGGCACGACAGGCGCAGCAGTAGGCGCATAGATCGGGTCGACCTCGTCCGCCAAGGTGTCGTCGTTCCTGTCCCAGTCAAAGTCGACTCGTCCAGGTCCGCCGTTCGGACCCTTCTTGTTGCGCTTGACACGCTTGTCCGGCGCTTTCGCGCCGAGGTAGCGAGCGGCGTTGAGCTGGGCGTTCAAAACAGGGACGCTAGATGATGACGCCCTCTGCAGCGCGTTTAGCTCGGCGAGTTCGGCGAGGGTGAGTTTGCCGTTCGACGTGGGAGACGGTTCTTTGGCAGGAGGAGGGGGAAGTGGCGCATCGGAAGGAGGTGCAGGAGGAGCGTCGCCGGTGGTAGGTGGAGGAGGCGGCGGCATTTCGGTGGCGTTCCGAGGCGGAGTCGACGAGTCGACCTTCATCGGTTCTGCGACGAGGTCCTTTCCGCCAGCAGTGCCGTCGATGTCCATCGCTCCGCCAGTCGCTGGTTGGGCATTCGGCACCCTGCCGCCACGCACGTCCGTATCCCTGTCGACAAGAGCAGGACCGGGTCCTCGCTGTCCAGCCCATCGATCGTCGCCGCGTCCAGGTCCGCCTCCTCGCGCTCCTCCTCGACCTTGAGCTCCTCGTCCCGAGGGACCAGACGGAACGCCCTGGTAACCGTCGCCTCCTCGAGGTCCCGAAGGAGGGGGAGGTCCGCCGTGGTATCCCAGTCCTCCTCGTCCGCGTCCTCTCCCTCGCCCGCCGGGTCCGTAACCTCCTCGTCCACCACCGTAGTACTGGTCTCCCTGCGCGGATCCGTAGTTCAGCCCTCCTTGCTGCTGCCCTCCGTACCCGACAAACTGCTGTCCGTCACTCCGCCCGCCGCTGGGCCCAGCTCCATTCTGCTGACCGTACGACGACTGTTGTTGATAGTAGAGGTCCCTCGCCTCCTCGCGGGCCTTCTTCTCGAGCTCATCGCGCCGCTTCTGCGCCTCAAGTTCGCGATCCTTTGCCGCCTCGACCTCAGCCGCCCGCTTTGCGAGGGCGAGGGCTTGTCGTTCCTGCTTCGAGAGAAACTTGGGCTGCACCAGTACACGCGCACAGAGCGCCGTGTCAGCGAGAACGGAGAATGGCGAGTCGGTGGGGAGTGGACTCACGCGCGACTGTTCCTCCTTCTCCTTGCGCTGCTGTTCGAGTAGCGATTCTACGGACAGCGGAGTCTTCTGAGGCGGCATAGCAGGCCCAGCGAGCGTGTGGCGTGTGTCAGCGGGTGACTTGTTGATGAGAGAGAGGCGAGCAACTCTCTCGCTCCGTACACAACGGCTCTCCGCTCAGATTGGACTGTGCTGCAGGTGCACGGCACGCTAGACTCGCTGTGAACTGCAGGCCATGGCTCGCCGCAAGCAGAAGTGGATCGAGGACGACGGCTCCGACTCGTCCTCCGCATCCGACGTCGACGACGACCCCTCGCTCGACATCAACGATCCGGACATTGCAGCCGAGCGAGAGCTCTTTGCGAACCCGTATGGCAGACGCGGGAAGAAGCGGACTCGCGAAGAGGCGCAGGAAGACGCGACGTACGGCATCTGGGCGCAGGGAGATGAGGAGCCCAGGGGCGGCGGCAGCGGGATTGGCAGTTCACGAGGCGGAAGAACGAAGAAGACGGACTATCTCAAGTGCGTCACGAGCTGCCAGCATTCCCTAGTCGAAGCTGACTCCCCCTGACTTCGTCCTCCTGCAGGGGCCAGACGTTCGTTGCTGCCGGCGCGTCTGCCAAGTCGGGCGATCGAGACGCCCCCGTCGACAATTTAGCTACCGCTCTCGCCATCGAAGCGGCCCGCTCGGACGAGGAAGACGTAGCGATGGAGCTAGGAGGGGATTCTTCAGCGGACGAGGATGGCGGTGGAAGCGTCATGAGTGCGGAAGATATCGTCTCCCGACAGATCGAGGAGGAGGCGGAAGCGAGGGGCGAAGACGAGGAGGACCTGCCGCCCGTCCCCGGCCTCGCTGGCCCACGATCGCCTTCTCCGCCCGTAGTCGACGAACCTCCCGCTTCGGCACTCGCATTCGCCCCTCGAGGATTCGGCGCACGAAGAGGTGGCATTGGATCAGGCGCAGGGATCGGTGCACGAGGAGGGATCGGTGCAAGAGGAGGGATTGGCGCCAAACCGCTGGCTTTCGCCGCTGCGACGGCTGCGTCCGACTCGTCCGCTCCAGCGAGCGGCGCAGCTTCGCCTATGGAGCGAGCGTCGACGCCTCATGCGGGACTCGGTGCTCGCGGCGGGATCGGCTCAGGCCCCTCAGCAGGCCAAGGACGCGGCGGTATCGGCGCGAGACCTCACCAGTCCCTCGTCGACACGCTGCGCGCCGAACTCGCAGGTCCTGCGCCCTCTTCACCGTCAGAAACCGTCACTGAGTCGCTCCCCAACTCTGCCGACGCATCACGAACCGCCTCTCCCGCACCTCACTCCGTCTCTCCCGCACCAGCCGGTCCGTCCGCCGCTTCCGACTCGCACGAACGTCGCTCTTTCTTCCCATCTGCACCGAAATCGTCGTTCGCCTCAAAGCCAAAGGCCAAGCTATCCGCTTCTGAAGCGAAGCACTTTGCGTCGCTCTCCGCCTCCGGGTCGATCGGTATGAAACTGTTGGAGAAGATGGGATGGCAGAGCGGAAGCGGTTTGGGAAAGGAAGGACAGGGTATTGTGACGCCTGTTGGCGAGGGTCAGAAGATTCGGAGGAAGGGCGAGGGTATCAAGAGCGGAGAGCGGAGCAAGGGCGCGTTGCTGGAGGAGCGGCGACGGTCAGTGCTTCTTCCCCATTCAAGCTGTGCGTGATCTAACCTTGCCCTACTATCCCGCAGGAAGGGCGGAGATGTCGACGAGGATGAAGGGGGCGCGGCGACCTCAGCCGCAGCAGCCGCATCGAAGAAGCACGCCGCGCACGCCTCAGCTTGGCAATCGGCCAAGCCGAAGAAGGAGAAGAAACAGAAGACGCAGTACAAGACCTACGAGGAGATCGTCGCCGAGTCGGGTACGCAGGAGGGCGACGGCTTCCAGCAGGAGCTGCTCGTCGACTTGACCGGTCAAGCAGTGCGTCTGGACCTCCTTTTTTACATTCCAGGGGCGCATGCTGACCAGGCCGCTGCTTCCACAGCTTCCGAATCAGTCCCTTTCGTCACTTCCCGCGTTCGGCGCCGCCTCCGCGGACCCTACTCGACTTCCCGAACTCCGACATAACCTCACCCTGCTCTGCTCGACGCTCTCTTCGTCTCTCAAGTCACTCGCTCGCGAAGGCGCCGGTGTTGAGCAACGCCGAGCATACCTCGCGAAGGAAGAAGCGCGAGTCCGGCAGCTCGTCGAGGCGCAGGAGCGCAAGATTGAGCGGCTGAAGGAGGTCATGCAGTGTGTCGAGCGGGTCAGGCAGAAGGAGGGAGAAGCATTCGAGTTGCTGCGCGCGCTGCAGAGTCAGGAAGACACTGTTGCGCCCGAAGCAGTGCTCGGGCGGTACGAGGACGACTTCGACAGACTGCTGGGCGCCTTTTCGCAGGAGTACGAGGAGCTTGGGCTGGACGAAGTGGTCGTCGCCGCTATTGCGCCAATAGTGAGTTCGCGTGGACGCGCTCAAAGCGATCGTTGCTGACTCTCGCTCAAACAGCTTCGACGGCTGTGGCAGTCGTGGGACCCGCTCAGCAATCCCGCCTACACCGTATCGCAGCTGAAGCGGTTCCGCAAGCTCTTCCTTATCGACAAAAACGCCTTGCCGACTTTCAGCGCATCGTCGACCGACCTAGACGTGTACGGCCAGCAGGCGAAGGCGGAGCACGAAGCCAAGGCGCGCAAGAGACAGTCGGAGCGGCAGATGACGCCGTACGAGACGCTCATGTGGACAGTCTGGTTGCCGAAGGTTCGATCAGCCGTCAAGTACGCCTCTCTCTCTGCTTCATCCTCCTCGCGGCCCATACTGACCTACCTGCACGTCTTGCAGCAACGCCTGGTTGCCATCCGAGCCTCAAGCAGCCGTCGAGCTGTACACTTCTTGGCTTCCTCTCCTCCCTTCCTTCCTCCGCGACAACATCCTCGACCAGCTCGTCCTCCCCAAACTGTCCGCCGCAATCGCCGACTGGTCACCATCCGCCTTCAAGCGCGGCTCAGCACCTGCTCTGCACACCCTCGTCTTTCCCTGGCTCGAGCATGCGGGTCCGCGGATGGACATGGTTCTCGACGAGGCGAAGCGGAAGGTCCGCAGCTGGGTCAAGTCATCTTGGCGCCCGAAGGAGGGCGTTCCGAAGGGACTGGAAGTCTGGAAGGACGTGAGTCGCGCCGGTCCTCTCGCCCTACCTGGAGCTTCACTGACGAAGAGACGCGAGCTGCAGGCCTTCGCCAAGTCGGACTGGGACACGCTGCTCCTGAAGCATGTCCTTCCTCAGCTTGGCTCTCTCGTACGGACGTCGCTCGTCATCAACCCTCGTCAGCAGGATCTCGGCCCCATCGACGCCGTCCTCGCATGGAAGCCGCTCTTGCGCAACTCGATGCTGAGCCAGCTCATCGAGGCGGAGTTCTTCCCGAAGTGGGGCGAGGCGTTGTGGCTGTGGTTGACGAGCGACGGGGTGAACCTGGAACAGGTGGCAGAGTGGTGCGTCGCCAGCCCCTCCTTTTCCCGACTTTTCAGCTGACTCGCTTCGTCGTGCGCAGGTACTCGTGGTGGAAGTCCTACTTCCCCGACGACGTCGTTGCGCTGTCGGGAGTGTCGCGCGGCTTCCGCAAGGGTCTCGACTTGATGAACCAAGCGATGGCGCTCGGCGAGGATGTCAAGTACAGGTGTGTTTCCCTTCCCTTCTCTTGCTCGCACTAGGTCCTAACCCAGGCGCTTCCATCAGGCTCAAGAAGCCCGACTTCACGCCCAAGCACGCTGGGCCCTCGACGCCGTCCGCTGGATCCGCTGCCACCACGCCAAAGGCGACGACCTCTGCCCGGCGGCCGATCTCGACGGCTCCTGCCCCGCCCGAGCCCGTCGACGACATTTCCTTCCGTGCCGTCGTCGAGGAGATCGTTTCGGCTGCCAACCTCGTCTTTCTGCCGACCGGCAAGGTCGCCCCGCAAGGCCAGGCGCTGTTCCGCGTCTCGAAGGGCATCGAGGGCAAGGGCGGCGTGACGGTCTACCTCGAAGACGACGTCGTCTGGATCGCCGAGAAGGGAGGGGAGTACAGTCCGATCAGCGTCGACGAGATGATCAAGCGGGCGGGCGGAGCTCAGTAGAGTGTCTCCCTCATAGTCATGCACGTTTATTCGAGTCAATGAGATGCTAGTAATTGATCAACAGTGAAAGGAGAGACGCGATCAATGTACAGGAGAGTGCGACATGGAGGGTGGAACGAGGGACGAGCGAGTCAGGCGGAAGAGTCTACTGATGCAGAAGGTGCGGTTCCGGAAAGATGCTGAAAGAAGGATGCAGGCGCGAGAGAGCGGGAAAGAGTGGAGGTGGACGGCTCAACGAGGCGAAGTCGGAGGGTTGCCGCTCAGAGTCGCCGCCCGTCTCCGCCGAGGCACGACGAGGATTTCCTCCTCCTCCCCATCGCAGTCTTCGTCGTCCCACTGACCGAGCGCCGGCTGGTGAGCCTTGCGCGGGCTGGGCGGGTCGAGCGAGACGCCGCGTATGGACCCGTCGCGAGGCGAGTGCGCGCGGCCGGTGTCGATACGAGGTGGGCAGTCAACGGGCTGCATGGCTGGTGGGATGGCGAGAGGAGTGGGAGAGGTGGCAGAGGTGGCGGTGGCACCGCTCGGCGTCGAAACGGGTACAGAGCCGCGAGGCGTGGCCATGTACTCCTCGATGTCGAGCGGGCAGAGCTGGAAGGAGACTGCGTCGGCGTAGGGAACGTGGAAGTCGCGCAAGGGGCTGACGTGAGGTCGACTCGCTGCAGCTGCCGAAGGAGTCGACTCGGTACCGATCTTGCCGTCCTCCTCCTCGAGCGCGTCGAGCTCGTCCGTCGGCGGTGTACCGGCCGGTGAGAGAGCGTAGTCCTCGACGACGCTTCGGCCGACATTGGCGTCGTCGGAGGGCGAGCGGACGCCGAACTTGAAGTCGCCAAAGTCCTGCTTCCATCCCGAGAAGTGGTCCGCATGCGCGATGGGCGGCCGCATGAAGTCGTCGAGGTCGTCATCGTCGTCGTCGTAATCGTCCGAGTCCGAATATTCGAATTCGGTTAGGTCGATCTCGCCGTCGGTCGCGTCGAGTTCAGCGCGAGCGGCGGACCTGCCTGACGCGATGGATGCTCGGCGACGACTGTGCGTGCTGGTGCTTCCAGCACTGCCCTTGCGGCCGACGACGAGCCGTCCGAGCGCGTCGTACTGGTCGCGAGTCGTACCAGCCGCCTCGAGGCGCTCGACGAGGCCAGGCGCGATACCGGCATCGAAGCTGTCCTCGGTCGACCCGCTGAGCTGGCGACTCGACTCGCGCTCGCGAGCATCGCTGCGAGAGCGGATGCTGCCAGTCGTGCTCGTCGCGCCGCTCGACTTGTCTCCTCCGCTGAGCCGTCCAAGCATGCGCGAGATGGACCGGCCGCTCTTGCCGTTCGCGTTCGATTCGGTGTCGGACCCTGCCCACGGTGAGGGCGAGAAGCCAGATGACCTTGCTGCAGGCGAAGGGATGGACGAGTTGGCCGACTTGGCGCCGGTCGTGTCCGAGTCGGAAGGCTTGCGACTGAAGAAGTGGTTCGAGAAGGCGGATCGGCTGCCGCTTGTCGTGCCGCTGCCCATGATGGACGAAGTCGAGACGGAGCGCGAGAGCTCGGGAAAGCCGGAGGTAAGGAGCGGGTTGGGCGAAGTCGGTCCCGATGGTCCCGAGGGCGAGTCGGACGGCGTGACCTTGCGACGAGCTGCCCATCCGCCGCGGTGACCGTGGACAGGGCTCGGACTCCTCGGCGCGCCTGACGAGCTGCTCTCGTGGGCTCCGCTGCCCGAGATGATCCGTCGGAGGTCGACGCCGTGCTCGTACGAATGCTTGCTCTTGCCCGACTTGAGCGGCGCGCCTCCACCGTCACTAGGCTGGCGACTGACAGTCGTTGACGGGACGCTGGTCGACGCAAGCGCAGGTGAGGGTTCCGCCGTCCACGCGCCGCCAAACCCGTGCCCGCCCGAACTGTTGCTCTTGCTCCTCGACCTCCGCCCTGCACCGCCCTTGACCATCTCATCCGAGTTGGTACTCGCCGACGTGCGGGTACTCTTGATCCTCGCAAACGCCGGGAACTTGGCAAGCGCTGCGTTAAGCGCGCGGCGGATTCCGGGGCGGTTGCGGATAGGCGGGATCGAGGCGACTCGGCCACGCTCTTGGGTCGCGTGCTGGACGTCTTCGTCCGTGATGGTGACGTGGTGGATCTTGGCTGGGTCGGTGGCGCGAAGCCACGACTCGGGATTCGAGAGGTTGCGGAGGACCCAGGGGTGTTTCTGTGGGCGTTGTCGCAGCAGTCAGCACGACGAGCAGCACGGAGACGAAAAGCGAGCCCGCAAAACGCACCTTGACTTCCTCGAGCGTGATGCGCTTGGTCGGGTCCTTCTCGAGCAGGCGTCCCAACAAATCGACCGTCTCCCTCCCCTCGACTCCATCTCCCGCACCGTCCCACCCCTTCCCAACCCCCGTCCACTGTCCCTCCCTTCCCATTCGCTCGGGGACCCTGATCCCCTCCTTGACGATCACGTTATACAACTCGTACTCTGTCCTCGCGTTGAAAGGCGTGTCACCGAACAAGAGGCAGTAGAGCGTTACGCCCAGAGCCCAGATATCGATGCCTTTGCCTACTGGGGGACGAGTGCGGGGGTGATTGGGCGAAGTAGGAGGGAGGGGGGCGGAGATGGTGACGCTAGAGAGGGGAATGCCGTTGGGAGAAGTCGGAGGCGAGTAGGCGGCGCCGCCTGAGGAGGGAGTGAGGTGTGCACCCTCGATTCCACGGGGGAAGTACGTATCCATCGAGCGGGAGGTCGCGTTCGTAGCCATCATCATCCTCGAGTCGCGGGTCGCGTACAGTCCCATCCCGCGAATCGAGGCCGCGCCGCCGGCGTGCCATTCGACGGGGAAGCACAGCTCGGGAGCGAAGAACGCTGGACTGCCTGCCGTCTTGCGCAGGGCCTTTTCGTCGTCGCCTTCGCAGACGGGGTCGTCGTCGGGCGAGCAACGGAGCAAAGCCTCCGAGACGTGCGAGACGCCGAAATCCGAAATCTTGACCGTGGAGTGGTCTTCGGTCCATAGCAGGTTCGCAGGCTTGATGTCGCGGTGGATGATGCCCTGGTAGTGGACTACCGGACGAAGCGGGTCAGCAAGAGTCGAAGTTTCACAAGAGCAAGCGCCGACTCACGGTACTCGAGGCCAAGAACGACATCGCGAAAGGTTCGTCGCGCCTCGTCGACCGTCATCGTCGGCTGCTTGTTGTCGTCCTGCCAGACGATCTGTCCGCCGGCCATGAACTCGAGAACTGCGCGGAAGGAGCTGTCAGTACGGCTCAAGGAACGAAAGAGAGGACTGCCGATTCACCCATGAACACCTTCTTGCTCTTGGCGTCGTCGATGACCTCCTTGAGGCGGACGATGTTGGGGTGGTCGAGGCGCTTCATGATGGCCACCTCGCGCTTGACCTTGTCGTCCGCTCCAATGCCGCCGCTTTCCTGCGTCGACGCCTTCTTGCTCGTCTTGGACTGCGCAGCGAGGCGTAGAGACCGACTGCCTTTCGGCCCGCCGGGTCCTTCGCGCGCGACAGACTTGATCGCGCAGTACTTGACTCGGCCCGCATCGATGTCTGCTTCCCAGCGCTCCGAGGGCGTCCGCTTCCGTCTCCTCCTGCTCCGACCGGTACTCGTTCCCTCCGCGCGCTCCGTCTCGTCCGCCAACTCTTCCTTCTCCTCGCCCTCGTCGATATCGACCTCGTCGTCCTCTCCTTCCTCCGGCACGCTCGGCTCGGCGCACAACCACACCTTGCCGTGACTGCCCTGCCCGATCGTCTTGAGGCGGACATACTGGTTGACCATTCTCCGACCCTTTGAGTCGATCGAGCTCGAGAGGTGGAGGGTCGTCTTTGGCGCATTGGCAGGATCGATGCCCGTCAACGCAGCAGGCGACGAGCCCCTCCTCGTCCCCAACGGCGGCGAGACCGCCCCAGCAGCGAGGAGGGCCGCCCTCGCCTTGTCCGCCAACTCGCGCTGTTGTCGACGCGCCCTCTCGCGCGAATTGGCCCTCGACGAACTAGCGCTGTTGTTCGCACTCGTGTTGGTCGAGTTTGCGCGCGAGTTGGCGCGCGAACTGGAGGGCGAGGAGCGGTAGAACGGGTTCGCGGCCATGATTGCGGGTGGGCCGGGCGAGTTGGGCGGCGGTTGCCAGTACTTTGGGCGCGAGGTGACGACGAAGCCGTCCCTGTCGCGTGTGACGGTCGATCGAGTTTGTGCGGGTCGGGTGGTCGTGGTTGCAGAGGTGGTGGTCGAGGTTGACGAGCGTGTGGACGAGTGAGACGACTCGACGACGTAGGACTCGTTCCCTCCCCCGCCGTAGCCCTTGGCTTTGCCCTTGCCTTTAGTCCCGCGTCCTTGGGGTGCCATCGCAGCTGCGTGTGCGCTCGCGAGGGACGAGTGCGAGCGGGACGAGGTGAGCATCCTCGGCGACACCTCGCCCGTCGCCGCCGTCCCTCCCGCCGGTGCTCCTCGGTTTGCGACTGCGGCGAGCGAGTCTATCCTCGATGATCGCGAGAGGGACGACGGGATGCGCTTGTGAGGTGCGGGCGGGAGGGTGGACGACGACGAGGGGGATGATGACGCCTGGTGGGTGTGGTGGTGCGGGTTGGAGGGGACGGGCGTGGTGGATGTGCGGTCGATGGGCGGGCGGATGGGAGGAGCCGCCATGTGCCTCGTGCACTCGGCCAGCGAGTGTCCCGCGTCAGTCCCCGTGCGAGGTGAGAGTGCAGTGCTGGCGAGATGGACGCCGAGGGCGAGAGAGGAGACGCGGGCGGAGACAGCGGGCGAGGTGGGTGCGCTCGACTTGACTGTGAGCTGTAGCCAGTCTCTAGCAGTGGAACGGACAGCACAGCGTGAACACAGCAACTCGAGTCGAGATCTGCTTCGAGAGGAGAGAAGCAGGGCAAGTCGATCTCGCTTCCCGTCCAACACGCGATCTTCGCTCTCTCTTCACTCGACTCGTACTGGGACTGGCCTCGACAATCAGTACATTGCCACGACGACGATCAACCACCGCCGCACCATCAGGAGACGACGTCGGATCTCGCCCTCTCGTCCTCGTCCCTGCCCTTTCTCGGACTGCCTGCGTCGTCCAATCGCCGAGACCGAGTATCACGGGGCGGCGTGGAATAGCATCGAGAGGGCGAGCAGTTCGAGGCGGCGCAGAGCGAGCCAGGCAGAGGAGTGCGAGAGTACAAGCGGACGAAGTGCTGCATCTTGGCGATACAAGCGACGAGAAGCGTGATCTGCAGCGATGCGTGGGCGCTTCAGCAGCGACAGCTGAGCAGTTAGTTTGCCGCTGTCGAGACGAGACCGGGTGCGAATCGATGGACGGTAGCGCGAAAAGGGAGGAGAGAGGAGAGGCGTGTCGGTGTCGAAGGACTCAAGGTGGCGACTCTTGATCTAGCATTAATCGAGCAGTCTAATGGCACCGCCGCATTCGTCCTGCGAAGCCTCAGCCCAACCTGAGCAGTTGGCGAAGGGAGCGAGAAAGACCCGGCGTCGAGGCGGATCAGCAGGCGAAGGAGCGGCCTCACGACTCCGGTTCCGCCTCGCTTTTCCTCAGCCCTTCCATCAGCCGCCTGCTCGAGCCACTTCAGCCATGTCCTCCCATCCCAGACGCGTTGATACCGAGAGCGAGCCTTCTGGCGCGAGGGGGGAGAGCGGGCGAACGGCGCGAGTTGGGGGCGAGCGAGAAAGTCGGGTCGATCACACTGGAGTAGCAGCGTAAGTCAAGCAGTCGGGTGAGCCTCTCTGAGCGCGTCGACGGTCGTCTATCGCGTCGTCCTCAGGTTGGGTGGGGAGAGGCATTCTGGTCGAGCGAGGCTGCGCCAGATCGATGCATCGGGCAAGTCCGGTCCTAGCGTGTCGAGTTGCAGCCCGCCGGCCTCACTCGAGCGGGTCGAGCGGCACGTCCAGCTCGTCGAGGTCGAACCCCACACCTCTCGCTTCGACACCCTCCTCGTCTCCGCCTGCACGCTTGCTGAGGCACGCGATGACGCCGTACAAACTCTGGTGAAAGGCGTTTCCGCCAGCTGCGCAAGGTCGGGCTGTGTGGACCCCCAAACGCCTCACCTTACTCTCGACAACTCGCTGACGAGGAGACGTGCGGTGTGAGCGTCTGCAATGGCCCCTCTCCACTGCTGCGCAAGTAGCTTCCGCCCATCCGTCCGACACTCGACGAAGCGGCCGCCCATTTCCCCGACACGGCCGGAGAATTGATGCGTGGACGTCTGCTGGACGCCGGTTAGGCTCTTTGCTGGCTCAGCGCGCGCGGGCGGACTCTTGTCTGCTTGCTAGTCTTCCGACCCTTCCGCCGAGCCCCAGCCCTTTCGCTTCGAGTCTCCGCTTCTTCCCTCGCTCGCTTTCGCTGCTCCGTCTCCCAACCCAGCTACACAACCACACGATCGCGATGCCTGCTCTCCCCCAAGCTGTTCCCTTCGGCATCTGCTCGCGCTCCGTCGGCCGTTCAGCAGCCGGTCGTGCGTCCCTTCGTTTCCTCCTCGCAACGGAATACTCTGCTGACATCTCCGACGGTGCAGACAACATCCTCGACATCCTTGACGAGTGCGCCAAGGCAGGATTGTGGACGATCGAAGTCGCTTACGAGTGTCTCGAAGTGCGCAACTCGACCTCTCGTCCGCCTTCTTCCACGGACCTGACCTTGCAGCTTCTTGCCTCGCAGAACTACGCCAAGTCGCTCACGTCCTTCTCCAACCCGCGCGACGCACTGCGCGAAGCCGCTCGCCGCGTCAACCAGCGCGCCCAATCACTCGGCCTCGTCTGCGCCGTCCTCGACGCCTTCGAAGGCTACGAAGGTCTCCTCGACCGCGAGCAACACGACCGCCTCGTCGACGATTTTAAGTTCTGGGTCGAGTTGTGCGGGATAATGGGGATCGAGATGGTTCAGGTCCCGGCGAGTTTCGAGACGAGCGAGAAGGCCACGGACGATGTGGATGTTCTTGTTGCTGACTTGCGCGAGCTGGCGGATATCGGCTTGTCGGTCTCGCCGCCTATCAAGGTGCGTCTCCCCCTCTGCGGTCCTCGCCACGTCGCAGGACTGACTTTTCCCCCAATCGTTGCTCCACGCAGATGGCCTACGAACCTCTAGGCTGGTCAACTTACATCGACACGTGGGAAAAGGCACTCGACATCTGCCACCGCGTCGACCGACCCAACATCGGTCTCTGCCTCGACACGTTCCACGTCGCTAGCTTACTTTGGGCGAGTCCGGAGACGGTTGACGGGCTGAGGGAGGGCGGGGAAGAGGCGCTCAAGGCTTCGCTTGATGTGCGTTCAACTCCGACTGGATTGCTTGTTGAGGACTTGGCTGACGAGACCGTGCCGACACAGCGTCTGCGCAAGGTCTCGCCCGAGGACATCTTCCTCTACCAGCTCAGCGACGGGACGCTCCTCGACCCGCCCATGCCCGACTCGCCCTGCACCGAGCCCGACATCCACCACCTCTTCTCATGGAGCATGCACGGTCGACCTTTCCCCGGCGAAGGCTACTTCCCCGTCACCGAGATCAGCGAGGCAGTGTTCGCGACTGGTTTCCGCGGCATCACCGTCATGGAGGTGTTTGACGACGATGCGTTCAGCAAGCGTAGTACGCTTCTGGCTGAGCGCACGAATCGCGCCGTCGGATCGTGGGTCCGCCTCTCGAAGGAACTCGGTTTGGCGCCGTGTGAGTTCTGCTGGCCAGGTCTGTCCGTCTTCTGCACGCCTTTGCTGACCGTGACTGGACCTGCGCAGTCCGCCCGCCAACTCCGAAGGGTCAGAACAAGCTCGGCACGTGCACCGTCAACATCGGGCACTACGAGCACTACTCGCTCGAAGGTGCGTTCTTCTTCCGACTTTCTCGGTTCCCTTCGGCAGGCTCACGATCAACCACATCGCGCAGACAAGCTCTATGCGTGCGCCGCGGTCGGCCATCAAGCCATCGACCTTTACGAAGACGACTTCCTCCACTACCTCTCGCTCCAGCCCGGTGCGAACAAGGCGAACCTGTGGGAACCGAGTCCGGCGCATCTGCACGCAGCGAAGAAGATTGGCGACCTGTGCGCATCGCTCGGAATGGAGATCATCTGCTTCCAGCCGCTCATCGATGTCGAGGGTCTCGTCAACCAGGCGGATCGCGAGGCGGCGGTCGAGCGCGTCAAGAACTACTTCCCCTTCATGCGCGTCCTCCGCACCGACTGCACGTACATCACGACGAACCGGCGCTACGACCTTGACAACATAACCGGCGAAGTTTCCGTCATCGCTGCCGACCTGGCACTCTTCGCCGACCTCGCCGCCGACTACGCTCGCGCCGACGGCGGTCCCATGATAAAGATCGGCTACGAGCACCTTTCGTGGGGCAGCCACATCAACACGTTTGACAAGACTTGGGAGGCGATCAAGCTCGAGAACCGCCCGAACCTCGGCTTCGTCTTCGACACGTTCAACTTCCTCGCCGTCGAGTTCGCCAACCCCTACAACCCCGCCGGCCACGGTCGCAAGCACGACACGCTTGAAGAGTCGATCCGAGTCGTTCGCTCACGCCTCGCCAAGCTCGTCAAGCTGATACCGGGCGACAAGATCTACGTCTGCCAGGTCGCCGACGCCAAGCTTGTGGATCCCAAGTCGCTCAAGGCGCCGACACACCCCGACAAGGCGTGGACCCCTGACCACGAGCCGCCGTACCGCCAATGGTCGTCGAGCCACCGCCTCTTCCCGAACGAGTCGCTCCTCGGAGGCTACATGCCTGTGGCGGACTGTCTGGCTGCGATCCTCGCGACGGTGTGTCCCTTTTACGCTCCGCTTCTTGTTCTCTTCAGACGCAATGAGTCGCCTTTGTTGACTACCGGCCTTCCTTCCCTTACCTCGACCGATTTTGACCGCCATTCCATCTTGGCAGGGCTACAAGGGCGCCTTCACGCTCGAAGTCTTCAACGACTCGCTCTTTGCGAAGGGCCCGAACGTCGTGGCCGAGCATGCGAAGCGCTCGTACGCTGGTCTCGAGGCTTGCATCGCGGAGGCAAAGGGTACGTCTGGTTTCATTCGCTGTCTCGGACTGCTTCGTGCTCTTGGAAGTACTGCTGACGCGCTTGCGCCCCGCAGAGATCACTCCGTTCTGGTAGCGCCGAGGTTAACGAAGCGGAGGAGGGAGAACTGTAAAATCGTCTGTTCCTCATCTTGCGGTTGGAGTTGCCGCCGTGAGGTGGCTGCTCCGTCCTCTATGGGGGCTGCTTGGCTTCGGAAGGGAGGAAAGGTGGACGCTTTGGGCTCCGGCCACAACGCACTAGCTGGACAACTCTCGCAAGACATGCTTGCAACGGCGCCGGGTCATCTGAAGTGTGCCGTACTCCGGAGACTTGAGTCACTGACCTAGCAAAGTGCTCAACACGATGCAGACTCTCGCACGTCCCAGCTTGCCAGATGGAGATGCGGAAGCGCGAAAGGCAGACTCTCCGGAGCAGGACATGTTCTGACGGGCTTGATTCCAGGCCGTACAGAGTTCCAGATGCTGTTGAACACAAGAGTGTCGGAGGGAATGCACGGGGGAACAGCGGGGAAACGCTCTTGAAGCCGGAAAGGGGCCCGAGAACGGAGAGGTAAAGAGCGCCTCGCTCGCTCGTGTTCTGCGGTTTTGAGGATAGTGCTTCAGCGAGACCCGCAACGCCGCAACACCGCGGGCGAGAGAAGCGAAGACGCACCTTCAGTTGAACTTGCCGTGCGGGAGGAAGCCGTACTTGTTGACGTCGTCTTTGCCGGGGAAGAAATCGCTGTCGAGCAACGTCGTCAGTCCAACGACAATGCAGTCACGGACGGAGCCGCGACCCACTTGCGGATCATGAGCTCCTTGTTCTTCATGGCGACGATGCGAAGCTTCGAGCGGTCCATGAATTTGTACTCGTCCTCCGTCAGGGCGCCGTTCGTCTCCGGCGCGTAAAGCGTCTTCCAGTACGCCAAGTTGTGGGCCTCGTCCTCGAAGATCAGCTCAGCGACGGCGTCGTAGCTGATGCCCTCGCCGCACTCGGCCTCCTGGACCATCCGCTCCTTGAGGTCGGGTCCTTCGCGCGTCACGTAGAGACGGTTGTGGCTAATAGGGATCTTGTCGCCGGCGAGACGGCGGATGAGCGGCATATGGACGTTCTCGTAGTGGTCGTAGAAGGCTTCGGGAGACATGCCCGGCTTGCGCCAAACGGTGATGAGGACGACGAAGACCATGGCGAGCGTTGACGAGGGATGTCTGGGAGCGGTCGTGTGGAGAGCAGGCAGAGCAAGCAACAGCAGCGAAGGAGAAAGCGAAACGGCGGAACGTTCGGAACAAGGCTAGCGTACGGACGGAGACGGGCAATTGAGCGGGTGGACCGCTTCTCCTCCTCTTTGCCGCTGTGGAGGGCGACCTGCGGTCGGTGTATCCTCCGCGTGGGGCTCGGGGAGAAAGGAGGGGGAGCCCCGGCGGAAGTCGAAGGAGAGAGTGGAAGAAAGCGGCCCCTTCGTCCTTGCTCCTCTTCACCACACTCCGCTCATACAATGCCGCACGCTTTAGCCACCGCTTCTGCGCCCTACGACCTGTCGGGCCGCACCGCCATCGTTACCGGCTCGTCGACAGGCAATGGACGCGCCATCGCGGTCGCACTCGCCCAATGCGGCGCTGACAGTACGTTCTGCTGCCCTTTCTAAACCTCGGAACGAGCTGACGATCCTTGCATACAGTCATTGGCGTCGACCTACAGCCCGGCCAGCCCAAAGTTTGTCGCTGTCCGTTGGTACGAGCGAAACAAGCTGACCTTCGCAACTGTCAGGGTTTCGAGGAGGACGCTCCTCACACGCACGACCTGGTTCAGCGCGACTACGGGGTAAAGTCAGCTTTCGTACAGGGCGACGTGACGCTGGAGGAGACATGGGAGAAGGTCATGCGGACCGCTCTCGAGTTGACTGGCCGGGTCGATATGTGAGCGAGGGCCCTTTGCTTCTTCCTTCTCGCTCGCACGCTGACGCAGCTCTTACAGCCTGGTCAACAATGCTGGCATCCTCGGGAAAGTCGGACCTGTGCACGAAGCGACGTGAGTTTCCGCCTCTCCCCTCACGTCTGCTCGAGGCTGACTCGTCAACGACAGTCTCGCACAGTGGCAGCTCGTCATGGTAACTTTGTTGGCTCTCCTGCGTCCGCCAATACTGAGCAGAAGCCCGCTCAGCAGAACATCAACGTCAACGCCGTCTTTCTCGGTCCGTTCGCTGGCCCACCCTCCTCGACGCCGTAGCTGATGCATCCGACTCTTTCCAGGTATCCGTGCCGTCATCCCGACCATGCTCGCTCAGGAGAGTCGCTCGGGCGGAGTACGCGGCACCATTATAACCATTTCCTCGAACGCCGCCTACCACGGCGCTCCGGAGAAAGCCGTGCGTTCATTCCTCCACGATAGCACTCATGCGGACGCTGAAGTCACACCTCGACACAGCCCTACTGCGCCTCGAAGGGCGCTCTCATCTCGATGAATCGTGCGCTCGCCGTCGTACGTTTGGTCGCGTTTACCTCGAGCGCCTTTGCAGCTGATTCGCATTGACATCGAACAGGACTACGGTCGTCAAGGCATCAAATGCGTGACTGTCAGTCCTGGCATCATCGCCACAGCGCTCAACGCTCAGGAGCTGTGCGTTTCGCTTCCCCTCTCAACAGCTTGAACACCGTCAAGTAACAGTTTCTCCTCCTCGAACAGCGCGGACCCCAGCAAGTGCCAGAACTACCGCAGTCAGACGCCCTGGCCTCGCTTCGGTCGAGTCGACGAAGTTGGATCAGCCGTCCTCTTCCTCGCGAGCGACGCCTCCGACTATTGCAACGGCACCGACTTGGCCATGGACGCGGGCTACATTCAGGCTTGAATGAGCATCTTCTCGTTGTCTGTAACGATGTCTGTCTCGGTGGCAATGGATCGTTTGGAGCCAACTTTCTGCGCCTTGCGAGATGTTCTGACGGTTGGATGCCAGCGAGGAAAAGCGCGACATAGCTTCAGCCCTCAAGCGAGACGAGCATTATCAGAAAAGGGACAGCGGGACTGCGCGGGCAGTAATCGAGCGCGTTGCAAAAGTGAAAAGCACGTCAACGGTGAAGATTCGCAAACTGCCGCCACTCGGGAGTTCGCAAAGGGATCTAGTAGCTCTACGGTGGCGGATGCGGATAATGTCGAAAGTGCAGGCAGCGAAAGAACGAAGGAAAGTAGACAAAGCGAGAAGGTCAGCGCCGCCCACAGCGAGGAGTGTAAGCCCACGTACCCTCCTCGTCCGCGTGTAGCTGATTGATACGATAACCCGCTTAGGTAATTGGGCCAGCAGCCGAGGTCCTTGCTTGTTGCCGCGACCGAGATCCGCTTGTGATTGCGCAACTCGCAGCACTGGAAGCCGAGATACGTCTGCAGGTATGGCTATGAGAGACGGAAGAACGGTCAGCATAGTGTATCGCGAGGATGAAAGGAGGAATGGAACGCACCAGCACCACCGGCCATCGTTCTGAGCAGGTAAGGGTTGATCTCGATCAACTTCTTGACCGTCCCGGACGCTGCAGAGGCAAAGTGCGGAGGCCAACATCACCGCTGCTTGGTTCACCGCAGGCGCCTGCAGCTCATTCCGCCCGCAGCGAATGCGTCGAAGTCCGGTTCGTCAACGCACCGATGTAGCTTCCCGCCGTTGCTCGCGAGTCGACCGCCACGACAATTCCTCCCTGGAACTCGAACGCAAGCGTTGTCGCGCCGTGGTTGCTCTTGATCCGGCATGACGGGTCCGAGGCGTCGTCAGTGTGAAGCTGGAGGAAGGAGGTGGGCTGCACAAGGGCAAGGCCAGTGTCAGCGGGCGCTCGGATAGCTCTGAGCCAGTTCACGCACGTCGATAGTGGCAGGCATCTCGAAGTTGGGCACCGGGCAGCGCTCGATGCCCCGTCCGACGGAGAGCGTAGCCGTACTCCTCCCTCGCAATGTCCTCCTGGGCATAGCGGCGCGCAGAGTAGGCAGCTGTCGCTGATGACTTGGTGTAGCGCTGCACGACCTTGTCCTGCGTGCGTCGTGGCGAGCGTGAGACGGGTCAGTTTGCTCGAGGAGGTGATGAGGATTCGAGGCGAGCGAGCGCACCATTGTGGCTGCGGGCGGGACTGGCGAGGTCGGGAGAGTCAGGAGAGTCAGGTAAGGAATAGCAGGAGCTGTCTGGCTGTCTCCCAAGCGGTGAGCAGCGTGCGGCGTCGAGCCAAACCCTCCCTCGACAGCTCGACACTCTCACCACGAGACCTCCCGCCGGTCTGCTCCCGCGTTGCTAAGGATGGCTGCTTGAGACTTTTTCGGCAGGTACAAGCTATTCGCACGACTGCTACGCTGTAGCTCGCTCAGCGCTCCGCCCTCCTCTCCTCGCTGAGCTCCCGCGGTTCTTCATCTCCCGAAACGCGCCTCGCCTGCGACACTCGCTTAACATGGCATGATGCGCCTCGCATTGGATCGTGGGACTGCGTAAAGGTGCGTGGTCCGTCGCCCTTGTTCTCTCACGACTCGCTCCGGCTCAGAACCTCCCCGTCTCCTCCCCAGTCCCCCTCGTCCTTGTCCTCCCCCGCGCGCTCGTCTGCTGACGCTTGGTCGTCGTGACATTGCATAAGCGCACACGCAGAGCATCTGTCTTTTCTCCCCACGCTGCGCCAGCGTCCAGGTGGCACGGAGGAACAGCCCGAGTTTATTTGCCCGACTCTTTCTCCGGTCCAGTCGGACGGCGTGCAATCGACGATACGGGGCCTCACATGGTCCTCCGCACGACACGGGGTCCGCATTCTTCTCCGCATCCCTCAGCACCTTCGTTCCGTCCTTTCCTTCCCACAACAACTCCCCTCCCTCCATCGCCGTCCATCATGCCTAGCATTCTCGCTACGAAGGACGACCCAAAGCCCAACGGCGACCCTCAATACATCGAGACGGTCGTGCCAGGCTTGCTTGGTGTCCAGGACGACTTGATCGTGGCGGACGGCGAAGACGAAGTGAGTGTTTTGCTGCTCCGTTGAACCGAGGACCGCATTTGCTCATCAAGTCCGCTTCACAGATCCACCCGTTCGTCTGGCTTCTCTCGCTCGTGGTGCGTCACCTTCCTTCGGCTGGCATCAGCCAAATGCAGCAAACTTAGTTGCCTATCCCTCAGGCCGGCATCTCAGGCTTCCTCTGTGCGCCTTTCTCCTATCGGCTTGCTAGACGAATCATCGCGCTTATTCAGGAGTCTTGCAGATGGCTGGGATACGGCGGTCGTTGGCGGCGCGCTCGGCAACATCGGCGACGCTCTCGGACACACGCTTGATTCGGTCGAGCAGGAGGTGCGTAAGTGCGGCCGTACGTTACGGCCTTGAACTGACTGATCACCTCGTGCAGTGGGCCGTGGCATCGCTTTCGGCGGGCGCCATCTTGGGTACCCTCATCGGCGGAACCTTCTCCGACAAGTGGGTCGAGCCGTCCCGTCCTCCTTTCAGAGTGAAGGAGCTAACGATCGCATCTGCAGAATCGGTCGCAAGGCGGTTCTCGTCATTGGCGATGTGCTCTTCACCATCGGCGGCATCCTCATCTGCGCCTCGTACTCGCTCGAGCAGTTCATCGTCGGCCGCATCTTGATGGGCGGTGGAGCCGGTATCGCCGCTGTCGTCTGCGCAGTCTATCTCGGCGAGGTCGCGCCAGCCAACTTCCGCGGCCGCATCGTCGCCGTGCAGAGCGTGTATGTCGCCGTCTCATCCCGCTTCTTTCGCCGACGAAGAACTGATCCGCCCGTTCTGCAGCATGATTACCGGCGGACAGCTCGCCGCCTACGCCGTCAGCGCTGGCCTCAACAACGTGCACAACGGCTGGCGAATCCTTTTCGCCCTCTCGCTGCCATTTGCGATTGGTCAGGGTATCGGCATGCACTGGCTCCCCGAGACGCCTCGTTTCGCCGTCTTATCAGGCAGGACAGCCGACGCCGAGGCGACCCTTGCGCGCATCTACCCGAAGGCTACGCCGGAACAGCTACAGCTGAAGCTCAAGGCCATTGCGCTTGCGACTGATGTCTCGACGCTGCTCAAGAAGAAGCACCCTAGTCTCATTGGACGCATCTACGCCGTCTGCAGCACACCGCGATACCTTCGCTGCACAGTGTGCGCTGCTGTCGTCTTCCTCGGTCCGTCTCTTTTCGTTTCGTCTCGAACATTCGCGCTTACGATTGTCTCGCAGGTCAACAACTGTCCGGCTGGAACTCGTTCCTCTACTACTCGAACAAGCTCTTCGGTGCTGCCGGCTTCCACAACGTGCGCGCGCACAGCTACAGCCGGGAGGACAGGCGACTAACCCAAGCTCTCACTGCGCAGACTTCCGCCATCGGTATCCTCGTCGCCGGCATCAACGTCATCGTGAGCGCAGCCTCAGCAATCTTCTGAACTCTTCGCTGACCGCCTGCGATGCAGTTCACCATCGTCTCGATGTTCAGCATGGACCGCATTGGCCGCCGTCGCATGTTCCTCCTCGGCGTGCCTTTGATGACGATCGCTCTTGCGATTGCTGCTGTCGCCTTCCACTTCATGACGCTCGGCACCGGCAACAAACTGCTCGACGATGTCGACTACCCGCAGAAATGGGTCGGCTTGATGCTGGGCATGAGTTCGTCCTCCTTCGTCTTATCTGGTCCCCTAATGGTTCGCTGACGATGGCCCACTCGAACAGTGTGCCTCTTCATCGTCGGCTACGCGCCCTCGCTCGGCACCATTGCCTACACCACGATTGAGCTCATTCGTACGTCCTCTCTCCTCTTCCTACTTCCAGCGCGGCTACTGACCGTGTCTTCGGCTCGACAGCGCTCGAGGTCCGCGGTATCGGCTCAGCCATCGCCGTCGCGTTCCAGTGGGGCGGCAACTTGATCATCAGCGCGACCTTCCTCTCGCTCCTCAACGCACTCGGCCCGGCCGGCACCTACGGTTTCTTCTCCGGTCTTTGCTTCGTCCGTATACCTTTCATCGTGCGTTCTCCCGGTCGCGAGCTGACCTTCCCGTATCGCTGCAGCTCACCTTCGTCTTCATCTTCTTCTGCTACCCCGAGTCGGCTGGCCTCACTCTCGAGGAGACGGGCACGCTCTTCGTGGACGGCTTTGGCGTGCGCAAGGCCGATAGGATGCGCCAAGCGAAGCGGCAGACGACCGGACGCGACCTCGAAGCTGAAGGATCCGTTGCTGCCGACTCCAAGTTCTAACTCTGTCTGGGTTGTCGCTCATCCGCCTCTCGTCGTCACATCGCTACTTAACCGTATTCTTCTCACTTTCCTGAATGTTTGAGGTCATCACATGTATGGAATGTCAGGTTCTCCTCCGTGCGAACGATGCCTTGGATGCGAGCTACCTCGTCTGTGAACAATTTCGGCGCAGCTTTCCGCTGAAGTCCTTGCGTCTGACGACCTAAAGCTACTTTGCGCGCTAAAACGGAGCTCTAACGGCGCAAAGGTTCCTCGAAGGCAGCTGACTTCGCCGTGTCCGTCTCAGGCGCCAGTCTTGCGCCTCCTCTTTGCTTTCTTCGGGTTTCATACGACTTCCTGGCAGCTCAGCTGAGACTCTTCTTCGAGTAAGACTCTGTAGAACTCCATTGCGAGTCAAATTACAAAGGACGGACTCCTTCATACGCGTTGCGGAGGAGCGCAAGCAGCTTCTCCTTCTTCAGCGGGGCAGGATTCGGGCTGGCCCATGCGACAGTCAGCCTTCGGTCGTAGGCGTCTGCGGATGCAGGAGTATGCTCACTAAGGCGCGCTGGCAGCAAGCTCCGCTGCTCGCTCGAGGTCCTCCTCCTTGAAGCCGAGTGCCTTGAGCGAGTAAGGCGCACCGTTCTCCTTCGCGAGGTCGTACAAGCCTTGGGAAGCGTTTGCCACGCCGAGCGCTTTCGCGACGCTTGAGACGGCATCTGCCGCGAAGGGTGCGTTGTAGGCGACGGCGTGAGGGAGAATGACGGTGTGCGTTTCGGCGTGCGGCATGTTGAAGGAGCCTCCGAGAGTGTGGCACTGTGTCGGCGAAGTATGTCAGCTGGTGTAAACCGAGAGAAGGAAAGCTTTAGTGAATTCGCAGGGATACCACTCACGAGCTTATCTGCGGAAGCCACCAACGAGTCAAGCGCGAGCTTCAGAAACTACTGAAAATTTTGAAGACCGCACGCACGATGTAAGCTCATCCCGACAGCACCCAAGCAGGTTCCGCACGCCCAGGCGCCAAAAAGCGCATCCGCTCTTCCGTCCTTGGACTGCGGGCCAGCTTTGATGAGCGGCAGCGAGCGAGCAATGGCTTTGATGCCCTGGATAGCGAGGCTCGAGATGATCGGGTTTGCTTCGACGGCCCAGAGGGCTTCGACGGCATGGGCGATTGCGTTGAGGCCGGAGGTAACCTTGGGAGAAGCGAGTCAAAAGGGGCGAATGGGAGGATAAGGAGAAACAGATTCGCATGCGTCAGTGTCGTTTAGCTTGAGCGGAGAGGGCAGTAGCGGCGGAACTCACGGTCATTTGAGGGGGGAGAGAGAGTGTCAACTCGACGTCGTAGACGATGGCTTCAGGCAAGACCTGCTTCTAGAGGTGTCAGCACGCCTCTAGAAGCTGCGCGAGCGGAAGAGACTCGCCTTCATCGTCTTCTGCGTCGTCTTGAGCGGTTTTCCGTCTTTGCCGACCTCCGTCTGCCCGATGATGGGTGTTGCTTCCGAGCCAGCATCTGCCGTAGCCACAGATAAGCGATAGCTCGCTCGCGGGATGGACGGTCAACGCACAAGTCGTAGGAATGGCGACAATCTTGAGTTTGGCGGAATTAGCCGAGTGAAGCGCTAGAGCTTTTGCGAGACCGATGGTCGAGCCGCCTCCTACAGCGACCTGTTGACCGAAGGATGCAAGACATCAGCGCGGCAAGCAGAAAGCAAAGCAGCCGGACGCACACAGCAGTCCGCGCCCAAAGCCTTCGCCTGAGCGAGAGCATCAAGGGTGACCTCAAGCGGCGTATGCATGGCTGCTTTCGAGTAGATGCCAACGTTTAGGTCTCCCTGCGAGTCAAAAGTCAGCTCCTGTATTTTGCGGATCAGGACGAAGAGTAGATCGACGCACCAAGTCTGCCTGGACTTGCTCGCCGGCAGCAACCTGCTGCGGCGTCGTCAGGACAAGCGCTCGACTCTGCGTTCGACGAACATAGCGTGACTAACTCTTCAGCGGCTGCCTAGCCTTGCGCGACTCACGCAACCGAGCCGGGTCACCTCCTGCGCAACCTGCTTGGCCGTTCCAAAGCCAAAGACGACGCGCGCGGGAAGCGCAATGTAGACGAAGGGCTGCATGCTTGCGAGAGCAGTCGCAGCTGGAGCAGGAAGCGTACAAGCATGTCGTCGTCGACGATGGCGGAGACGAGCGCGATACGGAGCCGGGCAAGGACGACCGGCGAAATCGAGGTCCGTGTGGTCCTCCGCGCCGACTCCTCCTTCGCTGTCTTTGCTTCGCTTGAGCCTGGCTGCCTTCCTGCATCCCACTTGCACAGCATTCGAATGATGACAGCTACTCCGGCCCAGCCCACTCCCGAGCAGAAGAAGGCGAGGCGCTCCTTGGTCCGCGTCGAGCTCGCCAACGGCGCTGACTTTGATTCGCCCCTGCAGGTTGGAAAAGCCGTTGCTGAAGCTATCAAGAACGGTGCACCCAGTATCGACCCCGTGCGTGCCGTCCTCGCGCAGAGAGCTCGGGGACTGCAAGTTGACCTTCGCAAACCACCATTCGGCGGTCCTCCTCGTTGTGCAGGCACTTCTTCCTCGTCTGCGAGACCTTGGACCGCTCAACATCACGGAGAATGTGCATGCCATCAACTCGATGTGCCCAAATCCTCGGTGATTCCCGTCACTTCCAAAACTTCTACATCTCGCATCCCTGCGTAGCCAGACGAGGCTGACGGTCTCGCGCCTTTGTCGGTGCGACAAACAGACAAAAGTTCGTCTTCGAGAAGCTCGTCACGCACCTCCACGACTTTACCCGCGAAGTGAGCCTGACGACCGAAGAGTGGATGTGCGTTGCTCAGCCCCGAGGTCACGTCTGGACGTCGCAATGTAGAGGCGTATTGACTGCTGTACTGATGAATTCATCGCTTCACCTGCGGCAGGCTCGCCATCGAGTTCCTCACAGCGACAGGCAAGATCTGCTCCGACATCCGGCAAGAGTTCATCCTCCTCTCCGACATTCTCGGCCTCTCCTGCCTCGTCGACAGTATGAATCATCCCTCAATGCCGCCGGCGACCGAGGGAACAGTCCTTGGACCTTTCTTCACGCAGGATGCGGCGGATGTGAGTCTTTCACTTTCAGCTGTGAATGCCTTCGACTGACGCTTATGTTTGTGCAGCTCAAGGCTGGCGAGTCTATTGCTTCGGAAGGAAAGGGAGAGTACATGTGGTGTGAAGGGCGAGTCCTCGATACACAGGGCAACCCTGTGCCGAACTGCACCATCGAAACCTGGGAGACGGACAACGAAGGCTTGTGCGTGACCGTCTCCTTTTTGCGCTGTAGCCTCCGCTCACATTACTTTGACCCAGGTACGATACGCAATACGAAGGCCGCACTGTTGCCGACTGCCGCGGTCGCCTCAAGTCGGATGCGAATGGGTACTACAGCGTGCGTTGGATTCATTGCCATACTCAACTCCGTTGCTCAAGCCTACATGACTTTCATGCAGTATCGTGCGGTCTTACCGACGCCCTACCCCATCCCCAACGACGGACCCGTCGGCCGCCTCCTCAAGACCCTCAATCGCCATGTCTTCCGCCCGGCCCACCTGCACACGATGCTTGTCGCCAAAGGCTACGAGACGCTCATCACCGCGCTCTACTTCAAGGGTGACCAGTTCCTCGAGTCGTGAGTCTCCCCATTGGCCGAAGCCTTGTCAGAGCTGACCCTCTCCTCCATCCCTCCCTCCCTCCCCACACGCTTTCGCGCTACGCTTACCCAGTGATGCCGTCTTCGGGGTCAAGTCCTCGCTCGTTGTCGAACCCAAACTTGTGACGGATGAGACCAAGGCCAAGGCGCTCGGGTTCAAGCATGGTCCGTACTGGCACCTCGAGAAGGACTACGTCCTCCTCACCCTCAAGCAGGCGGACGAGCAGAAGCGCAAGAGCTTGAAGAACTACTATTCGTCCTTGAAGTAGCGTGGAAACTTGAAGAAGCTCAGAAACGAGATCGCAGGGTTGTGTCGCTCGATGCGCCAAACCCGCGTGTGACCGTCCTGTTGTCCGAGATGCTGGATCTGGCGGCGAGTCGGAATGGTAGCGAATGGCAACTACACAAGCAGAAGAGCGCTGGTCCTCTGCCTCCGTCGGGGCAGTTGTCGCACCGATGAGGAATTGGCGAGGCTGGAGTAAGCGCTGGAGGGCTCGTGGCGCTGCGAGTGGCTCGGCGCAAGCTGACTGAGTAGGAGCATGTGGTTCGTATTGCCTGGCGCGGTTTCAAGGTGGAGTGCGCCAGCTTTGGCCTGTGCGGAACCCTCGACAGCGCTGGTCTGCCGCCTCCCCTCACACTGCTCCGGCTCTTGGCGATGTCTGCTATCTTCAACAGCATAGACACAGCTCAACGTTCGCAGGAGGGCACCGGCGCGGCGGGCGAGGCGACGGGTCGAGGACAGTCGCGACGCGGAACCGGGAGTGGGGAGGACGAGGAGGGGGAGGGGGCGTCGCGAGGGCGCGGGAAGGGCCAGCGTGCGCCGCTAGCCAAGCAGGCGTGTGTGCGGTGCAGGACCATCAAGGTGCGATGCCAGCCGCAGGAGCCGGGCAACGGGAGATGCGTTCGTTGCACCCGACTCAAGTTTGATTGCGAGTGGGTCGAGCCGCAGAAGCGTGGACGAAGGGTGGGATCCAGCCGGTGCGTTTGAAGCGGTGTTTGTTGAGCTCGCCGGTTCTCACGAAGTCAGTGCTCGACAGGACATCGCAAGACTCGTCGAGCACTTCCGCTTCTGCCAATGCTGTGAGTGCTGTGATGGCGGGTGAGTCCTTCTTGCAAGCCAAGCGTAACGTCGGCTGACGAGAGCGTCTCAGACCCGCCGCTCGACAGCCTCGCACTTCTCGCCTCGACCGCTGCGCCAATTACCGGTTCAGCTTTCAGTGAACCCAGCTACGCATTCTCTGCGCCCGAACAGCACCAACCTGTTGCTTCGACCTCGAAGCAACCGTACATTCCGCCTGCTTCCTCGGCAACAGCTTTCTTTCCCGAATCTGCCCAGCTCCTCGAGCCGTTGCAAGCCCGATTCTCGCCCAACGCTTCTTCCCTCTTAAATGCGCCCGGCGGCGCCTCGCAAGGGACGCCCGAGACGACGAGTGACAGAGGACGACGCTCGTCGCCGCCTACGCTGTCAATGACCGAACTAGCGCAGGCCAAAGAGGCAGCTCTGCAGAACTTGACGTCGAACGCCCCGCCGGCGCGAGTGCGGCAACCTGAACCTATCGAGGTCCGCGAGTCGGATCCCATCGACATGCACGTGTTGAGCGAGCTGCAGGCGGGACAACTTTTCGAGCAGTGCGTCCGCCTTGAGCCATGCTGCTAGCTTGCATCGCTGACGACGGACGCGTCGCAGCTATCATACCAGAATGAACGCTTTCATCATCCTCCTCGACCCGTTCCTCCACACCGTCAACTACGTTCGAAACAACTCGACCGTGCTCTTCACCTCAATCCTCGCCGTCTCGGCAAAGTTCCTCCGACCCGACCTCTATCCAATGCTCATCTCCTCCGCAAGGCATCTCACCGGGCGCGCGATCATCGACGGCAAGGTCTCGCTCGGTCTGATCCAGTCAATCCTCCTGCAAGTGTATTGGAAAGAGCCTGAAGACCGCACGGCGTGGTTGCGGATCGGCGAGGCAATTCGGATGGGTGCGCTGAATACACACGAGTCAGATGGAGCCTCTATGACTCGTGGTGCTGACAGACCTTGGTCATCCGCAGGCTTTCAGCTTCACCTTCACGACTACCGAACGACGCCGCTTCCAGACGACGAGACCGAAGCGCGGCAGACGATGGACCGCGAGCGAACGTGGATAGATCTCTGCGTGCGCCACATTCTTGCCAAAGTTTCGCCGCTCATTGCTGACGAGCTCGGGACGTTTCGCAGGCCTTCGACCAGACTTTCTTCCTGCAAGGGAGCGCCGAGGATGACGCATATCACCAGGCGAGTTCGCTCACTAGATCTGTCCCCTGAAGTCAAGCTGACGACTCCCGCAATCGTAGACATGCATGATCCCGTATTTTCGGTGCGTCTGTCCCGCTGCAACAGACCGATGCTCAGCTGACTGACTTCGCCTACAGCATCAACGTAGCAGCCTGGCTCGAAGAGACGAAGCGATACGGTGTCGTCGACGACTTGGAACAAGGCGCAGATTTCGAGTGAGTCGCTAACTTGTGCTCGCTTCTGGGCTTCGACGCTGCCAATAGCTGCACTGAATGTCTCGAACTGATGCTATCGCATGTGCAGGTGGATGAAGGTGCAGCGTTTGAGCAAAGACATCGCTCGCGCTCCTGCCGCTAGTGCAAGATCGATCGCCCAGCACGTCCAAGGCTTGCTCGACGCCTCTTACGCTCGCTACCTTGAATCTTCATGTACGTCGGCTTGCATTCGAACTCTCGCTCTTTAGCTAATCAATTGATGGCGCAGCTTCGGACGCGTTCGCCGTCGGCAGCCGGTCCTGGATTCGAGTCAAGTGCGTTCCGCCTCACTAGCCAGGCGAGTCCGTCAAATTCACCCTCCCATCTGCAGCTTTTGGCTCTCAGCGGCCTCTCTCGCCTTTGCGCGAGCGATGCTCACGGCCGTCGGTACTGACAGCGACTGGACGGCGAAGTGGCTTCTCGCTTCGAGCGCCTTTGTCGACGCTTTCGAGATCGTCGCAAAGCACGGCTACATCGCGTACTGGCAGGACACACTCGGTATTACGCTCTTCACGATGGGCGAGTTCTGCCTCAAGGTGCGTCGCTCGTTATCCTCTACGCAGACTTCTGCACAAGCGCTCGAAGACCACGCATTCACGCTGTCTGCGTCTATAGATATTCGCAAAGCTCTATCCCGGTGATCAGCACGCTATCTTGGGCTGGATGGAACGAAGTGAGTCGCAACCTCCGAGTATTCCCCTTGCCGGCTGGATGGTCGGCTCCTTAAGTACGCTGACACGGCTGTTTCAGTTTATCGTGCCTGTGAAGCAGCCTCAAGCGATACGAACTCAACCGCAGCCTTCATCTGTCGCTTTTTCCAGTCGTGCATCCGCGTCGTCTGCTCGCCTCCGGCTTCGACCGACACAGAAGGATCCGGCGCAGTCGCTGCAGGCGTCGCAGTTATGCCTCCGCCGCCCGCACCCGCACAGGTCCGTCCTGTCTTACGCGCTTCTCGATTGTAGTGATCGCTCACCGACGTTATCACCCAGTCGCACGACGGGTTGTTCGCAAAGCATGCCGCCTTCTCGATCGGCGACAACCTCGACTCGTCGTACTGGTGCGCAGACTCTCGCTTGCGCCGTTGGCAACTGATGAAACGCCCTCTGACGCCGTCCTCTGTCTCCTCAGGGAATCGCTCTTGCCCGGCATGACAACGGACTGGAGCTGGCTTGAGCAACCCATGGAGGACCTGGTGCAGACCTGAAACGCGAAGGTCTGGAGCAGTCCGCAACTCTTGCGAGAGGAGAGTAACAAAACCGTCCACTTCCGTTCGCCCGCCTGACGATCCACAACGACAGTGTAGAGACCTTTACCACGCTGTACATCTGCTACACGCAAGTAACGAGGTGGACGCTCGTCGTCAGCTCCCCACCTCGTCGTCGACGCCCGATCGAGCCGCCCTCCTCTTCGTGCTGCCACTCTCGCTCGCTCGCTGGGAAACAGACTCGCCGCCAAGACCCAGCTGTACCGACAAGTCGAGCGACCTACGTCCTCGCCGCCCGCGATGCTCCCTCTCGCCCCACTCCTCGCCATCTCGCTCATCGCTTCCTCCTCCTCGCTCGAGCAGACTTCGCTCACAGCAGGGTCACTCTTCGCAATCCCATCGAGGCCACCCGAGTGTCCGCCTTGCAACCCTTTCAACTGCGTCCTGCCCGCTTTCTCCTGCTTGAACAACGGTGCGTCCCCGCCTTGTCCCTCTCATCCGCCGTAGGAGAGGTCGAGCTGACGTGGGTTGAGTGACGATCGCAGGCGAATGCAACGACTACAACGGACAATGTATCTGTCCCCCCGGTTTTGGCGGCGAAGACTGCTCGAAGCCTCGTGCGTCCCGTCCCCGTCCTTCCGCAGGATCGAACTGATCAATGTCACGGTGCAGTGTGCGGATCGCTGGCGGACGGGTCGGAGAGGTATCCCCGCGAGGGCGATACGTGCGAGTGCAAGGACGGGTGGGGAGGGATCAACTGTAACGGTGCGTCGCGCTCGCGTCTCCTCGTCCTTCCGAGTCTCCGAGCAAGCGACTGACGTCCGGAGTCACGGCGGCGACCATAGTCTGCGAGACGGACGAAGCGTGCGAAGACCTCCTCGCCCGCGACCCCGCTTCGTCACTCCGCCCTTCGGGGCCGAAGGAAGACGACCTCGACAAGGCTGTCTGCTATAAGGAGGGCTACGGCGTCAAGGAGGTATACCAGATGTGCGACGTCACCAGTGAGTTCGACTTCGGTTCGTCTGACTCGGTGACTGGGGAAGGCGACTGACGAGGACGCTCGAGCAGACCGCAAGATCCTCGACATGCTCCCCAACCGCCCTCCACAAGTAACATTCACCTGCGACATGCCCTCCCAGACCTGCGGCTTCCAATTCTGGATCGGACGCGTCGAGTCGTTCTATTGCGGCCTCGACAACTGCACGGTCAAGCACGACGTTGGGTTCGAGGCGAACTCGACAGAGTATAGGTGTGAGAAGGTGAGGTGCGCTTGCATTCCGGGGAGGATGCTGTGCGGCGAAGATGGGAGTGTCGGTGCGTTTCGCTTCCCCTTCTTCCACTTCTCGCCGATCGCCTCGCTCACCCTCCTAATTCACACGCTCGCAGACATCTCCGACTTCCTCTCGGAAGAGATCACCGGTCCCGGCAAGTTCACAACCCGCACAGGCGAGGCGTCGCGCTTCGAAGAACCAGCGATGAACCAGCTTATCAACGATATCTTCGGGGATACGTACATCACCCTCAACTGCAAGAGTGGAGAGTGTCTGAGGCTGGGGGACGTGCCGGGATTTGTGGTGAGATCCGCATCTCGTGCCGTCTGAACACGAAGGGTTGGCTGATGGAGTTCCTCGGCCTCGCAGCGCCCGCCGAAGCCGACTTCGAGGACTTGGGTCGTCTTGAGCATCGTCGCCGTCGTTGCGGTCCTGCTGCTCGGCCTGTTCCGTGCGTTCTGGCCTCGGAGCTCCGCGCCGGTTGCGAAGCTGACGCACTCGAGTTTCGCAGTCTTCTGGTACCTCGGTCGCGGCAGCACCTCTTCAGTCGAGTACTCCTTCCTCGGCGGCCGCATCCGCCTCCCTATGAACGGCCACTCGTCGCCCTCCTCCAGCGGCGCCGACGCCAGCAAGTCCCTGCTCGAAGACCACGTCCCCGCCGCCCTGCAATTCTCCAACCTCTCCTACACCCTTCCCTCCTCGTCAGGCGGCCGCCGCGTCCTCGATTCGATCACCGGCTCCGTCCAGCCAGGCGAAATCATGGCCGTCCTCGGCGCTTCGGGCGCCGGGAAATCGACGTTCCTTGACCTTCTCGCACGCAAGTCGAAGCGCGGGACGGTCGAGGGCGAGATACTCGTCAATGGCCGACATGCGTCAGAGACGGAGTACCGCCGCGTTGTTGGCTTTGTCGACCAGGAGGACACCCTTATGGGTACCCTAACCGTCTACGAGACGGTGCTGTACTCTGCGCTGCTGAGGTTGCCGAGGGAGATGAGCTTCGAGGATAAGAGGTTGAGGACGTTGGAGACGATGCATGAGTTGGGGATCTTGGGGATCAGGGATAGTCGAGTTGGCGAGAGCGGGGCGAGGGGGATCTCGGGCGGTGAGAAGAGGCGCGTGTCGATCGCTTGCGAGTTGGTGACAAGCCCATCGATCCTCTTCCTTGACGAGCCGACCTCGGGTGGGTTGTCGCCTTTCCTACTCGTTGCTGCCAGGCTGATGACTTTCGCCCCCGCAGGCCTCGACTCCTACAATGCATTCAACGTGATCGAATCCCTCGTCCAGCTTGCCCGGACCTACAAGCGCACAGTGGTTTTCACGATCCACCAGCCGCAGTCCAACATCGTCGCCCTCTTCGACAAGCTCATCCTCCTCGCGCATGGCAAGGTCGTCTACTCGGGACTGGCGGAGGCGAGTCAGGCGTACTTGGATAAGATTGGGTGCGCGTGTCCGCCTGGGTTCAATATCGCCGACTACCTTAGTACGTTCGAGCGCCCTCCCTCGCTCATGTGGAACTCCCGCCTGACGGATCTCGTCTGCGCAGTCGACTTGACGATGCAGAACGAAAAGTCGTCGGCCTCGTCGGATGCATCAGTCGAGGACGCCTTGATCCAGCTCGACGGTTCCAGGCGCGACCCCGAACTCGGCGTCGGTTCTCCCGCACGTCGGTCGACTGGGGCTCCTTCCATCGACGGCGACGAGACGGAGCTCGAGACGCGCAACGGATCAGTTCGGTCGAACGCCAGCAACGGCCTCAAGCGGTTCCTGCCCTCTTCCCTCGGCGGTACATCGACTCCTTCCGACCAGCCCGCTCCGCCACCTCACATCGCTCGCCTCGTCGACGCATATTCATCGAGCGACGTCGCTCGCTCCACGCGGGACGAGATCGCCGCAGCCAAGCGGGACGCCGCACGAGGCGCAGGAGGCGGAACGGCGGACGGCGCAAACGGCGCGATGATCTTGCGGAACTACAAGCGCGCGGGTTGGTGGAGCCAGTTCACGATTCTGAGCGGAAGGAGCTTCAAGAACTTGTACCGCGACCCGATGCTCATGTTGTCGCACTATGCGGTGGCGGTCATCGCTGCCGGTGCGTGACGCTCCCTTCTTTGCTAGGCTGCTTAGTTGCTGACGCTGACTTGGAACTTGCAGGCATCTGCGCTTTCCTTTTCCGCGGCTTGACGTAAGGGCTTCCCTGGCGCATCTTCTTTCTGCGTGCCAAGCTGATTCCCTTCGCTGCGCGACAGCCTCGACATCCCCGGCTTCCAGAATCGCATGGGCCTGATCTTCTTCGCCCTCGCCCTCTTCGGCTTCGGCTGCCTCACCACCCTCGCGACCTTCTCCTCCGAGCGCCTCCTCTTCACGCGGGAGCGCGCCAACGGGTACTACAACCCGCTCACCTACTTCGCCGCCAAGCTCCTTTTCGACGTCATCCCTTTGCGAGTCATTCCGGCATTCGTCTTCGGCGCGATCGTCTATGCGCCGGTTGGACTCGTCCCGGAAGTCGTCTCGTTCTGGCGGTTCATCCTCGTCCTGGTCTTGTTCAATCTGTCGGCGTCGAGCGTCGTCCTCCTCCTCTCGATTGTCATCAAGAACGCGGGAGTCGCCAACCTCGTCGGCAGTCTCGTCATGCTCTTCAAGTGGGCTAGACTTTCCACCTTCTCCCGCTGCGACCAGGACTGACAGACTGTTCCGCAGTCTCCTCTTCGCCGGCCTGCTCATCAACCGAGACAAGCTGCCGTGGTTCCTCCAGTGGCTCGAGACGTTCTCGTTCTTCCATGCGGCATTCGAGGCGCTCCTCGTCAACGAGGTCCGGTACCTGCAGCTCAAGGACCACCGCTGTGCGTTCACCTTTTTCTTCACTTCAAGACATCATGCTGAGCTTGAGATGGCTACACAGACGGCGTCGACATCGAGGTCCCCGCCGCAACCATCCTATCCATGTTCGGCTTCCAGGCGCAGGTTCGTCCCCTTTCCCTCCTCTTCTGCCCTCGCCTCGTCCACGTCGTTAACACTTCGCGCCCGCAGGCCTTCTGGTTCCCCGACGTCACCCTCCTCCTGTGTTACTTCGGCGGCTTCACCATCCTCTCGTATCTCTCGCTCGTCCTCTTCGTCCGCGAACGACGCTAGACTCTCATCGCCCTCCTTCTGTGCATAGACAGAACTCGACCCTTGTTCTGCATTACCATCTGTTGCACTATCGCCCTTTAAGGATGATTCGGGGAGGAGGAGATGGGCTTCTTGCGCTCCTCAGCGTCTTCTTCGTCGACCGGCTCTCCTACGGATAAATTGGGAGTCTTGACGTATCATACAACGCTTGATGCACCCAAGTAAGCACTTTAAGTGAGCGCGAGAAATCACCTTGGCGCCGCTTCCTCCTGCTCTTCCTCATCGCGTACTGCTCGTCTCGCCCTGCTTGCTTGCCCATGACCGCCGTCTACTGAATCGACAGATCCGCACAGCGACATCCAGCTCCCGGTGCGGCGCGCGCAGCTCGCTCAACACGGTCGAGCCTCCCCACTAACCGTCGCTCGCTCACGCACAGCTCGTCCAGCTCACGCCGAGACTCGCCGACCAGGCCAAATGATGAGCGGCACCTTCCAGCGCGCCGCAGACTCGGACGAGCGCCTGGCGGGGACACCGCAGCGTGTGGGCGCGGGCTTCGACGACTGGCGAGGCGAGGGCATCTCTCCACGTTCTCCCAACTTTCCGGTCGACTTGGGTGGATTGGGACAGTCGGGCATCGTTGAGGGAGGCCGGGACCATGATTTGAGGGCGTCCATCTCGCATGCTCAGGGGGTTCACGTCGCGGGAACAGCTGCTTCCCCGCCTGTCCGACGCAGCCTCTTGCCAGGTTCACCGATGGCAGGCGCTCTGCCATCAGTACCGACCTCGACAAAGTCGCCGAGACCCTCGACGTTCAGCGCCTCGTCGCCGCAGACGGAGCGCCATGTTCACGAGGCCTCGGCAGCGTCGCCGCGACGCAGCGAAGGAGGATTCGTCCTCACGGCAACCCCGCCTCGAACCAGCTCGATTCGGCATACCAGTTCAGGACAGGCTTCCTCGCCCCTAATTGCAGGCAGCGGCGGGACAGGCGCGGTGGAGCGAGGCGCCAAGTCAAGCACCGGATCGCTCTCGCGACGGAAACCGGCACCGCTCGACTTCTCGCACGACCGCTCGCCGGTTGCGTCAGCTGTTGAAGTCCAACAGGACCGAGGTCCGAGTAGCGCAACGTCTGCTTCGCAGCAGGACATCTCGCCGCGGTCGACACCTACGCTTCCGCAAAAGCAGGACACGTCCCTCGCCAGTTCCATCCAGTTCAATCCCATGAGCTCGCCCGTCATCGACATGTCGATACCCTCCCCTCGACTGGGACTTGCGGATGACACGCCGGAGAAGGACGACACCGTCGCCTCGGGCTCGTCTTTTCTCTCCTCCTCGACAGCGAGTTCGACGGGTCGCAGGGCGTATGTGCCGTCACGCCCAGCGGATCTGTCGTCTTCGACGTTCTCTCGCTCGCGCGACGGTCTCGCTCTTGGCCTGCCCTGCTCCGTGTCCGCCTCAGCCAACCTCTCTTCCCTTGCGGCCGCGCCGCTTTCGTCCTCCGTCACGTCCACCTCCTCTTCGCGACAAGCGCCCTCCATCACAACGTCCAACCCGTCCTCCCCTCTTACTTCTTCCGGTCTCACCGCCTACCGCAGTCCGTCAATCGCCGAACGAAGCGAATTCAGTCCGGTCGTCGACCGAGGACAGCTTGTCGGGCTTGGAGAGCTCGCGACTCCGAGGTGGACGAGCGAAGCGCTGGAGAGGCGGTGGGGCGCGGCGGTGTCTCCAGCTGAGGAGAAAAGCGCCAACTTTGCCTTTGCGGAACAGCTGCCGATGGTGCGTGATTTCCACTCTTTGTCTCGAGGACGCATCCTGACTCTCATAAACTGCGCAGCCGACCATCCATCAAGGCGGCGTCCTTGTCGACTCGCCGACCGTTGTTCGACCCGTGCCTCGTCAACCGCTTTCCCGCTCACTTGGCTCTTTCGACTCGCCGCATCGACCATTCCCAACTGCGCAGTCGCATGCTCTCGATCCTCCGCGTCCTTTTCCTACATCGGCTTCGTCAGCCAGCATCGCTCTTGACGCCTCCCCAGCCGGCTTGCTCGACTTCACCCCAGATCCGGCCGGTCATCGGTTCGGACCGCTTGACATCTCGTCAGCCGAGAGCAGCTCGGGCGTCCATGTCGCGTCACCGGTTGAGGCGGCAAAGGAAATGCCGAGGCGAAGAACGAGTTCGAGGCGGAAGAGTGCGGCGCCGACTGCATCGACGACGCTCGAGTCTAGCCAACCGTGGGCTTCGAGTGCCTCTGGCTTGGCGGATGGCGTTGTTGGACTCGGCTTCGACCACGAGATCGAAGCTGGGGCGTCGGGAGTCGAGGAAGATCTGGCGGCGAAGGCGCGACGGCGACAGTTGGCCGGGAGTATGGCCTCGACATCGAGCGCGAAGCGGACGACTCGCACGCTCTCATTCGACGGGAAGGCAAGCGCGAAGCACAGCCGCCGCCAATCAACGGGGCGAGGGTCCTTCGCGCACCTACCTCCGTCCCCAGCCGCATCCTCCGCCTCTCACGTCTTCACAGCGACGCCGTCTTCCGATCCCTCCATTCCCGCCCTCCCGCCAATCACGACTTTCCCGGCTTCCCCTCTCATCCTCGAAGGCCCCGCTTCTGCAGGCGGCGCTTCTTCCGTCTCAACGCCCTCAGGCCGGACACCCGACCATGCGCGCGTGTCCCGACACTCCTCTCACTCGCACCACTCGTCGCCGTCCATCATCGCCGCCTCCATCCTTCGGCAGACTCGCGAGCTGGAGGGCGTCGACGTCGACATCGAGCACGCCGCCGCGATTGACGAAGGCACCGCCGCCGCTCTCGCCAAACTCGACGGCATCAGCTCGCCCCGAATCGCGCGCACTTCCGGACCGTCAGCCGTGAGCGACACCCGCAGCAGGAAGTCCAGCCGGAACACCATTGAAGGCGTGGCCTCGTCGTCGAAACGGGACTCGAGCCAGAGCGCGAAGAGACGGACAAGGACGAGTACGAACGATTCGACGGGTGTTGCTTCACACGACGGCGCTCGCGGCGATGGCTCCGGTTCGAACTCGCGAGGTGCGAGTCGGAGCAGCAGTCCGGCCGGTCAGCCTATCGGTCAGGATATGAGTAACTCGGCAAGCTCGGCCTCGCCTGGTCGCTCGCCGCTCTCGGCATCTACGTCGCAGTTCCCCTCGTCGACAAGGTCAGGTCCAGCGGCGAGCCGCCTTTCCGCCTCGACGACGGCGGCCGACATCCCTTTCCTCGGCGCCGACCCGTTTAAGCGGACCTTGTCGTCATCGTCTGCGAGCGCAACGGGAACCGGTGGGACATCGTTCTCGGCGAGTGGATCCCTCGACTCGACGTCCGCCACCTCCTTCGCGACCAGGTCGCCAGCCTCGAAGTACCAGCGCAGCAGTATCGGAAGCGATGTCTCGTCTATCAACAGTGTCCTCGAGAACCGCCCTGGCTACGAACGTCGGCAGAGCAACGACGAAACCGCCCGCTCCGACAACATCCCGCCTGTTCCGCCGCTTCCGAAGGACTGGGACAGCTATCGACCGGCCGTCGCGGACATCTCGTCACCCTCATCGCAGACCCCTCATGCCATTAATTCGCGTACAGCGGCACCTGCCGCTGCCTCCCAGGGTTTGCACGCACCGCCCATGTCGGCGACGAGGACGACGTCGAGCAGTGGGGGCAGCGCTCTCGACGACTTCGCCACCCCTGCATCGCCGCCAGCAACGAGCGGAAGGCGGAAGTGGAGCATCTCGAGCGCCTTTCACAAGGCCACGAGAAGCCCGAAGATGAACGGCGTCAAGGAGTCGACTTCGTTCAGCGACCTGCAGTCGATTGCTGGCAAGCGCATCCGTAAGGCTTCGCTCGGTCAGGGCGGAGGTAGTGCTCTCCCGCGACGTCTCGCCGCATCGACAAGCAACCTCTCGACACTCGCGGATGAGCCAGCTCAGCAAGACTTCCCCTCTGCCGGTACGACTGGCTCCCTCGGTCGCGCCAGCATGCGCGGCAGCCAGATCCCGCCGTTCCTTCGAACTCGAACTTCCAGCCAGAGCAGCAGCAGCACGAGCCGCACGGCCCAATGGGCGGCCACCGGCGTTCCGCCGTCCGTCGTCGCCACGAGCCCAGGCAAGTCGCGCTCGAGCATTGTCAATCCGCGCCGTACTCCGTCCGGCATCCCCTTCTTCTCCCGCAAAGCGTCGAGCGGGAGCGGCGGGGAAGTCTCGACCACAACCCCGTCGCCCAACCTCGAGCAAAGCGGTTTTTCGACACCTGCTACAGACGAAAAGAGCGGTCGCAAGTCGATCCTCGGCCTCAATTTCCTTCGCTCAGGCGGTTCGAAGCGCGACAAGGAAAAGGGACTGCTCTCGCCGCCGTCTGCCAACCGTTCGACCTTCAGCGCGTCGACGTCCGTAGCGAATTCGGCAGCGCACCAGCAAGAGATCTTCCCGACCGTCACGGACGACTTTGGCCGGCGCGCGAGCCTGGCGGCGCCGAAGTCGACGACTTCGCTTCTTCGCAAGCGTGGCAAGGTGCGCCTTCCTGTCAGAGCATTCAATCTGCGTCGATTGGCTAACATCAATTCCCCTGCAGACCATCAGCTCTGTCGACCAAGGCGACGTTTTCCGGGTGCCGGATTCGGCCCAGCTGCCGCCGCTGCACATCAGCGCACTACCCGCTTCGACTGCGCGGCGTGTCGACTCGATGAGCCGATCGTCTGTCGCAGCGGCGCCAGTGCAGCAAACGCCTCGGACACGGACGAGCAGGCTTCAGGAGTCTGCCAAGATGAACTTGCCCACCATTGCAGGCTCGCCATCGACCCATGTTCTCCTCGGCACGGCTGCCAGGTCCAGCTCGTCCAGCGTCTCGCCGTCCACAACACCGCCGCCCAAGTCTCACACGCCGACCCGCATCCCACGCCTGAATCGTACGTCGGCGGCGGCGGCGACAAGCCCTCGCACATCTCCAGTCGGCCGCTCGCTTTCGAGCAAGCCGCCTACACGCCGGCTCAGCTCCTACGGGAATGGTCCGGCGGAGTCTGCGCAACAATCTTCACAGAGGGATCGTGACGGTCTCGGCGGTGCTCCACGGGCAGCCGCACCCACGTCAACTCTTGCCGAAAAGACGCAGTCAGCACGACGACGTGTCGAGTCCGACGCTACGCAGATCCCGCGCAGTCGCAGCACGAACTCGCGCTCGTCCTCCCTCAAGAGCGGTACCCTCGATGCTGTCGAGCTGTCGATTGCGTCGGAAGCCGCCTTCAATGCCTCTCGACACGCTCGAAAGGCGCCGGCAGTTACCGACGAGAAGCACATGCCGATCGAAACGCCGCGCCATCAGCCGCGCGTCACCTCGTTGTCCAGCTCGCTCTCGCGGCTTCCCTCGCAGGCCGTCACCTCCGAGTCTTCAAGCGCGAGCTCGACCCCGGCGATTGGGACTGCGACTCGTCGCAGCCTGCCGAAACCTGGCGAGTCTTCGGCATCGAGGCGGACGTCGGTACCTGCGTCGACGGATGCGCTCTCGTCCTCGCGCTCCGCCCGAACGCTCGGTAGCAAGATGGCTGTGCCTAGTCGCGTCAGCAAGTCCGCCTCGACAAGTACTCGACTCAGCCCAAGCACGACTTCTTCAGGCCGGTCGTCGGCTGCGAGTGGGACCTACGGCGAGGAAGACACGGTCCGCGGAGACGAGGAGATGGCAGCCTACGTTCGCCGGCAGATGTCGAAGAAGCTCGCATCCGGCATGTCGGAGGACGCCATTCGCAAGTTGTTCGAATTCCCCGACCCAACCGAGCCGCTCCCGCCTCTCAGTCCCGACGACGCCGTCTCGCTCTACTCGCGGTACCTCTCGCCGTACGAGAAGGACGAAATTCGGGAGTATCCGCGAATCTACTTTGTCGGCCCGAACTGCGAGAAGAAGCAGGCGACAAAGGAGGCCACCGCCAACAACTACGGCTTCGATGACGATCGCGGTGACTACCTGCTCGTCCCGCACGACCACATCCGGTACCGCTACGAGGTCATCGATGTGCTCGGGAAGGGCTCCTTCGGCCAAGTCCTGCAATGCAGGGATCACAAGACGGGCGACATGGTGGCCGTCAAGATCATCCGGAACAAGAAGCGGTTCCACCACCAAGCGCTCGTCGAGATCAAGGTTCTCGAGAACCTCGTGAAATGGGTGCGCGCGATCGCCTGATCCCCTCCTCGCTGCTGCTGACGGCGCAAGCTTCGCAGGACCCCGACGAGAAGCACTATGTGATCCGCATGGTCGACTCGTTCACGTTCCGCGGGCACCTTTGCATCGTCACCGAGCTACTCAGCATCAACCTATACGAGCTCGTCAAGGCCAACAGCTTCGCCGGCTTCTCGACGACCCTCATCCGCCGCTTTACAGTGCAGATCTTGCACTCGCTCATCCTCCTGCGTCACCACCGTGTCGTGCATTGCGACCTCAAGCCGGAGGTGGGCGGGTTCGCTTCTCCCCGTGCACCTTCGAGCGCTGAAACGTTTCCTCCCGCAGAATATCCTGCTCCGTCACCCCGCCAAGAGCGGCATCAAGGTCATTGACTTCGGCAGCAGTTGCTTCGAGAACGAGAAAGGTTCGTCCCTTCCACTTGCGCTCATCGGCGACAGAGACTGAGTGCCGTCCGCAGTCTACACGTATATCCAGTCGCGCTTCTACCGCTCGCCCGAAGTCATCCTCGGCCAGAACTACCACATGGCCATCGACGTGCGTTCGCGAATTTGTCCAGTTCTGCCGGCCTTGCGACTCACTCGCTCTCACGTCGCAGATGTGGTCGCTTGGCTGCATCATCGCCGAGATGTACACGGGGTACCCGATCTTTCCCGGCGAGAACGAGCAAGAGCAGCTGGCGTGCATCATGGAGGTGCTCGGCGTTCCCGACAAGTACCTCGTCGACCGCAGCTCGCGCAAGCGGCTCTTCTTCGACTCGACGGGTGCCCCTCGCCCAGTCGTCAATTCGAAAGGTCGCCGCAGACGCCCAGGCTCGAAGACGCTGGCCCACGTACTCAAGACGGACGACGAGCTGTTCGTCGACTTCATCGCCAAGTGCCTCGCATGGGATCCGGATCGCCGGCTCAAGCCTGATCAAGCGATGCGCCACCCTTGGATCGCCCAGTCGCGCTCAGGCGGGCAGTCGAGCATACCCGCACGGTCAAGTCGCACTTCGTCGACCCTCTCGGCCTCGACAAACAGTCGACACGCCTCGCAGGCTGGCCCGCCAACGATCGGCACGCCTCAGCGCCTCAAAGCGACGCAGCCGAGTTCGACTGCAACGGCTCCTGTGCCGCGCACGCGCACCATGTCTTCGGCGACCGCGACCGGCTCCGTCGCCCGCCTCGGCGTCAAGTCGTCACTTCCCGCCCCGACGCACCGCCACAGCGTCAAGTCGTGATCCTCGCCTATTCCCCCGCCGTTCTCTATCAGTCCGCTCGTTACTTCATGTCGCCACTCTTTTCGCATCGCCCGCAATATCCCGGAATTCTTGTCCTACGCGCTCTCGCCTCTCGTATGTCAACTGTACAGACGCTCTCCTGCATCATGATACCCTCTTGAGCGCTGAACGTTGCTGAGTATGCGAGTCGGTCGTTTCAAGGCGGCAGCGAAAGTACGAATCAAGCGAGCAGCGATCCAAGCGAGTCCTCCCTCCTCCTCCCTCTCTCCTCCAGGCCTTCGACGTCGCCCCTCAGTCCCTCGATGACCCGCCAGCGCTCGACATGGGCGAGCTCGCGCGGTGCCTCCTCGACTTCGTTCCCGTCTCGCCGAGCATGGCGTTCCAGCCGTCCTGCGCTGCGACACCGTCCGCAATCGTCTTCATGCGCGGCGTGCCGTCAATGGGACCGGCCGCGAGCTCGATCATGGCGGTGAAGAGCTGGGCCTGGAGGATCGTCTGCGAGGAGAGCGGGAGGAGACAAAGTTAGCGAGATTCACGAAGGAGGCGACTTTGACGCACGTAGCCATAGGCGTCCTTCGCGCCGCTATGGAAATTCCTCGGGAAGCGCTCGCAGCCGTCGTCGCCGACGCCGAGCCAGTCGCGGTGGTCCTGGATCTTGTCATCGATGGTGCGGAACTCGAGGGCGGCGTTGCCGGAGGCGAAGATGCGCTGTCGAGCCGCTCGTTAGCGCAGACGAGGCGAAGAGTACGAAGGAGAACTGACATGAAGCGTGTTGTAAACGAACTGCGGGTTGTGCTCGCGGGCTTCGAGGCGACGGCTGCGGGAAGAATGGTCAGCTTGCATTCTCGTTCCGGCTCCGCGCACACTCACTGCCTGAGCATCGCCGCAAAGTTCTGCCAGGTGAGCGGCCTCTCGACCTCGGGCGGGAAGTAGCGGTCGATCAGGCGCTTCGACGGGGTTGCCTGCGTCGCGACGTCCGTAGCTTGCGCAAATGGCGAGTTGTTGTCTTCGCGAGTGAGCGAGCCGTCGTGCTCGACGAGGTTGTGCACGCCGAGGTCGGAGAGGTCGAACCAGCCGCGGTCGCGCCAGAGAGGCTCAAAGGGCGAGAGGAGCTGGATGGCGAGCGTCGGGCTGAGGTCTGCAGGAGCGCGAACGTCAGTCCCGGCACCACGAGAAAAAGTCAACGCCTGACTCACTGTAGGCGTACTGGATGGCACTCGAAAGCTGGCTCGGGGTGAGGTGACGGCCATCACGCGGAATGATTCCGTGGTTGGCAAGGGCGTTCAAGGCGGGACACGGCGAGCGAGACCAGCCTTCTTCGTTCATCGGCTGCGAGATCTTTCCTTTGCGGAGCAAGCCAGACCAGTGCGTCCAGCTCCAGAGCCCTGCGCGAGCGGAGGATCAGCTTCATCTCGGCAGGATGAGCAGGAAAGAGGACGGACACTCGGGACTCCACTCCTTGCCAAGCCAGTTCGCCGTCTTGCACAAGCCCCACAGAAACGGGTAGTCGGCGAACGGAGGCGGGTTCGACGGGCTGAAGGCGGGAGGAGAGACGTCGCGGCCCTTCCTACTCGGCGAGACGAGGTTGAGGAGCAGGAGGACGAGGTCGCTCGTGTGGAGGGTGACGAGAAATGCGACAACCTTGAAGGCGTACAGGATGGTGTGGAAGAAGCGGAGAGAGGGGAAGATGGGCTGGGCGAAGGTGGGCGACTCCTCCTCGCCTGTGCGCAGGAAGCGTCAGTGTGGGCGTAGGGAGGGCGGGAGCTGCCTACCTACGCTGCCTTTGCGTCTCTGGAGCGGCCACCATGCTGGTCCGGACGCAATCTGCGACTTTGAGTGAAAGGGAGGAGGGAGAGAGCGGGATGCACGGGCGGAGCGCTTTGCAACTCGGTTGTATGGTCCTCCTCCGGCCTCCTGAGCGCAGTTACGACTGCGTGCACTGCCTCGGCGGCCTCAGCGGAAAATCCGGCAGCGGTTGAGGCGAGCGCGACAGGAGGCTCAGCTTGAGAAGGTCAGAGCGGGCGACAACGACGGCGGCGAGGCGGGCGGCTGCTAGAGCGCTTCGCAGGGCTCACTGATAGCTTGTACGGTCTCTCAGAGGTTTTCTTGGGCCCGGCTCGGCGCGGCGCCGGCTACGGTGTGGTGAGGGCGTCGCTGTCTGCCTCCGTCTTCGGCCGACGACCTCAACCTCTCGCAACTCGCCAATCTCGACGCTGGGCGGTCAAGCTAGCGATGGAGACAGACTACGATGTAGTCCGTGCTGGAGAAAGCGTCGATTGAGACGTTTAGCCGCGGGAACAGCGCTACGAAGAGGAAGGGCTAGGTACAGGCGGAAAGGGCGAAGCGGTAGCGGAAAGGTTGGCGGATTGGGAGATGCGGTGATGTGAGAAGCGTCCTTGGGCCGAAGACGACGTCTTACGAAGCCTGGTAGAGGCCGACGGCGACGGTGTAGCTGCGGCGAAGGCAAGCTCGAAGTCAGTTCAGGGTCATGAGGGGCACCTTAGCGAATTCCGGACTTCGTGATTAGTGACAAGTTGTACGGAGTGACGTAGACGTCACTGTCTGTCAACGCCACGAACGCGGAGTTCACGACCTGAGGTTGAGGTGGGAAAACGGTGCCGTTGGGGACGACCGCCGACGCCGAATGGTTCGAGATGTTCTGGAGCGGTGCGTAGGTGACGTTGAGCTGGTCGATGAAGGCCATGAACTTGGGTTCACCGGCCAACGACTGCGTCTTGTAGAGGCCGTCGTAGCCGACCGTCTTGTTGAGCGGCTCCCAGGTGAACTGGATGGTACGGCCAGCGCCCTCCGTGAGCGTGTAGTTCGAGTTGATGCCCGGCTGGCCGTCGAGCGCGTACGGCTGGTTGGTGATGTTGATGAGAGGGAAACGAGTAAACTCGATCCTCGGGTTGTTGGGAGGGCAGCTCTGAATGTACGGCGAGAGGAGCGTCCAAGCGTAGGACTGGGGGAGGCCGGTCTCGAACCACTCAGGCATAGCGGGAAGACCCTGCGAAGAAGAAGGGAGGGTCAGCGGAGGAACAAGGGGAGACCAGCGACGGCGAAGGGCGAGCGAACGCACCTGGAACTGGCGGAAGATCATCTGCTGGCGAGCCTCGGTCGTGATAGATTGGAGGAGGATCTGAGCAGCCGGGCGCGAGTCGAGCTGGCCGAGGAAACCGTAGACACCTGACGTGAGAAGGTCGAGGGTCAGCGAGGAAAAGGCTTCGAGAACGGCGAGAAGCGAGCGCACCGGCTTCTCCCCAGCGAGTAAGGAGCTGCGAGAAAAGGATAGCCTCCTTGACGGTGTTGAAGGGGTACTGGTAGACGCCTGTGAGGGGAAAGCGTCAGTACCCCGTCTAAGGCGAGCGATTCCTCGAGAATTTGCGCACATTGCTTCGCCGCGCGGTCGACGCCGAGCATCTGCAATACGATAAGGGTCAGAACCTTGGGGGAGTTCGACGTGAGACGTCAACTCACGTTGGTGATGGCGATAGCATGTCCAATCTCCTGGTCGGCCATGTGCTCGATGAGGAAGCGGTCGTCGGCGGTCAAGCCGGCAGCCTCAAAGTCCTGAGTCGAGAAGCGAGCGAGCATATTGTGGAAGAGGTCTGAAACGAGCGAGGGGTGAGCGGAAGCGCGTCAGAAGGTGTTGAGGCGACATACCGAGTTCGATGAGCTCCTGGTTGAGCGCAAGGTTGAGCGACTGGAAGTCAAAGTTGGACTCGACCTGGTAGGTCGGCTTGTAGATCAAGAGACCGCCGGCGGGCTGTCCAGGCCAAGCCATCGTCGTGTTGGTGCCATTCTTCGTCGGGTTGCCTGTCGACGTTGGGAAACCCGTCAACGTCGATCTGTGGCGGGGTTCGACGTTGAAACGCACCGAGGATGAGGTGGGCACCAGGGTAGGGCTCGGTACCGTTGGTGTACGTGACGTTCCACGACCCAGTGTTGTTGACGCCCTGCGGGATCGACTGAACGGTCGCGTTCAAGTACGAGGATCCGTTCGACGAGGACGGCACGACCTGGTAGGTGATGTTGCCGTTCGATCCCTGCGGAAGCGTGGCGTTGGCGGGAAGTCCGCTCCCACCACCTTGGCGGCGGAGGAGGGGAGAGGCGGAAGTCGTTCCGGCAAGGGCTGCCGCGGCGGTGAGCGACTTGAAGAGCATGGCTGTCGTTCAAACGTCGAGCAGGGGCTGTGAGGAAACAAGAAGAAGAGTGAGGTCGAGCAGCTTTTGCGAGACGAGACTCCGCAAACCTCGGAGGAGGAACGTCACGGCTCGACGCAAGGCATCGCCGAAGGGCGCAAGCGACACTGATCCGGTCGGCTCGCGACGTTGCGACGTGATCGGCGTATCATCCTCGTTACTAAAACCCCGCGAGCTAGGAGCGAAGGGGCAACTCGCCGCCGACGATGCGCCGCGAGAGGCTCGTCTCCCTCACTCCCGAGCCGCTGAATCTGCCCATCGCTGCGAAAAGAGCTGTATTTGACTCTGCCTCGCAAATCATAGCCCTTGCCGAGTGCACCACTCCTGGCGAACCCCACCTCGTCCTGCTCACCGAACTGGCGCTACCCTCGCCTCGTCCCATCGCGCCAGTCGCCTCGCTGCCACTGCTGGGCCACACAGGATGGAGCAGACAGTCACCGCCATCGCCGAGCGTGTCCTCGAGCGCCTGCGCAGGTGCGGAGCCCTGCTCCTCCCCATCCGGCGAAAACCCCAACTGATGACGGGATTGCGACTCGCCCAGGGTCCCGGCCGATCAGCGAGTGCTTGTCGGCATCGCTGGGTGAGTCTGTTCGCTCATCATTCGCCTCCTGTGCCGAACTCGCACGCTTGTCCTGCCCGCCTCGCCGCCCGCTCGCCATGCCTCGTCCGAGACGGCTTCTTCGCCGTACTGCGGGCGGCTCTGCGCGCACGCAATCGTCGCGATCAGATCAGATAGAACAACACTGACGGCTGATCTCGCTTTCGCAACGTTCGCTCGAACACTCAGCGTCCCCGGCTCCGGTAAATCGACGCTCGCCTACCCGCTCGTCGACCGCCTCAATGCCCTCCTCGGCGTCGCTGTCAAGGAGCCGGCTGAAGTCGACTTGGAGGATGTGATTGCTCAGCCTGGGAAGGAGAAGCCGGAGGAACAGGTCGCTGTCGCGGTCGGTTTGGACGGATGGCACCTGACGCGAGAAGCGCTCGACCGCCTCCCTGTTTGTGCTGCTGTCGCCCTCTCCTCCTTGACATCATGCTCACAGTCTCTCGCACAGGACCCCGCCGAAGCTCGACGCCGTCGCGGCGCAGCCTTCACCTTCGATGCCTCATCCTACGTCTCCTTCGTCCGTTCGCTGCGCCAAACGCCCTTCCCCTCATCAATCCCCTTCCCAACCTTCAACCACGCACTCAAAGACCCTCTCCCCTCTCCCTCCCCGATCCTACCCACCCATAGGGTCGTCGTGATCGAGGGATTGTACTGTATGCTCGATGTTGAGCCTTGGAGGGATGCGGCGGAGTTGCTGGATGAGAGGATTTGGGTCGAGATTGAGAGGAGTGTGGCGAGGGAGAGGTTGGTCAAGAGGCATTTGCACACGGGGGTTGAGACGGTGCGCGAGGAGGCGGAGAAACGGGGTGCGTTCGACTGAATTTCCGTACGCTGTTTCGGCGCGGTGCTGACACTCTCGGGAGGAGCAGTCGATTTGTCGGACATGCTGAACGGCGACTATATCCGCGAGCACTTGTATTCACCGACGCAGGTCGTCGAGACAGTTCACGATCCGGCGTTCGCGACAGCGGCGGTTCGAGCGTGACAGAGCACTCGTAGCGAAACGCAACGGTGAGGACTGTATTGGGATAGATCGTATTGTTACAACACTGCGAGACCGCTCGACTCGACCCCCTCACCACTCCTCCCTCTCCCCTTCATCCTCATCCTCCAGCTCCCTCACCCTCCTCCTCAATCCCCTCACCTCCCTCTCCAACCCCCTCTTCTCCCTCTCCCACCTCTTGCGCTCAACCTCCCACGCCTTCCGCTCCCGCTCATACATCGACATCTCCTCGTACGACGTGAGGCTCACTTCGGCTGAGGAGACGAGCTTGATCAGGCGCCAGAGTCGGAGGATCGTTATAAGTGAGGCGATTTGTTTCTCCGTGCCCTGCACAATTGAGCCCGGGTCAGTCTTGCATGGTGAGAAAAAGGAGGAAAGGGAAAGCGTACCTTGAGGACGACCTCGAGGACGAAGGCGACGAGGATTACTACGGCGTCGGCTGAATGGAGCCAGTGAAAGCGGTCTGTGAGGTAATACGCCGGACCGAAGGCGGTAAAGTCGAGCAAGATCTCGACGACGAATGCTCCTGCTCATCCAATGCTCGTCAGCCTCGTTCCTTGGCGAGGAGGAAGCGAGCACACCGGTGATTAGCAGGCTCAGGATGTCGCAGAACTCGAGGATGGGCGGGTCGGGCGGGCAGGACTTCGTACATTCGCAGGTCGTGTCGCGGAGGAAGAAGTACGAGATCTGGGTCATCGAGATGGTGAAGTCTGTCAAGCACAGGGCGAGGATCGCTGCGCCGGTATCGAGTCTTAGCAGGATTGGCAGAGGAGGAAAGAACGAGGGTGCGCACTCCATTCGACCCAGGATTGCTTCAGCGTCTCGCCTAGCTTTCGCCTGAACCGTGAGAAGCCCGACACGCTCTTCGTCGACTGCGCCTCCTCGTCCACTGTCCCACCAGCATCATCTTCGTCGTCGTCCTCACAAGCTCGTCGTCGACCTGTTCGCTGTGAGGAGGAAGAGGACGAAGGGAGCGCGCGAGAGCCAGCAGCAGGAGCGGGAGACGGTGCGAGCGGATCCAGCAGTGGTTTCCTATCACCCATGCGCGAGACCTAGCGAGAGCAGGAGCAGTAGAGGACAGCGAGGTGTTGGCGGAGTTTCCTCGGAGGCAAACGAGAGTTGCGAGCGAGTGCAAAAGCGGAGCGGGCCACAAACGGTCAGGGGGCGTGCGAGTGCCCGGCTGCAAGAATAGCAGACTATGACTCGAATACAAACTCGTTCCTAATGGTGCATTGTGATCCCTTTCTCCTCCTTCCGCACCTCGTCGCACAGGGTTTGCGAAACTTCCCCACAGACGAGGGCAGTCCAGGATGCAGAACAGCCACCTGTTCGGCGCGTACAACGTCTACGCGCAGCAGCAGCAGCCGTCGCACTCGGGCGCACAGCAGCAGCAGGGGCTCGCCGCGGCGTTTGGACAGCCGCCGCAGTACGGCCAGCCCCAGCAGCAGCCCGGCGGACAACAGCAGCAGGACATCTCGCTCGGACACCTCCAGCAGCACGCGCCCCAGCAGCAGCAGCAGCAGCAGCAGCAGGGAGCCATCGCGGGTCCCTCTGGCGTCGGCTTGCACGAACACCCGGACGCGGACGACGACGACGACGAGGGAGACTCGGGACTGCATGCCACGCCCAGCGGGACAACCAAGAAGAAGGTGCGTGTGCCCCCGTGTTCAACCGAGCCCGCGCTGACCCGTTCTCGCGCGTGTTTGGTACAGGCTGCCGGAGGACGACCTCGCGACAAAGTGTGGGAGCTGTTTGACGGTGCGTTCGCAGCCTCGCTCGACTCGCTTATCGCCGTGCTGACCTCGCATGACCTATCGCAACGCTCGCAGGCGACCGCGATGTCGCTCGCTGCCAGTGGTGCTCGTGGAAGACGGACCACCCAAAGGCGTTCCGCATGCGCGCGCACGTCCAGCAGTGCGAGCTGATCCCGCAGGAGAAGAAGGACGAGCTCGAGCGCTTCCAGCACGACAAGGAGGAGCGCCTCCAGGCCAAGAAGGAGCGTGCCGAAGCGCGCGCTGCTCAGATGGCTGCCGCTGGTCCGTCGCAGCCGAAGAAGGTCAAGCGCGACAACGCTGGCGAGATTGTCGTTGGCACGGGCACGCCCAAGTGAGTGTCCTCCTTCATTGTTCTGTGCGAAACGAGCGCGAGATCCGCCTCGAGTGGATGTATGCGCCCGGACGGGTCGGCGGAGATGGCGGAACTGGATTTCGTCCTCGCTCGCTCGCGGGTCTTTCTCCCTCCCTTCGCTCACCTTCGACTCTTTGCGCAAACAGGAGGATGCCTCTCCCGCACGGAGGTCGCTCGCCCATCACCTGCCATGGTGCGCGCCCGTCCTCCCTCTGCTCCTCGCATGGAAGCTGATCCTCCTCGTGCATCTCGCTCATCCCGCTTACCCTCGAACAGTCCTCGACTCGACGTCTGGCAAGCCTGCGCCCGATATGCGCATCCGCCTCGACCGCCTGAACACGACCGGCTTTGTCCTTCAGGCGCAAGGGTGCGTTCAGCTCTCGCTCGTTCTCCCTTTCGACTGTGCATGGACGCGATGCCGCTCTCAAGTCGATGCCAGTGGCAGAAATCGCCAGCTGACCCGCCTGTCTCCACTCATACAGCATGACCGACAACGACGGCCGATGCAACACCCTCCTCCCTCCCGGCACCCACCTCGAAATCGGCATCTTCAAAATCACCTTCTTCACGAACGAGTACTTCACAAAGAGGGGGATCTTGTCGTTCTACCCGTTCATCGAGGTGCGTTCGCAGACTCGCGGGTTTCGGCTCTTTCGTGCGCTTCCGTCGCCTACACGAGCTGATAGGAGCCCGAGCTGGTTGCGTGCAGATTCCCTTCGAGGTCAAGTCCGCCGACGAGCACTACCAGTCCGTCCTCGTTCTCGCCTTCCCTCTCTCGCCTCGTCGCTGACCTCCCTATCCCGCAGCATACCCTGCCTCCTCTCGCCCTACTCCTACACGACCTACCGCGGCTCCTGAACGCCCTCCTCGCCTCCGCTTGTCGCTCTCAATACCCCCTCTCCCCGCGTGAGACCGTCTGTTCACAAAATCGTAGAATACCCCCGCCGACTTATCACAGCTTCTATGTTCCGCTTGGTCAAGCAGTTCTTTGTTGTCGTCGTTATGTCCTGCGTGAGCGGAGAGGACCCTAGAGTGAAGCAGGGTGGGAGCCAGGAAGACAACCTCGGATGCGGATGGACTGATAACCTTGGCACTGCATATCCTTCCTTCCGCTCGGATCGTACGCGATCTACTTCCTCCGATACACGATCATCCTGTCCCTTCCCGGCTCGCGGCCCTCCGCCATCTTCGTCGGCTGCTTCGAGTAGACTTTGTCGAAGTTCGCGAGGAGGACTTTGTCGTAGGCTTCTTCGCTGACCGAGTATGGGGGGCCGCCTTCCCTATCGCCGTCTGTGCACCACGCCACACACGATGGTCAACTCGATTTGGCGGGAGGAGGAGAGAAGGAGGGAAGTGCACGCACCGATCGGGAACGCCAAACACACGAGCAATCCGCCCGGCCTCACCACCTCCGCATACCTGTTTCCCCATTTCTCGCGCCACAAAGGCGGGAGGGCGCAGAAGAATGTGTAGTCGAAGGCGAAGCTGAAGGGTTTGTTGGAGGGGAGAGGGAAGGCGAAGAAGTCGGCTGCTTCGCTGCGAGCGGGAAGCAAGTCGGTGAGTGATAGACGAGGGAAGGAGGAAGGGGAGAGGACGGGACGCACAAGGTGATGTTCGTGGGAGCGTCAGGCTGGGAGGAGAGGTGCTTCTTTGCAACTTCGACGGCGGTAGGGCTCAAGTCGATACCGAGGGTGTCGATTCCGTGCGTGGCGATGAAGGCCGCGTCGCAGCCCTGCGTTCCACGTCGATGTTCAGCTTTGACCCTTGAAAGAAGCGAAAGAGCAAGCCTACCCTCCCGCAACCCGCAACAAGCGCCTTCCCATCCTTGAGCTCGTCGAGCGACACGCCAACCTCGCTCCACTTCTCATCCAGCAGCTCCCTGAGCGCAGGCTGGACGTCTCCGGCGTCCCAAGGCGTCGTCTCTGCCTTCCATGCCTGGTCCCAGCCTGCTCGGTAAGAGACGGCAAGTGGGGGGATGAAGTGAGCTGGTGTCAGGAGACGGCGGGATGAAGCGACGCACCGCCTGTTGCGGACTGTCCCTCTGTCGGGTCCTCCTGCAAAAACTGGCGGACCTTGAGGAGCGCCTCGGTGGGCTGCATGGGGCGGGAATAGGCCATCGTGGGGCGGAAGGAAAAGCGGCGGGTCTGCGGGCGTGTGAGGGTGCGCAGGCTCAAACGAGCGAGTGTGGCCAGCACGACAGCTCACGGAGGAGCAGGATCAGGAGCAAAGTGGTTGGAAGAAGGAAGGGAGGCGTCGCGGGAGGTTCGCACAGGCTGTGGCCCGCCGCTCACCGCAATCTCGTTCTTTCGCTAAAGTCTGCGTACTGTCACGCTAGCTAAGGGGATATTCAAGCAGTGCACCGGGTCGAACGGGGCCCGAAGCGATGGTGCCGCCTCCTCAAACTTCATCAGCTGTTCGCTCGAGATCAGCGAGGAAGGCTTTGCGGGCTCGGGCGGGCCTCTCAGCCTGTAGCTTGAGAGGGCGGAGGATCGCCTGCGAGCTTTTTGGCGCAGCAGGAGACGTTGCTGCCGCTTGAGACGGGCCTTCCCAACTCGCCTGCACTTCCGGCTCTTCCTCTCGCTCCGCATCGCCTCCTTTCTGCGCGATCGATGCATGCACAGGCCGCGTCGAAGCTCCCCCGCATGACCTTGTGGTCTAGGGCGAGGAGGTTGCGCTGATCGCTTCCTTCCCTCGTTTCTCCTTCCGAGTCCTCACTTTCGCCTGCCACCTTACGCCTCATCGAACCCAACTTCCTCATGCTCGTCGCCCACATGCTCTGCTCCCGCCAAGTCGTTCTCGCAAGTCGCTCCATCCTTCGCCGCACCTTCTTCTCTCCTCCCGCTCCCCAACCTTCGATGTCTGCGCCGTCCTCCTCTTCTGAGCGTCCACCGGCGTACAATCGAGAGTACAAGACGGTTCAAATGCATGTGCAGGATGTCAAGGCGAACGAGGAGACGAGAACTGAGGCGGAACCTCCTTCGTGCGTCGAGCGTTCTTTGGCTGGGGTTGAGGCGACGCTGCAGCTCACGCCTTCTTCAAACGCCTGATGGGACAGACATGTCGGCAACCCAGACTACGGCGGCAAGTACGGCCAGCAAGAAGCGGAGCGTCACGAGCTCGTCAAGGAGTAGTTCCCCTTCCCTCCTTCCTGTCTCTCTCGTTAGTCGCCTCTCCGCAACTGCAACTCATTCACGACTGGTATAGATAGCAAATATAGCGAGACTGCCTCCTCCCAAGAAAGCGCCCTCACTCCCCCTTCTGCCGCTTCAGCAACCCCGCTTCAGTCGGCACCTTCCGTCCCGTCTTGTCGACCTCGTGCGTGAGGGGTACGCCGTCCTCCTTGATCGGCTCGTCGGCTTTGCCTTGCTTGCGAGCGATCTCGGCGGGGGAGGGTTGGTAGCCTGGCGTGCCGGGTGCGGGCTTGCGCTTGATGGTGAGGCAGCTGCGCCAGTGCGAGAGTTAGCGAAGCATCGCAAGAGTGAGGTCGCTTTCGGACGCACCCGATGTCGTAGAACGCGCAGATGTCGCCGATGACCTCCCACACAAAGTGCGCGTAGACCAGGGTGCCAATCGCGAGGCAGGCAAGGACGGTATGCTTGACGCTCGCCTTGTCGGTCTGGACGATTCCGAAGTGTGCATCGACGGCGGCAAGGACGGCGAGGAGGAGGAGCGGGTGTTTCCATGCGGCGGGGAAGGGCGATTTGGTCAAGTGCGCGAGGATGAGGAGCTGGACGTGGTGCGCGAAGGAGATGCCCCAGAAGAGGGCAAAGGGGATGAAGAGTGTCGTGCGGAGGAGGAGACGTTCTCGCGAGTGAAGCCACGAGAGCATGGCGGCCGTGTGGATGATGTAGGGCGACAGGCGAGTAAGGGGGCGGAAGAGGTGGAGGATGTTGCGCGACTCGGCGGGGAGCGAGAGGTAGACGTTGTGGATCGCCGCAACGATGTTGAAGAGCAAGCCGATGGCGGAGAAGCACAGGAAGAGGTCGTTGATCGGGAGGTCCTTGACCTGGAACGGGAGCGAGGCGAGAAGCGAGTTCGTCGACGGGTGCAGGCCGAGGGCGGTGAGGACGCCGGTGTCCCAGAACTGCGGGCCTGTGGGTTGCGCTTTGTCAATGACTGCCCGCCGAAGGAGACGAGGGAATTTCGGGGCACCCTTGAAGCCGGTGACCGCAAAGATCGCGACGATTAAGAGAATCCCTTCGACGGGTCCCGAGAACGCCGAGAGGAATAGCGTTCCCGTGTGGAACTCCTCCCATGTCGTGAGCATGAAGTTGCAGTGCGTCGCGATGAGACTGGCGACGGTCCACCACGAGAGGCCGAGGTTGAGAGACGACGCGCAGAGGAGGCAGCCGAGGGTCGTGTTTAGGGCGTCACAGCCGTGGTCGAACAGCTCGCCGAGCTGTCCGTTCGACCGACTGTTAGCGCATCGCTCTTCGAGGGAGACGCGGAACTCGCACGTCGACGAATGACGCACCGGTCCGCTGGTTCCCGTCCTTCGCGCCTGCTTCCCGTCAATCGCATCCAGTGATTGGTACATGAACAGTCCAACCGCAAAGGTCCAGTACAACCACCTCGGCGCGCCCTGGTCCGCCAAATCCGCCGCGCTCCGTCCCGTCAACCAAGTGAAGAACGAGGAGAGGATGGACGGGTGCGTCGAGGTGGGAGGGAAGAGGGGGTCCCAGGTACCGCCTTTCGAGACGTGGAGGGGTTTCGTGCCCGTCGAGAGGGTCGGGTTGTAGTAGAGGAGGGAGAGAAAGTTGAGGAAGATGAGCGAGAGGCCCTGCGCAACGCTCGAAAGGGGTTAGGACAGCCGAGACGCATGTTCTCATCGTCCGTAGGCTGGAAGAACGCTGCGCACCAGCAGAGTGATAGCGTTCGGCGCCATATTCTTCGGGAAGAGCAGGACGAGGCGATTCCAGTACGGGTTGAGGATGTAGCGCTGCGTCGGCACGCAGCATGTCAGCAACTCTTCTCTTTCTGCTCGCTCACCCCGTACAGCTCGCCTCTTCTCCCGGTCCTCCTTCCCACTTCATCAGCCCTTCCCGATCATCTCCACTCCTCAACTCAACTCGACGGACGAAACGCACCGAAGTGAGGGACAAGTCAGTCGAGCTGTACTTGTACTTGAGCAGCCTGTCCCGCTTCGAGGAGGGGATGTAGATGCCCATGATGGCGGATTTCGGCGGGGGAAGGGATGTCGAGATGAGGTCGGAGGAGGACGATGAGGGCCTCGGGAGAATGGCGCAGTGGGCTGCGCAGGTGCAGACAAGTCTCGATAGCTAGCACACGCTCGAACGGAAGCTCAGCGAGGAGAGAGTCGACAGGACAAGGTCAAAAGAAATGACGGCGAGCAAAGGGTTGAAGTCGACCACGACCAGCAGGGCCAGCAGAAGCGACGAACAGGCAGGAATGATGCGAGAATAGATGCATTGGCAGGCGAGACGATGCGGAGCTGCGTACTGAACAAGATACAAACGTCTTTCTCCCTCCTCAACTCCGTTCTACTCCCTCCGCACGATGTACCGCTCTTTCTACGCTCCCCCGTCTACTATACCCCACTCAGAACTCCCTCAACTTGACCGGCTTGCGGAACAACTCCAACGGCAGCCTCCCGGCGGGCATGACCCCCATCCCGCCTCCGGGATTCGCCGCGTCCTTTGTCGTGCGCAGTTGAGCGGGTTTGCGCGCGCTCGCGTCGGATGTGGAGGAGTAGGTGCCGGATTTGATTGAGCTGGCGTTGGGCGGGTATTTGGAGGACATCCAGGTGAGGATTGAGGGGACGGCGTCGGCGAGAGAGGCGGCCCTGCGAGAGAGAGTATTAGTCGTGGGCTGCGGCATATCGACAGCACGACACAACTGGTCACAGTCTGATCGACCGTAACACAGCGCCGTGCAAAAGCCAAAGCCGCGAGGACAAGACCACTCACATCTTCCCCTCACTGAGCTTGACCGGGATGTTCCCTCCGGGCGTACTCAAACTCGCGCACGACCACTCGATTTCCCCGCCCTCGAGTTCCCGTACCCGCTCAACAGTCGCCTGCGTCCCGCGGACATACTTCTTCTCCTCTGGTACTTCGATTTGCGTCGTGATTGGGAGGGAGAAGACGAGGAATTCGCGTGGGCCATCGGAGGAGGGGGAAGAGGACTTGGACTTGGATTCGGGGGGAGAGGAGGAGGAGGAGGCGTTGGGATCTTGTGAAGACGGTTGTTGGGTCGAGGAGGAGGGAGAGACGACGACGGAGTGGGTCATGAAGGATCGATCTGTCGCGCCGAATGGAAGCTTGTAGAGCTTGAGGAAGCAGTCTCCAGACGTTCGGAGAGGTCAGCACCCGTCGATTGAGCGAGTTCGAGCGGAAACTGACCCTTCTTGCCCTCGCTCTTGCCGATATCGATGACCTTGACGAGGTTGTCGACGTACTCCTTCTCCTGCTCGATGTGATTCTCGCCTACGGCCTTCCACCAGGTGTCGTAGCCGCCGTGTTCGGACGCCTTGAACCGCGAGACCCGCTTGTGCCAGAGGATGCCTTCCTCGCCTGATTTGCCTGCCCGTGAATCCCGGTCAGCCCCTCGCTCTCGCCTTGGGTCGATACAGGAGTTCGATCGGACGCACCGGTGGGCGATGGACTCGCGCCTCCTCCTCCATTCTTCGGTTCGTACGTCACACTCCCCTGCGGCAGGGAGTAAGTCTCGACGACCCCGCCATGCCAGCTCTTTCGTTCTGTCCACCCGTCGTGCGAGAGCAGTCTGCGTCCCTCGTCGATGAGTTCCTGCTCGAAGGCGGAGTCGTCTGGATCGGGGACGGCGGAGAGGGGAGTTGGAACGAGCGTGAGGTGGTGGAGCGTTGTGGGCATCGCTCGAGGAGTGTAGCGAGTAGTAACAGCGTTGTGATAGCGTACAGCAGTCTAGAAGGGCGAGCAGAGCGACGTCGACGACGGGCACGAGGAGACCGACTCGCGGTGAGATCACTCTGCTCGCTGCCGACCAAGGGGACGACAAGCTCCGCGGAGTACAGCCGGACTCCGATTGAATACAACTTCATTAGATCCAGGAATTGTATTCGAGGGATTAGGAAGGTCGACGCGCCTGAGCGGGTGTAGCTCGTCGCACACAGCTCGGACGGGCATGGCGACAACGGCGTCGTGACCAGTGAGAGTGTAAGAGCACAGCTAGCGACCACTCGTACGGTCCAGCGAGTGAAAGTTGGTCGCGGTCGAGCTGGTCTTCGCCAGCGAAGAGGAGAGCGCCGTCCTGCTCGCTCCCTCGTCCCAGCTACTTGACTTAGGATGTCTGCCGCAGCACAGAAGCCCGCTCAGGAGGTCGCACGTACGTCCACACACTCACTCGTCCTTGTCCCGCACAAGGACGACCGCTCATCGCTTCCCTCGTCCCCTCCAACCTTGCGCACACCCTCTACAACACCCGCTCACGCCCATCCTACGACTCGTGGACACCGTTGACCGTGCACTCGACACTTTCTGCGACCATGCGGACCACTCTCGTCAACCGCCGTCGTCTCGCGCACTTCTCGTGACCCGCCCTTTCATCTCTCCCTCGTCGACCTTGCCCCGCCTTTCGACACCACCCCTGCACCCTGCTGCCCGCCCGACCATTCAAACGACTGCTCTCTGGACGCCCCGCCCTCCCTACCTGGTTCTCCCCTGTCCCCGCCCTCCCCTCGCCTCGATGCTGTGAACGACCCCGTCTCGACTCTCCCTCCCCGCGCATCCTGCACGACCCGCCTATCCTCCACGCAGTGCCCACCGCCACTCTCGACAAGTACAAGGCCGCGGCCGGTGTCGTCGAGAGCGTCGTCAAGCAGCTCATCGCCAAGGCCACCGAGGGCGCCAACATCCTCGAGCTGTGCCTCGAGGGTGACAAGCTGATCGAGGAGGGCGTCAAGCCGCTCTACAACAAGGTCAAGGGTACCCCGAAGGGCGTTGCGTTCCCGACGACTGTCTCGGTCAACAACGTCTTGCAGCACTTTTCGCCCGTCCCGTCGGACAAGGAGGGCGCGGCTCAGACGCTCAAGAAGGACGATGTGGTCAAGGTTGTCGTCGGAGCGCACATTGACGGCTACCCCGTCGTTTCCGGCGAGACGTGCGTCCAGCGTTGGTCTTGAGCGCCTGTCCTCGCTGCCGATTGCGGTGCGGGACCGGCTGTCTCTTGATCTTCCTACTGACGCCCTCGCACGCCACGCAGCTTCATCGTCGGCGCCTCTTCGCCCATCACCGGCACGCGCGCCAACCTCCTCCAAGCGGCCTACCAAGCAGGCGAGATCGCCCTCCGCGCCGTCAAGCCCGGCGTGCGCAACTGGGAAGTCACCGAGGCTGTCAAGGGGCTCTTGAAGGAGTACGAGGCGAGTGGCGTCAAGGGCGTTGAGGGGGTCTTGTCGCACCAGGTGAGTTCTTGTCGGCGGGTGGTTTCGCTTCGTGCGCGCTTTTGGGAGCCAGCTCTCGAGGCTTGCTGCAGCGTGCTCACATATCTCGACCATCTTCCTGACTCTCTCTCCCGTCCGCGCAGTTCACGCAAAACAACCTCGAGGCGAAGAAGGGCCTCGTCGCGTTCCCCACCGCCGCGCAGCGAAGCGACTCGGACAACGCCTACACCTTTGAGGAGGGTGACGTCTACGGCTTGAACATCATCGTCACTGATGGTGAGAGGACTGTGAGTCGCCGGTTCACTCTTTGAGGAATTGCGCAGTCCTCGGCGGGATCTGCTCGCGAGGGCTGCGTTGGCGGTCCCGAACAGAGGACTGACAGTGCGCTTCCTCGCACCGCAGCCCAAGGCGGCCGACACGTCTCGCACGACCATCTTCTCCAAGACGCAGTCGACCTACCTGCTCAAGATGAAGACCTCGCGCGCGACCTTCTCCGAGCTCTCGCAGAAGGCCGGCTCGTTCCCGTTCAACTTGCGCATCATGGAGGACGAGACGCGCGCGCGTATGGGCGTCCGCGAGTGCGTCCAGCACAACTTGGTGCGCGGATACGATGTCAGGTGCGTTCGGGGTCGCTTTCTCTTGTCTTGGGTCACGAGGAGCTGACACTCTCGACGTGTAGCACGACCGAGAAGGCCGAGAACCTCGCCGCGCAGGTGTTCCTCACTTTCACGGTGACCAAGACGGGCGCGGCACGGCTCTCCGCCGCGCCGTCGTTCTACTCTGCCGACAAGGTCCAGAGCGACGTGCAGGTCAGCGACGCAATCAAGGAGACGCTCGCGCGGCCTTTGAAGCCCAAGGTGCAGAAGAAGAAGAAGGAGGCGGCCAAGTGAGCGCACTGAGGAGGAGGCTCTGGAGGTTGGGAAAAGCACGGCATTTGTTGGAAGGAGTTGCACACACACAAGCCATTGCATCGATGACTGCTTTCTCTTGCACACGCCGTGACTCTGGACGAGTGAGCGGGTGTAAGCGAGTTTCCGGGTGAGAGCGCAAGTTCGCTTCCTTGCGCAATTTCGAGGCGGTGCTCTTTGACTCGTTGCAACTCTGCTCACTCGGCTTACAGCGCTCGACACAGCTTGATCTACGTTGCTACACACTCAGACAACCCAATCTACCCGCGCAATGGCTCAGCAGCGCCGCCCATCCGTCTCCATCTCGCCCCTCCCGAACGGCATCCTCTCGCCCTCGTCGCCCACCTTTGCCCAAGCCCAGCTCGCCACCTCCCCGCCCAATGCGTCCTCCTTCTCCATCTCGTACGAGGCCAGGCAGCGCGCAACAGGCGCCATCCCCTTCCCCCAGTCCGGCAAGGCCCTGACAGAGTTCCCGCTCAAGGACGACCCGCTCCGCATCCTCTTGCTCGAGAACGTCAACGCGACAGCCGTAGCCATGCTCAAGGCACAGGGTTTCGTCGTCGAAGAGGTCAAGAAGGCGCTCGGAGAGCAGGAACTCATCCAGCGCCTCAGGGAGGGCAACTTCTCGGCCATTGGCATCCGCTCAAAGACCAAGGTCACGGCCAAGGTCATCGCAGAGTGCCCCAACGTGCGTATCCCGGAGCGTCTTGACCCCGGCAAGACGCCCGCTGACCTTGCACGCCCGCACAGCTCCTCGTCATCGGCTGCTTCTGCATCGGCACGAACCAAGTCGACCTCCTCGCGGCCGCAAAAGCCGGCATCGCCGTCTTCAACTCGCCCTTCTCCAACTCTCGCTCCGTCGCAGAGCTCGTCATCTCCGAGGTCATCGCGCTCTCGAGGCAGCTGTGTGACCGCGCGAGGGAGATGCGCGAGGGCGTGTGGAACAAGGTCTCCAAGGGGTGCTGGGAGGTCAGGGGAAAGACTCTTGGCGTGCGTACATCGTCCGCTCTCCAGAGAGAAGCGGAACTGACGTGGGTGAACGCGCACAGATTGTCGGCTACGGCCACATTGGCTCGCAGCTCTCGGTCCTCGCCGAGTCGATGGGCATGTCGGTCCTGTACTACGACGTCCTGCCGATCATGCCTCTCGGGTCCGCCAAGCAGACCGAGACCCTCGATGACCTCCTCGAGCAAGCCGACTTCCTCACGCTGCACGTCCCCGAACTCCCAGAGACGACCAACATGATCGGTGCCGAGCAAATCAGCAAGATGAAGGACGGCGCGTACCTGCTCAACAACGCCCGCGGAAAAGTCATCGACATCCCCGCGCTCATCGACGCACTCAAGTCGGGCAAGCTCGCCGGCGCGGCCGTCGACGTCTTCCCTCACGAGCCGGCATCGAACGGTCCCAACTTTGGCGACTCGCTCAACGCGTGGTCGTCTGAACTCCGCTCCTGCCCCAACTTGATCTTGACGCCTCACATCGGCGGGTCGACCGAAGAGGCGCAGAGCGCGATCGGCGCAGAAGTCGGCGGCGCGTTGATCCGCTACCTCAACTACGGCTCGACGATCGGCTCGGTCAACTTCCCTGAAGTCAACCTCCGCCCGATCCTCCATGACGGAACCGTCCGTCTCTGCCACGTTCACTTGAACCAGCCTGGTGTGCTCAAGGTCGTCAACGCCGTCCTCGGAGAGCACAACGTCGAGAAGCAGTTCTCCGACTCCAAGGTGCGTGCGCGGGGATCCGCTCGGGCTCTTGCATGAAACTGACTCCCCTCGCGACTGCAGGGCGACATTGCGTACCTCCTTGCCGACATCACCAACGTCGATGAGAAGGAGATCAAGGACATCTACGAGGCGATTGCTGGCGTGAGTACAGTCGCCTGCGAATCGCCTCAGACTGGAACTGACCCTTTGAACCCGCAGTCCCGCGCCAACATCGCCACCCGGATGCTCTTCTAAGCTCCCTCTCGCGCTTCTCTTTCCGCTTCCCTTCTCTATCGCCTCATAGACTAGTTCGCGTCAACCGCGGTCCACGAATTCCATTGCAGCCTGTACACACCCACATCCCTTGTCCAGCATCTCGGCAGCCCTCATCGGCGGCGGCACTAAAAGCCTTGTACGATCTATGCACCTTTCTGAAAAGTAGTAATACAGTCCACGAGCGAGTCAGTTCGGCTACTCGAGCGAGGAGAGGTTGACTCGCCTGCTGGATGAGCCAAGTTCGAAGGAAGCGCTGCTTCATCTCGCTCACACCGCTCAGACTGCTTCTTGGTCAAGCTAGCGACGCTCAGAGTAGCTCAGAACAGCTCGGTGACAGTTCTACAGCATCCTCCAAGCCGCGGACGCCCCCCTCTCCGTCCTCATCTCGCCTTGTTCCTCCCCGGCACTCCACCACACTACACGCAATGCTGTACCTCCTCGACTACGGCGCAGGCAACGTAGCCTCTCTCGGTGCGCTCTCTAACTCTCTCAACCGCCAGAGTGCCGTACTGACGCCGCCACGCCCGCCGTGCTTTTTCTCCCATCCTTCTCGGAACTCGCGCGACGCGGATGAACAGCCAACTCGGTCCGCTCGCTGGGGTATGAGTTCAAGTGGGTACAAAGTGCGGAGGATATCGAAAAGGCGGACGTGAGTGCTGGTTTCGCTTCGACTTGTTGCAGCACTTGGTGAGGAGGGAGGAAGAATCGCTTGTGCAGGTCGTGGGGGCGCTAGGCGGCTTGCTGACATCAGTATCAAACGTTGTGCTGCAGCGCATCCTGTTCCCCGGCGTCGGCGCCTTCGGTTCCGCCATGGCCGGCCTCCGCAAGCGCGGCTTCGTCGAGCCTCTCAAGGCGTACATCGCCTCGGGCCGCCCCTACATGGGCATCTGCATCGGCATGCAAGCGCTCTTCGCGTCGTCGCTCGAGTCGCCCGACGAGCCCGGCCTCGGCGTCATCGACGCCCAAGTCGGCCGCTTTTCGTCGGAGGACAAGAAGGTCCCTTGCATGGGCTGGAACGGCGCGACTGAGCGCCGCGAGATTGGAGAGGTGGGCAAGGAGGCGTACGGATTTGGAGAGGGCGAGGAGAGCTACTACTTCGTTCACTCGTACCGCGTTGATGCGGACCAGCCGGGCGTCCAGGACTGGGCGCTCACGTTGACGCAGTACGGCGAGGAGAAGTACGTCTCGAGCGTCCAGCGCGGGAACGTCTTTGGCACGCAATTTCACCCGGAGAAGAGCGGCAAGGCTGGGTTGGCGGTCGTTGAGGCTTGGCTCAAGGCGACGGACAAGGACGGAAAGGGCATGCTCGACGTCAGCAAAAAGCCGCTGCGACCTCAGGCCGACGTCGATGCGGATCTCGTCCGCAAGGGCTTCACGAAGCGCATCGTTGCTTGCCTCGACGTTCGCGCGAACGACCAAGGCGACCTCGTCGTGACCAAGGGTGACCAGTACGACGTGCGAGAGGCGGAAGAGTCGGTCACGACCGAAGACGTCGAGTCCAAGCCGTCGGGCGCACCCGAAGAGTCGTCTTCGACCTCGCCTGCCGCACCTGTCGCTGAGACGACCCTTCCCACCTCGACCGTTTCTTCCGACCCGTCCGCCCCTCCTCCCGCCAAGCGTCAACGGCAAGTCCGCAACCTCGGCAAGCCCGTCGACCTCGCACGGCGATACTATGCCGAAGGAGCAGATGAAGTCGCCTTCCTCAACATCACCTCGTTCCGCTCCTGCCCTCTCCACGACCAGCCCATGCTCGACGTCATTCGTCAGGCAGCAGAGACCGTGTTTGTTCCGCTCACGATTGGCGGCGGTATCCGCGACACGACCGACCCCGATGGCACGACTCGCTCGGCTCTCGAGGTCGCAGGTACCTACTTCCGCTGCGGCGCCGACAAGGTCTCGATTGGCTCGGACGCCGTCTTTGCGGTCGAGGAGCTCCTCGCGGCGGACGGCAAGCTCACCGGCAAGACGAGCATTGAGACGATCTCGTACGCCTACGGAGCTCAAGCCGTGGTCGTCTCGTTCGACCCGAAGCGCGTCTACGCCAACTCGATCGACGAGATCCCCGAAGCCCACCGCCCTTGCGCCGTCGACCTCGCCGGCTCGCTCGCCTCCTCACCCGACAAGGAGCTCAAGGCCGACCTCGGCCCGAACGGCGAGCGCTACTGCTGGTACCAATGCACGGTCCGTGGTGGCCGCGAGACGCGCGATGTCGACGTCGTCCAGCTCGCGCAGGGCGTCGAGAAGCTCGGGGCGGGCGAGATCCTCCTCAACTCGGTCGACAAGGACGGATCAAAGTCCGGCTTTGACTGCCGCCTCGTCGACCTTGTCAGGCGCAGTGTTGGCATCCCCGTCGTTGCCTCGTCGGGTGCGGGCAAGGTCGAGGACTTTAGCGAGGTGTTTGAGGCGACGGGCGTCGAGGCGGCGCTTGCGGCGGGCATTTTCCACAGGAAGGAGGTCCCCATCGAGGCGGTGAAGAAGCACCTCGTCGACGCTGGCATCAAGACGCGGAGGGTGTAGAGGGCGGGCGGAAGAGCGGCATAGACTCAGCATGACTAGATGAACTTGCATCAAAGCGACGTTGAACAGCTCTCCTTTCGTGAGGGCGGCTTGCTAGCCGCTTGCAAGTCTCCTACCGCTGATTCTTGCGCTAGCGCCAGATGCGAGTACGCCTGACCAGCGCTGATCTCACGCCGAGGGCAGGACTAGTCGGCGGATTGCACAGAGTGTTTTTGCAGAAGGTTCGAAAGCGCACGCATCAGTATGTGTCAAAGACTGAGAAGTTCCATGAGCGGTCATCGTCGGTGAAGGCGAAGAGACGGCGACCTGGGCTCGAAGTCACGGTCAGTAGGAACCCGACTTCCTCTTAGTCGTACACGAGAGGAACATGCTGTGGCGCACCCCATGAGTCCTTGTGGGTATTCATGTAGAGCGCTGCCTTCCTCGCCTGGGCCGTGGTCGCGAAAAGGAGGAACGCCTTGTTCCGTGTCGGCGACAAGTCTGCTGCTTCGATGGGCTGCTCGGCCGCAATCGCGGCGAACGAGACGAGTTCTTCGAGCTGAGGACCGCCGAAGAGAAAAGTCGAGCTCGCAGGCTGCATGCCGTAGAGCATCAGCGATGGAGAGCAGACGGGCGACGAAGGAAAGCGAACACACCGCCAGGACGCAAAGCTGCGGTGAGTGACCGGACGCGTCTCGCGTCGCGATAGGCGCCCATCGACGTGAGAGCAGGGTCGAACCGCGGAAGATGAAGCCATTGAAGAGTTCTGCGATGAGCCGTCAGCAAAGTTGCCCGACCTTCCCAACCCAAGATGTTCGACCAACTCACTCTCGGCTGCGATCGCCGCTTCCTCCGTCTTGTACCGCAGCGCAGCCCAGAACTGGCCGTAAAGCGAAACAGGGTTCACCCGAAACTGTTCGAGTCCGCCCACTCCAGCGCACAAGTTCCGCAACTCTGCTTGCGAATAGCTGTTTGGGGTTGGCAGCTGAAGGTTGACCGAAAGTCAGGTCTCGAGATGAGCCAGTAAGGCGGAAGAAAGGGTACGCACGCCGCAGATCTTGACGTTCTTGCCGTCACCGATGCCGCTCAAAGCGTAGGCATGGCTTGTCGGACTGTCCGAGTACGCGTGCTGCTGATTACCCTGGGAAGGGCTGACGACCGAGCTGTTTGTCGGAAGAAGACCCGAGAACGAGCGAGACGGGCTGGGCAGAGGAGCATACGGCGTCGGCGGAGGATTGTTCGGCGCGGGCGGGTTGTGGCTGGAGGAAGGGCTCGAGTCTGAGGGTCCGACGGGCGTCGTGTGCGGTTGTGGCAGCTGGACAAGTAGACGCGAGGTAGCGAGAGAATCAGCGCCGAACGACGTATAACTTTGCGAAGCAGCGCACCTGCTGCTCAAGATCTGGGAGAGGCGAGGGCTCACGACTCTCGATCTCCATGTCTGATTCCTCCGAGACATCTCCTCCGGGATTGAGAGGAAGGACCGGCGCGACGGTGGGCGTGCGCGGCTGGCCATGCGGCTTCTCCGAAGGCGCAACCTCGACGGGAGAAGCGTCTGCGACCTGCGCTACCTTGAGAGTGGCGAGTTCTGTGGATTCCAGAGCCTCATCAGGTCGCATCTCGCACTGCGATCGAGCGGTAGAGAAAGAAAAAACGGACCGTCGGTCGTCTCGAACAAGCCCGCCTCTTGCGCATCCAGCACGCTGCAGATGCTCCGCCAAAGCTCGCAATGCTGCTCATCATCGTGCATGAACGTATCCGCATCGACCGTGGCGCTAGTCGGGTCGAGAGTGCGTTCGAAGAAGACGCGATGGTTTGGACGGTCGATGATGAGGCGTTCGGAGGACATCCAGCCGGCGGGCTTGGTCGTCGGCTGTAGCACAATGCATCAATATCCTTGTGACTTCGGCAGCGGCGGACGCACATCGAGTTCGAGTCTCAGGCGGCGCTCCTCATGCTCAAACGTCTTGGACGCGCACAATTCTCGCGCCTTTTCCGCTTCAGCTTCGTTCAGGAAGACAAGTCGTCTGTGTTTTGAGAGCGCGTACGCATGTCAGCGAGTTCCTTCGAGAGGAACGAGACGAACATCTTCTGAGCGACCTGCACGCTTTCGTCGACAAGCACGATCTTCGACGCCGAGCGGAGTTGTCTGAGTATCCCAGAGTACGTCTGCGAAGCTCCATCAGCTGCGCGTCGTCCGCAACGACGTTGACGAACACGCACCGCGAGCGGAGTAGGCGAGGGTGGCAGTCCCGTGAGGTTGTACGTAGGACGCGTGTTGAGAAAGACGCGCAGCTCGCGGACGCGACGCAGAGCTTCCAGCGTAGCAGGCGTGCTCATCCTGGGCGACTTAGCTTCGCGAGCGAGTGAGCGAAGGGCAAGCAGTGGCGGCTGAGTTGGGTCTCTCTTCCTCCTCCAACAAGCCCGCTCCGCTGTCGAAGTGAGAGTTCCACGGTGCACCGCTGCACACGCAACGCCTAAAGCGCAACGCAGTTCGGCATCCGCGGACCCCGACGATGCCCTCGACCTCCTCCCTCCTTCCCTCCACCGACTTCACCTTCGACGGCCTGCCAGCCTCTCCCGCGCCAGGCGGCGACTTTGCAGCGCTCAGACACTTCCGCACATACACCCCGAGCGACTCCACCAGCCCGCTCGGTCCCGGTCTCCTCTCCGTCGCTGGACTGCTTGCTGCCCTTCAACCTCACACCGCAACTCTCGCCGGGACTCAGGCAGACAAAGACAGCGTCGCGAAGCCGGCGGTCACGTCTGTACGCCAGAGAGAAAAGGCGGATGACCAAGTCGGGCGAGCAGGGACCTCCTCGCAGGCGAAAAGGAAGGGAAGGGCGGAACCGGTCGACGATGAAGATGAGAGCAGTCAGGCGGCTGGCAGGATCCCCGAGAGCGAAGGCGGACGCGAAGAATTGAGGAACAGCAGTAGCGATGGTGGACAAGGTGCGTTTCAGCGTCTCCGCGACTCTGCTTCACCCAACATTGGCTGGACCTCACCACTTCGCTTATCCGTGCAGAGTTCGCATCGGCGCTGCCAGATGGCTCTTACGACATCGAGGATGGTGCGCTCACCCACACTACGTCGCTGCGTCCGCGCAGAGCGCCTGACCTTCCACCTTCTCAGGACCTCTCGCGTCTGTGGCTTCGTCCCTTCGCCAGCTCAGCCAGGTCAATACGATCGTCGACCGTACAATCAAGGTCGAAACGATCAAGCGACTGCTCAACGAGGTCGGTGGGTCATCGAAACTCGACCTGCGGCGGAGCGAGCGCCTCTTTGTGAGTTACCGCCCGTTTTCGCTATGCGGCGCAAGATATGCTGACGCTTTCTGTCGGCAGGGAACGTCTGTGCGCAGCACTGGCCACAGGAAGTGACGGGATCAACTCTGGGAGAGTCGTGAGTCTGGGTGTCGCTCTTCGAGGACCGCACACCCTGACAAGTAACCTCACAGCTACCGCCTTCTCGTCGCCTCTCAAGCCTCTTCTCCAAGCTCTCTCGACAGCGTCCGCGACCGCAAGCGTGCTACAAGCGCAGCGGACGGGGTAGAACGTCCGACCAAGCGCCCCAAACCCGCAGTGAGTTCGAGTGGTTCTTCGTCGCGAAGGAAACAGAAGAAGGCTTCGAACGGCGCGACGAAGCGTCTCATCCCCGCAACAGACCCAAGCTGGAGCGGCTTCACTCTCAACAACCCGTTCAAGCAGATGCCGAACGGACTCGTCGTTCGCTTTCCTGTCTCGCCAAAACTCGGAATGCTCTCGAGTCAGACTCTCGAAGAACAGGCGAAGCGACTTTCATCCATCGTCGAGCTCAACGAGGACAACGGCTGCTTCAATTGGATGTTGCGACCCTACCGCAATCAGGTCGAGAAGCTCCTGCCTCTCGCTCCCGCCCTTTCGTGCGACGTTCTCGAACCGCCTACGAAACACCCTCTCGCCTTCCAACCTATCGACGGAACGCCTCTTAACCTCGCCATCGCATCGCAAGATGTGCCCTTCCTCGCATACTACGGCTATCTCCACGAGCTTTACGCGCCGACGATGGACGTCGCCGAGCGATGGATGGCCTTCATCACCGAGTCAGAGCAGCTTGCGATGGCTCGAGAGGCCGACTGTCTTTGCGCCCATCTCGTCTACGCGGACGGGCTGAAGTGGTTTAAGAGGAATGGCGGATGGTCGGGCGAGAAGAAGCGCGTCGGTGCATACAGCGGATGGAGCGTGGGTCGGGATTCGGTTGTCGAGGGCTCACAGCCGTCGGTGCGAGCCTATGCCCACTTCACCACCGGCCGGCTCGACTCGAACGTCAAGGTCGTGCTGTCAATGGTCGCCAAGTTCAATGCCGCACATTCCGACGCGCCTATCGAGGTCGTTGGCGTCTTCACTGGCTCGGCAATCAACGTTGACCCGCAAGGCGCGCTCAACCTCTCGGACGGGGAGATCATGACGCTGGAGCCGTTGACCAGCGCCGCACGCTTCACTGGCATCACGCACGGCGGACTCAACGCCATCTCGTGCGGATCCGTCTACTACTACGACGACCTCGTCACCCTGCTGTACGCAGTCCCGCGCGGAGTCAAGCTGTCGGCTCTGCCGAAGGTCCCTGGCTTTCCCTCCTCCGCAGCCTCCGTCCTCCTGAACCGCCACCCGGCCACCATGACCGTGCACGAAACGATTCTCGCGCTCCAGGTGTCGCAGAGGCGACGCGAAATGCGGAAGGACGGATCGAAGCAGGACCAGGTGCCAAGGAGGGAACGCTTGCAGAAGAAGCGGTTCCGAAAGGGTCGCGGTCCCCTCTCCGTCACGCTCAACCTCGGCAAGAACGTCGTCGACTCACTTCTCAGGCGATTCCCCCGCTTCGCTCGTACGCGCGTCTCAGAAGCGGTCGACCTGCCGGAAAGCCTGATGGTCCAGATCCGACCGTTCGAGTCCGAGCCGTTCTTCCCTACGCTCTCCTGGGTCGCCTGGACGTCCTATCGCCGTGGCACGCTCCAGGACGACTTCCTTGGCGGCATCATCTCGGCGGGCTCGATCCGAGTCGGCGTTCGCGTACGGTTGCAGACCAACTCGCGCCAGACTCTCGTTCGCATGATTCTCTGCGAGGACGACACCGCAATCTTGGCATCCTTCAACGTCGCTCTCGCTCAAGCGGCAGACGAGGCATGGCTGTGGTGGGACGACGAGGAGAAGGTCTTTTACGCCAGCGCGGATGAGGACGGAGACGAGCTGCTACAGTTGAAGAGCGGGGCGTGGCAGTGGGACAAGGAGACGGTCGTCGGGCGCATCAACCCGTCAATCTCGTTGAAGGGGGAGGAGAGGAAGAGCGCTGGCGAAGCAGCGAAGGAGATGATGGAGTCTATCCTGCACTAGTCTCCCCACCGCTCCTCGTGTATACTGTACTGCATTTCACTCGCACTTGATACTCTGCGGGGACTGGACGAGCAAGGAGAGTCAGTATCGGCCCCATCGCGAAGTATCAGACGCAGCTCAGTAACAGAAAGGCATGTTTTCCACCCAGGTCCGCTCGTCAAAACGGCCTTCGGTAAGACTATATCGAAGTATATACCATCATAGCTGCCGTTGCGGCCAGACGTGCTGGCGCAACGAGAGGGAGGGACTATCGAGACGTACGGATTGATCGCCCTTTGCGCTCGCCAACCTTGCCATCCATTGTGAGTCGCCTCTACAGCTTCGCCGCTGACCATCGAGTACAACGCTCGTCTCTGAAGACTGAGCGCAGACTGCGGGAGTGCGAGCGCTGTTTCGAGGGTCGAGGAGAATGGGAGGCGGCGAACGGCGGGCGGAACGCGTCTAGTCGGCTAGCAGTCGGCGTCATCTGGTAATGCGGCAGATCTAGACCGTCGAGTAGCAAGCAATCTGCGCACGTTCGAGCGCTTGGCAGAGGACGAGTCCTGCGAGGTGCGAAGGCGAACCAGGTCAGCTCGACGTCTCGACTCGCGTGCGATGCTCGGTGGCTCAGGATTTTCAGTGTTGTGTATCTTCCCACACAGACGGGCGGGTGCAGAGCGTGTCATGCGAGGGTGCCCGTCGAAGGGAGAAAAAGGTTCGTCTCGGCCAAGGGGTAGAGAGCAGCGGGAGTGGGACTAACCTAGTAAGCCTCGTAGTCCTGCATCATGTCCCTAGTCGAGTCAGGCGAGTCCAGCATGCCGTTCAGCGGTGTCGGGAAGAACAGAGTGAGCGGTCCAGGGGAGAGAGGCGAGCTGGCGAGGGTTAGCGACCTGCACCCCCCTCGCGCTCGCTCTGCTGGACTGTTGACAGCTTAGACGTCTCTGGTGAGCTTGTATGACCATCCTGGCGCAAGCACAAAGTCGCGGGACGCGAAACTGCGACCCCATCCCCGTCCTCCCATCTCCCGACGAGCGTGTGACCACGAACAGCGCTGACAAGGCTCGCTCTGCAGTGTAGACGACCTTCAGGACAGCAGTCACCTACCAAGTTCACCTGCGCAACTCCCGCACCCCTCCGTCTCTTCGCTCTCCCTCACTCCCCCACCGCTCGTCTCGACAAGATGGGCAAGAAGAAGTCGAAGACAAAGAGGTGCGCTGCAGTCATGTGTCCTCACGAGAGCTCTGCTGACTCTTGCTTCCGTCCTGCAGGATCGCCGACATGGCGTGGTGCTGGGTGTGTTCCCTCCTCGCGACCTCCGTCCAGCTGCGGTGCTGACCCAGCTCCTCTGCCAACAGTACTGCGACCGCAACTTTGAGGACCAGCGTGTCTTGCTGAGCCACCAGAAGGCGAAGCACTTCCGCTGCCCGCAGTGTCCGAGGCGGCTCAACACGGCCGGTGGTTTGGCGGTTCACTTGGACCAGGTGCATAAGATGGGAACAGACAGGTGCGCTCGCGTTCGTCGCGCAATGAGACCGCCCGCTAATGGCTTGCGACTCTTCCAGGATCGAAAACGCCCTTCCTGGCCGCGACTCGTTCGACATCGAGATCTACGGCATGGAGGGTGTCCCGTCGGCGGATCTCGCAGCGTGGAAGCGACGCATGGCGGAGGAGCTCGGCTTGCCCAACCCCGACGAGATGCGACCGAAGAAGCCGCGCTTCCCTCAGGTCGCGCTCACACCTGCCGAAGCTCGCGCCCAGCTCGCAGCACATCGCGCCCTGATGGGCCTCGACATTCCTGCTCCCGCTGCGCCACCTGTCGCCAATATCCCTCCTCCCGCACCGATGGCAGCTCCTCCCGCGCCAAACGGCATGCCCTTCCCTCCTCCTCCGCCTGGCTTCCAACCGCCGCCCGGTATCGCGCCTCCTCCTGCAGGCCTGCCTTTCCCTCCTCCCGGCTTCCCTCTTCCTCTCCCGCCTGGGTGAGTCGGGTTTCATTGGTCACTCTGCATCTATGCTCTCGTGCTGACTTCGCTTCTATCTCCAGCATGTCTCTTCCGCCCGGCATTCCTCCTCCCCCCGGACTCCCCCTCCCTCCTCCTGGTATTCCTCTGCCGCCCGGTCTCGCCGGCAAGTTCCCTCCTCCCATCCCAGGCATGCCCCTCCCTCCCGGCTTCCCCGCTCCTCCTCCCGGCTTCCCTCTCCCGCCGCCCGGTATCGCGCCGCCTCCCAATGCACCGCGGGGACCTGCCGCGGAGCGCGCGCAGGAGGTGGTCAGGGAGAAAGTGCCGAGCTCGGCCGTGACGCTCAAGCCCGGAACGGTGCTCGTATATGGAGACCAGGAGACTTCGCCCGTGCGTTTGCTTCCTTCCTTTCCCTCAAGTTTGCATCAGTGAGCTAACTTGACGATACCGGCTTTCGCAGGAGGAGAAGCGCGCCCGTCTCGCTCAGTACTGCGTCGAGGACGAGCCTCAGATGGCTGCTGCGCCCGCGACTGCAGGCGGCGCATCCGCTACCGGCCCGATGAGCAGCGAAGCAGTCGGTAACGTTGCCTCGGCTGCGACGGAAGGCGCACCCGGCAGCGTCGTCGTCGGAGATGCTGCCGCGCCGTCCGAGGCGAAGGACGCGAGCGGCCCGCAGCCGATGGACGCGGAAGGAGGCGGAGGAGACCCTGTCACGGGTGGTGTGGCAACTGGCAGTGCGGTCGGCTCTGCGGCGATGGACGGTGGTGCGCCTGGCGGAGGGAGGAAGCGAGCGAGGGCGGCGGACTTGATGGAGACGTGAGGAAGCGTAAAACTAGGTTTGACGTCGCTCGCTCGACGCTGTCATCATCACTGTATTGCTCTCACAATCTTCAGCTGCTTTTGGCCGCTGTCGTCCAGTGAGTAGGCGGGAAGCTTCTGCGCGAGTTGGGGCGGCGCAATTCTCCCCGGCGTCCCCCGTGGGACTCGCTGCTCGTTTCGATGAGCTTGTGTCAGCCGTTGAAATGCACGCAAGCTGGTTCTCCTCACGGAGATGCGAGGGCGACTCGCATCGCCTGCCCCACGAAAGGTCGCCGGCGCTCAGTCTCCTGCCCTTCACTCGCTCTCGCTGGACTCGTCTGCCAGCCCTCTGAACTGCTACTGCTACGATGGTCTCGAACGAGGACGCATCTGCTGCCATCGGCGAGCTCATCAAGACCCAGTCGGCGGAGGTTCGACAGACTCACGCTTCGATCCCGCTCAACATCGACGAAGCATTCGCGTGCGGCGAGGCAGACTTGAAGGGAAAGGTGGTCGTCGTGACTGGAGCAGGCAGCGGCTTTGGAAGGGGCTTCTCGCTGAAGGCAGGACAGTACGGGTGCGTCCCTCTCGCTCGTTCCCTCTTGCACAGCCTGCGCGACCAGGATTGACTCTTTCGCCGGGCTGTACGCAGGGCGAAGGTGGTCTTGTCGGACTTGCGGAAGGAGTCGGTGCAGAAGGTCGCGGACGAGATCGTCTCGAAGGGAGGGTACGGCTCCTTTTATTCTGTTGCTGTTCACCTCAACGCTCGCTGACCTCGAATCTCCGCAGGAAAAGCGACCACTATTGCCTGCAACGTGACCAAGTGGGAGGACCAAGTCAAGATGTTCGTGCGTCCGGCCGCTTGCTGTCTTCCGCTTTTCTCGTTGTGCCAACCCGCTTCGTTTCTTGCAGCGCCACGCTCGCGACACCTACGGCCATGTCGACATCGTCGTTGCGAACGCTGGTATCGCTGAGCCACCGACCGCTCGCTTCCTAGACTTCCGTACCGAGAATGGCGAGCCTACCGTGCGTTGCTTCTCGAGCGACCTTTCCCGGCAGACTTCCTTAACAGACATGGCGTATACAGAAACCGGCACTGCCTACCATAGACGTCAACTTGATTGGCCTGATGTACACCGTCAAGCTCGCCTTCTTCCACCTGCGCGAGAATCCCGCGAAGGACGGAAAGTCGATCGTGCTTCTCGGCTCAATGGCGTCGTTCATGGGTATCCCCGGAGCACCGGCTTACGGCGCGACGAAGCATGCGGTACTCGGCTTGATGCGGTCGCTGTACTTCGACGCCCGAGTCTACGGAATTCGTATCAAGTGCGTCACCTTCTCTTGGCTGCGTCTTCTGCCGACCTAAGCATTGACAACGATGATTGCAGCACCGTCCACCCCTTCTTCGTCAAGACCAACATCTTCGGCCTCATCCCGACCCTCCTCCTCACCGGCATCCCTCTCCCTACGGTTGACGACGTTGTTGCCGCCATGACCGCCGCCGCTTGCAAGACGTCCAGCAACGGCTCGGCGTTCGTTGTAGACTTTAAGTGCGTCCCGCTGTTCCCGATTTGGGACGAGAAGGTCGAGCTGACTCTCATTGCTCCGCGCAGAGGCATCCTTGAGATCCCGTTCTCTGCAAGTGCATCAGAAGAGAACGGCGGCTATTACGCCATCTTCGCCCAGCGCGCGCAAGGTGCCTTGTCGTACGTCTCGCCTCGCGTTTCCCTCCTCTTCAGGCTGATCTGACGAGTGACTTGCTGCGCAGACTCGGCAAATACGTCTTTGACATCGTTGCGGCGTTCGCTGGAGTCTTGAGCGGACGCAGGCCGTTGCAGTAGAGCGAAAGCAGAAGCGGGTAGACACTCTTTGTAGCCTTGATTACGTCTTTCGGGCTTCGACATCTCAGTTCATTTTGTGGCCTCAATCGATTCGCGATGCCGCGCATCTTGGAGGTGGAGTGGATTGCAAGAAGTCTACGGACGCATACGGGTGAGCTTGTGCGAGGGCCGGCCGAGACTGTGGAAACCGTAGGAAGCGGGAGACTCGTGAGGAGACGTGGCGGGAACAAGCCCGTGCAACGCCTCGTCGAAGTAAAACTGGTGACCGATCGTACCCTGCTCGTGGTGATTAGCTTGCCAGTCGGTGTAGGGGTCATGCGGCGGGAGAGGCGAGTTGTTGTGGTAGTGTGCCGAACGAGGGCGAGGCGAACGGTGAAGGACCTGCGGCGCAATGTTGCGAGGTTCGTGCAAGACGAGGTCGGACGGGTTTACGAGCTGCGGCGAGTGTGACGAGTGAGAGGGAGAGCGCGAAGGCGCCGGCGAGGACGAAGCGGTCGACGAGAGGTATGCGGACGAAGGAGTTGTGTCGCGCCGCGAGCGAACGGGCTGGAGCGAGAACGGGCTGTCCAGCGTCGTCGGGTGATCGTGACGCTCGACGCCGGACTCGTAGCCGGGGAATCCGAGGGCTTGCTGGAGGTGCGTGTGCGCCTGCCGCAGTTGTGCCCTCCTTATCCTCTGCGAGCCAAATGTAGTGTCAGAGGAGGGATGGGATGATATTGGACCATGCGCCGAACGCACCTGCTGAAGCCAAGCTGCCTGCGCGATTCCTCGGCGGTTCAACTCGTGCCGGTCGTACGCTTGTTCGCCCCGTCTCTATGGATGGTTGTCAGCAGAGAGCCAGACCTCGTAGAAGCAAATTCGCTCTACCATGAGCTCCAAGATGCGTGTGTAGACGAAGTTCTGTGGGAAGACCGAGGGTCAGAGGCGGCTTGAACGACGAATCGCGTTAACGCACGATCTCGCCGGTATCCAAAGGATTATCTGCGTTTTGCCAACGCGCCACCTCGTTCCAGATCTCTTGCTGGAACGTCCATCGCTTGCCGCCCTCCACGTCGACGACCGCAAGTTGATGCCAGTTGCGCTTCAGGCGTGATTTGAGAATGTCCGTAACAGCCTCCACTCGTCCTAACAACCCTCCATTCTCCGCGATATGTCCTTGTCTCACTTGTTCGTTCGAGTGTGCCGCAGCTTCGCGGATGTCCTTGAAGCACTGCCGTATGTTCGTGAGAAGTTGCGCGCTGTCGCGCACGTCGACCGGCTGCGGCATAATCGACATTGTGGCAGACGGGCGTCGCTCTGCCGATGGCGAGTTGAGGAACGCGAGAAAGTGGGACGCAGGAGGAAGAAGGGCACACGCGGGCACCTCAGCGGAAAAGGCTCAGGTCGGAAACACCGCGGACCCGGGTCAGCCGCACGGACCAAGCTGGAGGAGAGGAGTCCTGGTCAGGGCGAGGATGGAGGGGGAGTGGGTCGACGCGCATTGCTCTGGTATCCAGGATTGCCGACGAGGCGCCTGTGTTTCCTCCACCTAGCAGCCATCGTAACAAGGATCCCCTCTCAACACAAAGGGCGCTGCCATCGAGGAGCCGAGAGCGTAGAGGCGAGTCGCGAGGAGAGCGAACGAGACGTCGGCGGCACGCGCGGGTGTGCGAGGTGCTCGAGCAGCTGGTTCGCGTCAGCAGCCGCAGCATCGAAGTACTTCCAGAGCATTCAGTCAGCCGGGAGGGAAGCGAAGTGAGCGGTCCTCGGAAGAGGTCGTGCTCGCTGCTTGACCAGGCCACCGTCCGCACACTTCCGCCAAACGAGCTCCGCGATGCTCTCCTCGGTCCGCACCGCACTGCGCCGCGCAGCCAGCCCCCAGCAGGTCCGCCTCGCGTCGACAGAGTCGGCCGCTCAGAAGGCCCAGCAGGCGGCGTCGAGCGCGCAGGCAACGGCTCAGCAGGCGCTTGCGGGCGTCTCCAAGTCGGCTGGAAACCTCCTCGGATGTGAGTCGGCTTGGTCAGATCACCCGCAGAGGCCGTGTGAGGGTTGTTGCGCCTGCCGAGTGACGAGCGACTGCCTCCGCGATGGTTTGGGAGGGCGTGAAGCAAGGAGCTGACTGGCTTGCTTGTACTCGCATTCGATGCACAGCCTACAAGGAGCCCGTACTGTACAACGTGCGTCCCCCCGCTTGCGCTGTTGCCGCCTCCCTCCTCGACTCTCGCTGACCCTTCCGATCCTCTCGCACCACATCGCAATCCCCATCGCCTGGCTCATTACGACGCTTCCGCTCTGCTCTCGATGCCTCCCGATCATACGGTGCACAGGCCGCGGTCGCACGGGAGTTTGCCAAGCAGGTCTACGTTGCCGAGCAGCTCGCCCCTCCCTCGTTCGCCCAGTTCTCCTACACCTGTGCGTCGAATCCTCTCTTCCAAAGACCTGTTCACTCTGACTGACAGGTTGCCCTCCGCATACTCGATTTGCCTACCGCCCCCGACTCAACGTCCTCCCCCTCTCTTGCTGCCTCGCCTTCATTCGCGCTTGTCCTTCTCCTCTCGCTACGCTCAACAGTCCGCCACTTCTTCCAGCAAGCGCCCAGCCCGTCGTTCTGGAAGGAGCTCTACAAGAGCGGCGAGTACAAGCGCTGGTTGCTGTACGGCCTCGAGGCGTACGGCATCTTCAAGCTCGGCGAGATGATTGGCAGGAGGCACATGGTCGGATACAAGCTGGAGGACCCTCACACCGCCAAGTTGACGTAAGCGGACGGGCGGATGTCTGTCGGGGTTTAGAGGTGGCAGCGGGGTTGGAGGGGCTGTTCTTTTCTCTCGCAATAAAACGCGGACGAGTGCGTCGCTGTCTGTTTGTTCACTTCACGAGACGGCAGGAAGAACGATGACGACGAGATGGGAAGCGAGAGTGTCCATTTCTAACTTGCGAGGGGTATCGACGAGGATGAGTGACAGGCGACAAGACGCTACGCCGCAAGCTGCTTGAGCTCGTCGAGCGAATGGACTACGCCGCTCTTCTTGATCTCGAGGCCCTTGACGCCCTCCAGCCCCTCGCCAGCATACGACACGAGCGGGCTCAACTCGACCTCGACGCCGTCCGCAACCTTCGCGCCAGCGTTCTCGAGCCACCGCCTCTGCTCCTGCAGCAAATCACGCCTCGACGTCTCGGGGTCGTCGCTGCCCGTCCCAGGCGCGTTCTTGAGCGGCGAAAACTCCGATTTGCGCTCGACCTCGAGGAGCGCGAACGATTTGGTGAACGGGAAGACGTCGAACACGAATTGTTCGAGCTTCATGCCATTCGGCTTCGAGGGCTTGACCGTCTCGCCCGAGGCGAGGTCGATGTGCGGGACTTTCTTGCGCGCGATGTGGTAAGGCATCTGCTTCTCGTCAAAGTGCGACACCTCCTCGAGGAACTGGCGCGAGTAGAAGTGGTTGGCGATGTTGGCGGCGCGGAAAGCGAGGTCGTCTGATCCAGAGGCGTCCTTGCGCTCCGCCATCTCTTGCGAGATCTCCGAGTATTCGACGACAGCAAACTTGCCCGCCTTGAGCGCGACGACGCCGACCGACTCGGTCGGGACAGTCTTCTTGACGACCTTGGCGCCGCAGTCGGCATTCCGCGAGATGCAGTAGCCGAGGAAGACGGGGTCGGCGACGCGAACGAGGCAATTGTCGACACCGTAGGCATGGATGAACTCGACGCCGCGCTGGCGGAGGTCTTCGAGAATTGTGGGCGCGGAGAGCGAGGGAGAGACAGGGTTGCGGAGAGCGGCGTAGACACCGCCGTTGCCGTCGGGTGCGACAGCGACGACGCCGGGCTTGTCGAGGAAGATCTTCCCGTCGTCCGTCAGGCAAGGGAGGACGCCTGCAGGTGCGACAACTGTGAGTGACGTGCTGGATTTAGGAAGCAAGAGAACGCACCCTGCTCGAAGAAGACGACGTTCTCCTTTGCCAAACCGAAGAACCCGTTCGCGGCGAAGAACTCCTCCGTCGGCTTCCTCGTCGGTCCGCTCGTCATGACGTACCAGGGCACCGGTTTGTCGGCGCCCGCGACAGTCTGCAATCGCTTGATCCGCTCAGCCTGGAGCTGGAACAGGCTTTTGTGGCTCGGCAGGCCAATGTCGTAGCATCCCTTCGGCGCCGACGAGCCGAGACGCGTACCCTGTCCTCCAGCCATCAACAGGACGGCGACCTTTCCCTCTCGAACCGCCTTCAAGCCAACCTCGTTCCATTGAGCCGCCTGCTTCTCGTTCCCGATAACGCTACCCGACTGGTCCGCGGGAGGAGGCGTGATCTCGTCGTGCGTCGACGCTGCCGCAGCCTTCTCCGCCTCGAGGGAAGAAGCGTGGATCGAGTTGATGCGTGCGGGGTCTAGGGAGAGGAGTTGGCGGTAGAAGGTCGACTGTTCCTCGGCCGACAGCTTGTCCCAGAAGGTGAAGACATGACCCTGGCCTGCCTTCTCGTAGCGACTGCGAAGAGCCTGGACGTCGGCGGTGGAAGGAGCGGACATTGCGGTGGTGGGCGGGGTCGGGAGGAGTGAGGCGGTGAAGGGGAGGTGGTGAAGTCTGCGAGGACACGGACAGCCGGGTCAGTCACGGCCTGTGTGGGCTTAAAAGCCTGCTGAAACACTGCGCAGCCGGCTGCACGGCCCACGAAGGAGTACGAACGGAGAGAGGAGCGGGTCGAGCGAGGGAGGGGTTGAGCGAACAAGACGAACGCACCGCTGGTGATGGACAGGTAGCAGGAGACTTTCGGGTTCTTGTGCAGCTGTAGAGCCTCGTACGGGTTCAAAGCAAGGTCAAGCAAGGTGGTGGTCGAGGGAACCCCGCTCCACCTCCTCGCGGACCTCCCGACGAGCGTTGGACCGCTTCTTCGCGCTTGTTCCGCGTTCTTTCCTCGGTTGAGACGCGCATTGCTGTCCTGTCGACCTGCCAACACGACCGTCCAGCTTCGACCGACTTCCCTCGCTCTCCCTCACGCTTTCTCGAATCTCATCACTCTCGAGGTCCCGACGCGACAAACTCGCTCGTCTCGTCTTCCTTCGCCAGGATGCCTTCATCACAGTCATCGTCATCTTCGTCCAGCTCGGCTTCGACCACCGTGACGTCGCCGGAACCGTCGCCCATTCAAGGGAAGCAAGAAGTGCTCGACCTCTCGCTCGATTCGGATGTCGAGATCAAGGCTGAAGACGACGACGGCGTCTCGTGCTTCTCCGACACCAAGCACGAGGACGCGGTGGAACCGGAGGACGAGGCAGACCAGACCATGGAGGGAAGGGAGCAGGAGGAGCGGGCGGAGAGTGTAGACGCGGTCGGCCCGGCAGATGCGAAGATACGGCTGCCAAGACAGACCAAGAAAGAGGAGGAGGAGCAGAAGCTGTTTGATGTTTTGGTGGAGGAAGAGAAGGTGAGTGCGATCGTCATCTCAGCCCGACATTGTTGACGGCATCTCGGCTCGCAGACCTTCAGGCGAATCAAGCGTCCCTGGCTCAAGACGCACCCCAACCTCAATATTCTGGACGAAACTACGTGGGAAGGCTGCGCTCAGCTGCACCCGACAGGACCAGGCTTGGACACCTTGCGGGCGCACGGTGGCTTCGACCGCTGGCAGATTGGAGGCTACCGAGTTAGGACTCTGCAGTACCCGTCTGAAGGTGTACGTACCCGCTCTTGTTGTCAGCGACGTGAATGCGGACCCGCCTGACAGCCGATTGCAGAGTCGTTGCCAGTCGAGCCTGCGGATCGCGACGCGCGCCGACCTCAATGTTGCAACACGAAGACCGGGTCTTCCGTGGGTCTGGACGACCGGCCCTGACATGTGGAACCATCGCGATGACTACGACAACCGACACGCCGCTTTCGTTCAGCTAACACCGCGCAAGAGGGGCCACCTTCAGTGGACCATGTTCGGCGACTACAACATCATTTGGGCAGGCTATTTGGAGGACGGCGAGTTCGCCAGGCTCCCTCCGGCGAAGCAGCGACGAACAGTCGAGCTCCTGCTCAGATACACCCGCGACAAGGTCGCTTTCGCTCGGTTCATCTTTCGCAACTGTTTCGTCGAGCGCGAAAACGGGACGGCCGTCAATGTACAAGCGGCGAACAAGGAAGAACAAGAAGAGCGGGTGTGGAAGGCTTTGATGGACAACGACGGCAGTCTTTCGGTGTGTTCGACGGAGCCTTCTGCGGTCCCGGCTGACCAGTCTGCGCGTGCAGCTCGTCTGGACCATGATGGTCTATCACGGCATCAACGAGCAAGAGTTCGAGGAATGCGAAAGTCGGCCAAAGCCCATCCCCGGCGCGAAGAAGAAGGAGGGCAAGGCGAAGGGCACCGCCGGGAAGAAGCAAAGGGTCAAGAAGGCGAGGAAGACAGGAGTGCAAAAGAAGGCGGATTCGGGGGAGACAGCACGGTCAAGGAAACGCTCTCAAGCACCTACACCTGATGTTAAGCCGAAGCGCAGACGCGTCGGCGCGCAGTAAGGAAGGGATGGCGGTGCGAGATGTATTGACAACAAGCATGACTTCGGAACAATGCGACTGCGTGGATAGAAAGTGGAAAGGTGTGAGAGGGCGAAGACTGTCTAGATCCTGCGCCAGCGAGAGTCCCTCCGGGTTGCGAGACCGATTTCCGAGTCTTTGGGTTTCCAGCTGCCTTTTGGTAAAGTGTTGCTGAGCTGCGAGGTTACGGAGCGTCAACGCGGCCAGTCTGCCACAGACGAGACGCCACGCACCATGAAGCGCTGACCCTCACGGAAGAAGTCCGCGTCGAATGTCTCGGCGTCCCAGACCGTGAGCTGGGCCGTCCGCTTGACGCTCTTCGTCCCCTCGCGAGCGTCAGAAATGCGCAATACGCGGAAGCAGCGGACTTGACGAGGCGGGTACTTGTCCTGCGTGAGCGAGGCGAGTGAGCCGGAGTGTCAGCTGTCAGAGCGAGACGGTAAGACGCACCGCGAGCTCCTTCTGCAAGTCCTCGACGGCACGGTAGCGCGACGCCTGTGCGTTCTCCTGTGCGAGGGCGAAGCAGGCTTGCACTTGTTGCGCAGTAAGCTTGCGGATGATGGCCTGCTTGTTCGGCGCCGATTCGAGGCGGTCGAGGATCTCGTCGGGCTCCTCGTCTGCGATGCGGGGAGTCAGCGTCGCGGTGCAGAGGGCAGGGAGGAAGTCTGCTCACTGAGGGAAGCGGAAGTCGGCGCTGCGTCGTACCGTCCGACTGCTTCGCGGAGCAGCTCGACGAGCTCGTCTTCCTCGACACCGGCCTTCTCAAGCTCATCGGTCATCTTCGCCTCAATTCGCTTGCGGCCGCGCTCCCACTCCTTCGCTCGTGCCGCTTCCTCCTCTTCGCCCCAGTTCTCGCCTGACCGACCCTTGCGCAGCTCGGTGTAGCCACGGGGGAAAACCCGGTCGACGTAGATGTCGAGCAGGGGAACAAGGCCGCCGGCGGGACTGATGCTGGCGAGACTGGCGATGAACGGCTCCGGGCGGAAGCCAAGTTTGGCGTGCCAGGGAGCGAGCGAGGTCGAATTGCCGGTGATCATAAGCTGCTCGCACAGTCCGTCAGCAGGTTGCTCGTGGCAGACGAGAAAGGCGAAGGAGACTGACGGTAGATCGACCGAGAGCTTGCAGGACGTCCGAACCTTCGTCCTTCGAGCTGTCGAGCTGCACGGTAAGACGTCAGCGATTGAGTTGCGCACGACGGCAGCACAACTCACTTTAGCACCCATGACCGCGATCTTGCTGCCGACGACAATCTTGCCCCTCTCGCATGCACTCTTGAGGGTCCGGTCGACGTTCGTGCGAATGCGGTACCAGCCGTCCGTGAGCTCGAGGCCGACGATGACGAGCGTGTCGGGGTCGGCGCCGCTATCGTCGGACGGTTCGTCCCAGCGGATCTGCGAGACGCAGAGCACCATCGGAAGCGATGCTGGCGAGTCTTGCTCCTGGATCCGCTTGATGGCGGACCGCTCTGCGCGGTTGACTTCGCGTTCGTAGCTGCCCGCGGGGAGCATCAGTATTGGAGTAGAACGAGACGAAGCGGACGCACCGGTAGCGTAGCTGGTTCATCACGCGCTCGAACGACCACCATTCGTCGAGCAAGTCCGGCCTCGACCGGACATAACTCGCCAGCTTCCACAGAACGAGCGACCAATGGTTCTTGACCCATGGCAGCGTCACCAAGTCCTTCTCTTCGGGCATCCGCTCGGCGACCAGCGCCTGCAGGGTCGAAAAGGCATCCGCGACGCCGCGACCGCACGGAAAGGTGTACGAGGCGCCCGACGTCGAGTCCATGTCGAGAACTGCGTCAGGACTACGGTCACAGGGCAAGTCAGCGTAAGAGCGGGAAGCTGAAGGACCACCAACGAACATTCCGATTTCCTGCAGCGCCTCGTAGTAGTGCGTCTGCGGCCGCATGCCAAAGGTCAAGTCGTAGCGTTCGAAGTCGAGAGGTGCTGTAGATGTAGAGATTGTAAGCGACGAGCGAATCACGGAGGACGACTCGAACGCACCTTCAAGGTCAAACACCTTCGCCTTCTCGCGCTTCGCCAGGTCCGCCTCACTCAGCCGGCTCGTCTTCTTGTCGCCCGAGCGCTTCGCGCTCGTATCCATCTTCCTCACGCTCGCCTTTTGCGCCGCCAGCTTGTCCTTCAGTCCCATCGGCGTCAAGCCCTCGGGTCGCTTCCCGTCCTTCCAAGGCGTCTTGAACCCCTTCCCACCCGCTCCCGATCCGGGCGTCGCAGTGCGAGTGTTGGCGAGATGGTGCGGTTTGCGGAGGGGTGTCATGCCGAAGTTGAGGCGACGTTGTTGGGAGAGGAGAGGGTTGGGCGTGGACGAGCTGACGACGGAGGCGGGAGAGACGAGGCGCGATGGGTGAAGGGGCGTGTAAGCGGAATGGGGACGGCGAGCGGGAGTAGCGGTATGCGAGAGAAGCGGGGGGCGGAACGACCCTGGTCGTGATGGCGCGGGATAGACGGCTCCGGGCGCGACGGGAGGTCGTCGCGCCTGTTGCGCGACGGGCACAGGACCAGCAGTGGGCTGAATGGCATCGGAGGATGCCGCGCTGGCGCGTTCGGCAGGAGGAGTCGGCGACTTTGACGAACGCATCGTCTCGCTTGAAGCCGTCTCAGCGTCCTTTTCCGCCGCGCACTCCTTCGCCTGCATTCCGTCCTTCTCACCGCCGTTGATGAGCGGAATGAGGGGCGTCCGCCGCCCCGCCGCAAGACCGCCGTCGTCTGAGGCACTCGACTTGGCACTCGCCTGCCGCACACGCAGAGCCGTCGGCGTGTCCAGCGCCATCGCGGCGCCAGTCCGCTCGACCGGTATCGGCGACGGAGCACGCGAGGCAGGCGGCGGAAGGGCGAAAGTCGGCTGTCCCGCCGTGAAGGATCCGCGACCGCCCGCAGGGGGCGCCTCGAAGACATCTCTCGTCGGTGCGGGGAGTCTTGCCTTCGGCCGCAGAGGCCGCATTACGCGAGTCGGCGCACTTCCCGGCGGCGGTGACGAGCTCGGCGCATCGAGGTGTGCTCGCGCTCGCTGCATCGCTTCTTCGCTCGGCATGTCGATACTGCGGCCTGCGGCGTTCTGAAAGCCGAGGAAAGCCGGGGCGGCGGAGAGAGCCGTCGTACTGGCAGAAGCGAAGGCAGCCGCCGGTGCGGGAGACGAGCTGCCCTGCAGGCGTTGCTGGGCAAGGGCGAAGGCGTCGGCGGAAGGAGCAGCAACGGCAGTCCCACCCGCTGTCGCGAAGCCGCCGAGCGCTTCGAGTGTTGAGCCGATTGATGCTGCAGTGGGTGGTACGGCTGCCGAAGGAAGGGTCGGCTGGTGAAGAGGAAGGGGTCGCGCAAGGGGAGTCTTCGTTCGTGCGACTGGCTGCTGACGGTCGGCCGGGCGAGAGGGCGAGTCTGCTGGGTGATCTTCGGCATCGAGCATGGCCTTCATGCGCTGCATCGCCTGTTCGGAGACCACGAGCGGTTTCCTCGTCGCAAACACGAAGCCGCCTATTCCGCCTGCCAGCGAGTTGACGCTGGCGAAGCCGAAGTCGCTCAATCGCGGCTCGGATGGCTCGGTGAAAGCGGCATCGTGTGCGTCGCCATCGGCGGTCGCGCCATCGAGTCTGTCGGAAGGAGGATGGAGGGCGGAAAAGGCGGAGCTGGGAAAGGTGTCTGGCTGGTCGAAGCCGACATCGGCATCGTCGAAACCGAGCCACATGTCGTCGCCCTCGAATTCTGCATCTTCAACCTCGTCCACGTCCGGCGGCTCCGCCTCGACACCCTCTTCAACGTCCCTGGACCGCTCGACGTCGGGCAGAAGGCCCACTCCCGAATCGTCCGCGCCCTCACTCGCCTCGCCTTTTCCAATGACGCCGTCTGCGAGCTCGCCTGAGCCTCCCTCAGCGTCTCCCTCATCATCCTCGTCCTCGAGCCCCCGTCCCCTCGGGTCCGAACTGGGTAGCATGCGAAAGTCTTCATCGTCCAGCCCCTGCAGCAGCTCGCCATAAGTCTCCTGTGCCCTCAGTGACCCGCTGGCTCGCTTTGCCGGGCTCTGCGCGATGTCCAGCGCGGGCGAGGGTGGCGAGGTTGATGAGAGTCGAGGTCGCTTCCTGCTGGGCGACCCAGAGCTCGCGCGGTCTGGAGACGGCGTCAGCGAGGACAGCGAGGACGACTGTGACCCATGAGCTGGTCCATCAGCCATCCTGAGCGCGGTGAACGGGTGGACGGCGAGTAAACAGCACTCGCGTCCTCGACGCGTGATGTCAAGGTTGACTTCGTCCCAGTCGCTCGCTTGTCTCCTGGTGCATCTGCTTGACTTGCTGTGAGCTTAGCGAGCCGCTCACAGCCGAGTCAACGTTCCGCGCGACCCTCCCGCTCTTCCTCGCGCCCTCTCGAGGTCGTCCCCGTTGTCCAGTCTACGCTAGGCTCTCGCATGAGAGTCTGGGGGCTGCGATGGACTGCTAGGAAGTCATTGAAGCACGTCGGAGACGTCCGGGCTTATGCATGCTCTTCCTGCGCGGAAGTGGGTCGCCTGTCTCCTCCTTGCCTTCCTTTTCCTCCTTCCTCCCAGCCTCTCTCCCTCGAAGACTTTCGGAGGAGCTGCTAAGCGGCGCAACGACGTACCACAATGGTCCACTTCCGCTACTGCTTGTCCGGCGTCGTCCTGCTCGGGTCCACAACCGCCTCGCCCGTCCTCCTCCCTCGTCAAGGCGGAAGGCAGCGGCCTTCCCCCCAACGCTACGGTTCCGCAACGTTCTGACGGCAACGTCACCTACCGGATCGTGCCGACCACGTCGAACGGCTCGTCCTTCCTCGACCCGGTCGTCGTCTCTCACCCTCTCGGCGTCAATGCGACTGGCTGGGACGTTCCGTTCAGCAACGGCTCGGAGCCGTACCCTGGCGCCCACCTAATCCTCGGTGCGTTGCTCCGGAGTGCTCGTGACCCGGACGAGGCTGACGGAGAAGTCCTGCGGGCAATCCCGCCTACAACGGCACAAACGAGAGGCTCGCCTGGCCCGGTCAACCCGCCGGAGGACTGCTCGACCCGAACCCGGACTACGCCGTCAAGTCCAACTTTGACTTCCAGTCGCTCAACCTCGCTTTGAACCAGGAGCTAATCGAACTCGGTGCGCTCACCTCGACTCGGCGATGTGTCAGGTCGCTTTCGCTGACCCTTTGCTCACCCAGACCTCTTCCACAACATGCTCGCGCGCTTCTCGGTTGAAGAGTTCGAGGCGGCCGGCTTGAACGCGGACGACCGCACGCTCATCGAGCACATGGCCGACCAGGAGGTTGGACATGCTATCGCCATCACCAACGTGCGTTGACATCCCACGTCGAATCCCTGCGAGGTTCTGACCCTTCTTCTACTGCAGATGCTCGGCGTTGACCGCGCGGCAAAGCAATGTGGGCAAAATCTCGAGGAATCGCTCGCTCTAGACGAGGGATTGACGCCTGATCCTCACAGGCGTCTACCAGTACCCCTTCAACACCGTCAAGGAGGCTATCCTGTTCTCACAGATTCTGACGCGCTGGGGCGAAGCAGGTGCGCTCGCCTTTCGTCGTTGTCGAAGCCTCTCCTCACTGACGCTGACCTTCTCACCTCAGGGGTTTACGGCTTCCTGAACCAGCTCGACTCGCGTCCGTCGGCTCAGATCCTCCTCCAGTCTATCACGACCGAAGCGCGCCAGCAGATGGTGTTCCGCCAGTTCCAGGTCCGTCCTCTTCCACCGCTTCACCGCGGCGAACTTGGCTGAACACCTCCTCCCGCAGGGCCTTCCCGCCATGCCCGAGTGGTTCGAGACCGGCATTCCTCAGTCCTACGCCTGGACGCTCCTCTCGCCGTACATCCAGAGCTGCCCTCCCAACAACCCTCGCATCGAATTCACCCGCTTCCCGCTCATCAACATTACCAACCAGCCATACGCGCTTGACGGCCAGCCGGGCATCAACTCGAACTACACGCTCACGGAGGGCGCCGGCCGTACCCTCCAGTTCACCTGGGAGCCGCTCAACAAGACGGTCGGCTACGACGGCCTCTACAAGACGCAGTCCGTCGCCGGTGAACCCAAGTTTATGGCGTTCATCAGCCAGCTCAACGTCACCTACGCGCCGCTTCAGAACGTCTCAGACTACTCGGCTTCGGCCGTCGTGCCCAACGGCACCGTCTTCGCCGGCGAAGTCCAAAGCGTCGGCTCCCTTTTCGTCGCGTTGACCGACAGCGACCCCTTCCTTACGCCTTACTCTCTCCCTCTCATTGTGAACCATACTGTCGCGGTCGGGTTGTACCAGCTTTCGTGAACTCGGCTCCTCTCCCGCTTGTTCTCGCACTCACTTCTTGACCTCGACTTAGTCTCTTTGCAACACGGACACTTCGCGCACGAGGAATCGTATTTGTTCCAACAAGAGAGAAGGGGGAGCGGAAGCGCTGGCCGAGTCTACCCACGAGGTTGGCGAAAGAGCAGGACCGTCTAAGCTGTCTGTCGCCAATGCGGGCGCGTGCATAAGCGGCGGTTCCACGTGGCAGTGTCGTAAGAGAAGTGAGTCGCACCACAGTCTGGAGACCGCTTTGCGTCGCCTGACACTTCAAAGCCGGATGAAGTTGCCGATGATCATCGAAGGGATGCTGTACGAATCGCGGCGGATGGTCTGCGAAGCCGGGAGACGAATTCAGCAACCATTCTCACGAACGAGAGAGCGAAGACGCACGAAAGAGAAGCAAGCGTTAACCATCGCGTCCTCTAGGACTTTGGCCTTGTTCGCTCCAGCCTTCTTCCTCTTGCGCGACAAGACAGACTGGTTGACGAGGACGCAGGAGGTGAGGACGGCCTTTTGCGAGGCGTCGAAGGCAATCTGCGCGACTCGGCGTCAACAGGTGCCTCGCGCCGGAAAGGAAGGGAAGTTACCCACGTTCCCGTACTTCTCCCAGTAGTTGACGGCACTCTCCTCTGCCATGAGCTCGTATATGGCGAGCTTCCCGCCCTGGAGATGCTCGATCGGCACGCCGACTGTTCGAGCGAAAGTCAGCATCTTGCGAAGGTGGGCGGAAGGCGATGCGCACCAAGGGCCGCAAATTCCTTGTTGCCCTTGTAGATCTCGCCTGTCCGTCGCCACAGGCATGCGGGGATCCCCATCGAGGAGAAGACGCGGTCATAGTCGAGGAGAAGTCGCTCGAAGGCTTCTTCGATAAAGACGAGGTCGAGGTCGGTCAGGCCGGAAGCGATAGCCTGCGCGGTCCTTCGTTAGCTTGTTGATTAGGGTTCGATAAGCCCATCAACGCACTCGGAAGGTCGGCCGGAACTCGGACAAGGTATGCAGCGTTCTTTGCCGCGAGCTCGCCGACATGCTGTGAGGACAGACGAGTCAGCTTTACCGGTGGCGAGGACAGGGGTCGTAACGCACTTGTCCGCCATCCACTTCATCAAGCGCGTGTAGCCCGCTACATGGTTGTACGGCTTGAGCAAACCCGCCTCGAACTTGGCGTGAATGACGCGCGCAAGACGGTCAGATCGCGAGCCGTCTTTCTGATCCGCAGCCGTGAGGAGGAAGCGTTCGGTCCTGTGGCATTCAGGACGTCAGGATGCGCCTTGAGGTAGGCGGAGCGGGACGCACTTGTTGATCGGACTGCCCGGCACGCTTGGTCCCGTACTCTTGCCCTTCTCCTTGCCTTCTCCCGCGCCCGAGCCTGGAGGCGCTGTCAAACCGGTATCCGTGTTGATGGGAAGCCCGCCTATTTGCCCGTTCTGCGCTGTCGAGGCTTGATCCGCACCGAAGATCGGAGTGTCGTTCAGAGATTGGAGGAACTCGCTAGGAGCGCGAACGATGTCAGCTGACGCCACATACCTTCACGAACCCACGCCGGACGCACCTCAAGCCGAGACCGTGGAATTCGCCGTCGCCGTTCATCGTCATGTCGAGTCCGAGTCCAGCGCCAAGACCGTTGTCGGCCAAGTCGAGCTGGCAACAGAGCGAGTCAGTTACTTTTCGGTGAAGAGGGAGAGAGAACGCTCACCATGGCCGGGTTGAAGTCGGTCGCAAACAGCGAAGGTTGCGCTCCAGCTTGGCTGGTGCTGGCTGCACCGAATCCTCCCTGATTTGCCCCGAACAAGTTGCTAGTCGCCAGCATGTTTGGAAAAGACCCTGCAGCTGCTGCGGCGTTGCTCAGCGCGTCGCCCATGTCCAAGCCGAGCGTGTTGAGCATCGAGTTCCCCTCGACTGCGCTGCGAGAGGGACTGGCGAGTGATGCGATGGGAGGACTCGTCTGTGCGGCGGAGACAGACGCTTGCTGTAAAGGTGCAGTCGACTGGGGAGGATGTGCTGGCGGAGCTGGAGACGCCGATGCTGTTCCGCCCTTCTGACTGGCGTCCAAGCCGGCGATCGGTTCGTCCGTACAGAGGTGGGCGATCTCGCGTTTGATGCAACGCGCACATGGTCGCTCGCCTGAGCACTGCATGTGGCTGCGCCGGCAGAATCGACATGCCGAGTCGACCTTTGACCGCCGCTTCTTCTTCGCAGGCGGACCAGAGGGTGGAGTCGGAGCGGAAGACGTGGACGCTGGGGCGGAGCAGGTCGTTGTGGATGATGGTCGTGGCGCAATGGGTACCGTCGCAGAGGCTGCGGGCATGACGGGAGGATGTGAAGCGAGAGGTGCCATGCTGAGACTGGGCGGTGGTGCGGACATAGCGGCTGGAGAGGCGGATGGCGCTGCGTCAGATCCGGTGAGACAAGAAGGTCAGTCTCATGATCCACAGGCATCCTGGACAGCCTTGTTGGTCGAGAAAGACCCGCTCCTTCTGGGCCCGCGGCACTTGACATGATGCTCGACATTCCTGCACGCTCGTATGACCTCCAGTATCCATCTTTTCCTCGTTCAGCCCGCTGCGAGCGTCTCCCACAGCCCCGCCGGCCCAGTAGACTTCCGCCGCCTTCATCAGTTCGTCGAGAGAGGCGAGGGTACAACCTCCGCGAGGACAGCCTCTGAGGAAGTGCGCACCTGACAGATTCTTCAAGGTAGTCGTACAGACCCAAGGAGCGCTCGAATGATCCTTCTCGCGCCTTGTCGCCGTTGCAAGGTCGCGTGCGTGGGGAAGAGCGGGGCGAGGACGGGGGACGATGGCGACGGGAAGGGCCGGCGTTGGCCTGGCGCGGTGCACAGTAAGTCAGAACGCCTCAGAACGCGCAGCAGAGCATCAAGCGAGCCAAGTCGGGAGGTGGTCGCAACAGATCTCTGGCGCTCGCCTCTTGCCCTCCGGCCATACGCTTGCACAAAGCAACTCCTGCTGCTTCAACCTCCTGGCCGTCCGGGTTTGCTGCTACAGCCTCTGAGATGCGACACCTCATCGGAGCGCCGCACTCTCGAGGTGCTCACAGGACGCTCGCATCTCATCCGCAGCTCCGTTGGGCAACAGCCACTGCTGAAGCGCGACGGGCTCGTTGCTCAAATGCGTTTCAAGCTACTGCGACTCATCTGCTACACAAACCACGGGAGGAGCCGCCGAGGGTGGCGGACTTTGAACGAGGCGAGCGTGCTGGAGGCAGCGCTCGAGGCTACATCGGATGAATCGGGGAGGGACTCAGTCTGACCCGTTTCGACGGAGGATGTGCTGTCCAGTGGAATGGCTGGAGGGTCAAGCGAAGGATTTGTCGGAGCGGCGGGCGAGATGCGAGATGCTGCCTGTCGCTTGGCCTCCTTGCGCCAGCATTCGAGTGGCGCCGTGATTGCGATGAAGAGGATACAGACACCCAGGAGGCCCAGTAAGGTGTACATGATCCCTGCAACTACACGGTACCCTGTATCGTTGGATCCAACATGCCTGCGGTGAGCGGGTCAGAACCGGAGAACGAGCCGGAGCAGTGTCGGAGCGACGAGTGACGTACCAGCACATTTGCTGGTCGTGCGGATACTGGCAGTAGTCTGGGGGAACAGTATACCCGGGCAGCACGGAGTGGGCTGCCTCGCCGCCCGCATCCATCAGTCGGTAGGCATGCAGCTGCCCGTCCAGATCCGTTACGTTCCACGAAATCTCGAATGGGTACCCGGGCTTAGCGCTGTAATTTCCGCCGCTTCCAAGGACCGTCTGCTGGCTGATGTTGGCGGGATAGGGGTACGCGATGATAGCCAGGTTCACGGGAAAGGCCGACGCAACAGCGCGAAGGTCCTTGCTGTCGCACGAGTAATTGGCTGTGCTGAAGCACGTCGGACCAGGCGTGTCGTCCCAGATGGCGAGAGCACCGTTCGCGGAACGCCGGACGAGGGGAATCGCGGAAGCGGCCGAGGCGAGGAGGAGAGACGCAGCGTGGTAGAGCGTGAGGAGCATGGCGAGAAGCTTTGAGACGTGCTCTGCTGGAGAGCGAAGGACGAAAGCAGCGGGTGAATCGAGAACAGAGCAACGTCGTCCGTCGCAAGTACGCTGTGAGTTCGATCAGCGTCGACATCTGACAACTTGCGGTCTGGTCCAATCTTCTTCCCCTTATGCACCTGACAATGTTTGTTGTATGTCCCGGCGAGCTTTCGTACCGAGCAGGCGCGGAGTCTCGGCGCTGACATCGGAGAGAAAGGAGAGCTCTTCGTCCAATCGCCTCTCGACGGCGGGTCTCTCGTCTTGGATGTAACAGGTTACAAGCTAGTCGAACGGGCGAGAGAAAGAGGAGGGCCTGCTAGAACTGCGGAGTTGCCAATGCCGCAAGAGGTTTCCGTCAGGTAAGGGTGAAGGAGGAGGCGACAGATGCCGCATCTCCCGCGTCCTCCTTGCTGGGGCATGGCAGGTCGGCATCTTGTGAAGCTCGCGGGGAGCTGTCGCTGTCAGGAAGCGGGTGCGCGTTCGTCGAGAGGGCCCGAAGTGCGACTCTCTCCTCCTTGCGTTTCTTAACATCTTCCTTGACGATGCTTACGCAGCCCTTCATGCAGTCTAGGCAGGCGCTGAGGATTATGACGCCCACCAGGCTGAGGAGCAAGCCAACGAAGAACTCGAGGAATCGAACCGTTCGAATAAGATGCCGCGAGCTGTGAACACGAGAGGTCAGCCGCGGTCCGTTGCTGGACCTGTTGATATAGCCACACGTACTCGCAAACGACGCCGCCACCCCCATCGTACTCGTTTCCTGGCGCCGTGTAGAGTTCTTGCGAGTGAGCAACCCGTCCGTCGGCATCGACAAGTCGAAGCGCGAAGAACTGGTCTCCAAAGTCAACAGGTTCCCACTTGATGGTCAGAGTATACCCTGACGGCTTGGTGTAGTTGCCCACGGATGCAAGGACTTCCTGCTCAGCGGGATCCGCAGCGAGTGGGAGGCGAACAGCGTCGACGACAAGGGGGTACACAGCGCCTGCCGCGTACCAGGTCCTCTTGTAGCAGACGTAAGAGGAGGTGCTGTAGTAGAGCGGGCCAGGACTCGGGTCCCACACAATGAGCGAGCCGTTGGAGCGAGGAGGATGAGGAGGGCGGCGCGGGAGGGGGAGAGCAGCATGGGCCAAGTGCGTAACCACGGAGTGCAGCCTTACGAGCGGAGCTTGCGAGTGGGAGAGGGAAGAGGCGAAGGAGCAGTCGTGACGGCGACTTGCCCGCTTGCGGTTCTGTCCAGGCGCTTTCCGAGTCCGTCCGCTGTCCGTCCGTCCTTGCTACTGTTCTCTCAATCGTGCACTGTTGCTGGCGGACGTGCTGACGGCAGTACTCCTCGTTTGGCCGCTCGACATCCTGCTTGCGAAGGTCAAGGGCATCTGCTCGCCGTCGCTCTCGCTCTTGGCTTTCAGCTAGGGAAGAAGCCGTCATAGTACAGTCAAAAACTCAGTCTCCTGACGCCGCTAGAACGCCTTCACCGCCCAAACAGTCGCCACGAGCGACCCTCCTCCGTCTGGGTGAGCGGTGCGGTCGACGAGAAGCTCGTTGTAGTGCGGAAGGATTCGCAGTAGGCGCTCTCCTGGTCCGAGGTCGCGACGGGTGGGGCGGGCTGAGGTGCGGGTTGCGAAGCGGGTTGAGCGGGCTGCGAGGGTGCAGCTGGTTTACGGGCGACGCGGTCGAGACGGTTTTGCTTGATGCAAGGGGCACACAAGGCCAGCAGGAAGCAGAATCCCAGAATCGCCATGATGGTGTAGAAGGCCACATCGACGGCCTTGGAGCTGCGGAAGCGAGCCGTCAGCGAATGCGAAGAGAGCGAGCGAACCTTGAGCGTACTGGCAGGACTGCCCCGAATCTGTGCTGCTGGGTTGACTGTTACCCGAAGCAGTGTATGTCGGGTCGGAGTAGACGACCTGGCCTGATGCGTCGCTCAAGCGAAACACGAACAGCTGGTTGCCAAGCTGCGGCACCTTCCAGTCAATGCCAAAGACCTGCCCTGGACTCTTCTTGTAGCTGCCAACGTTGAGGAGAACTGTCTGACTGGTCAGGTTGGAAGGGTAAGGGTAGGAGGCGATGTCGAGGACGAGGGGAAAGGAAGTGCCGACGGCAGCAAGCGACTTCTTGTCGCAGGAGTGGGAGGATGTGCTATAGTACACAGGCCCTGGGTTGCCGTTCCACAGCGCTAGGAGGTTACCGCCGTTGTCGCTGCGTTTCAAGGACGAGAGCGGGTGCGCGAGGGTCTGAGGGAGGGCGAGGAGGAAGGCGGCGAGCGGAGCAAGCATGGGGAGCATCGTTTAGCGAGTCACAGCTGGGCGCGGACGGGTAGCACAGATGCTGAGCGGCGTGAGCAGGGAAAGAGCGGTGTACGTCTGCGAGAGGGCGAGTCCTGGGGAGGCTGGCAAAGTACGGCGTGTGTCCGCTTCTGCGCGCTGTGAGTCCTGGCACGGTCCGCTGGGTGTCGAGAGTGTGTGACTCAAGCCGCCGTCTGCATGTGTCGCTGTGAAGTGGCAAGGAGGCAGAAGGAAGCGGCGGCGAAGAGCAAAAGGTAGGAGAGCGAGCGAGCGGAAAGCCAGCGCCTCGAATGGCGGTCGTTCTCCTTGCAACCTTCACAGTACATTCCCAATGACCTGAGTGTGACTCCAAGCCTCTACAATTGTTGCAGAGCGATTTCAACCGTACCCTTCTCTTGCGAGAGTGAGCAGGGGGAAGTGCGATGAGGATTGGTCGAGGAACGCGCACTGACTGCTTCGTCCAGCTCACACAGGCAGACATGGACGCGCAGAGGCTGTACCAGGTGTTCACGGCGTCCTTCGAGCCAGGTGCGTCCACCAGTACACGTCCTGCGGTCCGCCCGAACGAGCTCACCTTCGCGTTCTCCTCCCCACCTCGAACAGACCCAAACGTTCGCATTGCCGCAGAACTCGAGCTCAAGAAGGTGCGCATGCGCTCACGTCTGGCTGTGGACTCCGGCTGACACGTGACTCCACAGCTCGAGCCGGTCGAGGGCCTCCTCCCTACGCTCCTCCAGCTCGTCTCCCCTTCCTCCTCCTCTTCGCCCGTCGTTCGCCTCGCCGCAGCCATCTACTTCAAGAACCGCATCCGCTCGAGCTGGCGATCTCCTCTCGAGCCCTCTCCCTTCGCTTCTCCCGCAGCCGTCGCCGCCGCCCAAAAGGCTTCGACCTTCGTTGCCATCCCCGCTTCCGACCGACAAAGCGTCAAGTCCAGTCTCATTCCCTTGTATGCGGCGCTCGCGGCGGATCCCTCGAGCTCGAAGGTGAAGGAGCAGGTTGGCGAAGCGCTAAGCAAGGTCATCGAGTGCGACTTTCCGACGGAATGGCCGGGACTCGTTGACGAGGTGAAGACGATGCTGGCAGGGAACGAGGGGCAGGTTGAGGCGGGCTTGCGGGCGGCGATGGAGGTGTTCAACTGCTTGCGGTGCGTTTCCTGCCCGTGATTGGGTCTCGCGAGCAAGTTGAGAGGGGACTGACTGTCACGCTGCGCACAGATACGCTCACAAGGATGAGACGGGCGAGACTCTTCCCCAGCTCACGACACACCTCCTTCCCCTCCTTCTCCCGATCGGCCAGAAGGTCCTCGCCTCTTCTCCCTCCGAAGCCGCCGCCTTCACGACGCAAGGCACCCTCCTGCGCCTCGTCCTCAAGTCTTACAAGAACAGCATCATCCACACCCTCACGCCCGCTCACCAGGCACACGACTCGCTCATCCCCTGGGGCACGCTCCTGCTCTCCGTCGTTGCGCACCCGATCAACGCCACGCTGCTCCCGGAGGATGAGGACGCGCGGGAGAAGCACCCCTGGGCAAAGAGCAAGAAGTGGGCATGCTGGTCGCTCAACAAGCTCTTCACGCGTTACGGCAGCCCGACGCAGCTTCCGAAGAACATGGTCGAGCAGTACGGGCAGTTTGCGAATCGCTTCGTCGAGCAGTTTGCGCCCGAAATCATGAAGACGTATCTCGCTGTGGTGGAGAAGATGGTGGCGCAGAACGAGTGGTTCCCGAGGAAGGGCAAGTTCCACGTCTTGTGCTTCTTCGAGGAGTGGTGCGTTTGCCCTTTCTGCTTTCCCCCCTCTTTTCCACTGACCCTCCTTGCGCACAGCATCAACCCGAAGTCGACGTTCGCCCTCCTCAAGCCTCACATCCCTTCTCTGATCGAACACTTTATCTTCCCTCTCGTCTGCCTCTCCGAGGAGGAGATCGAGCTCTTCTCGGACGACCCCACCGAGTTCTCCCGGCAATTCTTCGGCGGTGCGTGCGACGTCTCCCTCCGTTTGGCTCGCGGCTGACCCGCACCCCTCGCAGACTTTATCGCCGACTCTTACGCTTCTCCCACCGCTTCCGCTCTCGCCTTCCTCGCCGCCCTCACCGAGACTCGCGCCAAGACCACTCTTCTCCCGCTTCTCCAGTTCATCCAGTCGGTCGTCGACAAGTGCGTACACGCCCTCGCGCCTCATGTTCCGTCTATCTGACAAGGTTCAATCAGGTACCCCGCCGAGACCACGCCCCGACAAAAAGACGGCGCGCTTCGCATGCTCGCTGCTCTTGCGCCCACTGCCGTCAAGAGCGTGCGTCCGCCAATCTGCTGCTCAACGCTTCGGCACATTCGCTGACCTCGCATGGGGTGACCGCAGAAAAAGCTCGCCCCTCTCCTCGAATCCTTCTTCCTCCAGCACGTCGTTCCCGAGTTCAAGTCCCCGCACGGCCTCTTGCGATACCGCGCCTGCGACGTCGTCGAGAAGTTCGAGAGCGTCGACATGACCTGGGCTGCGCAAGACGTACGTTCCCTCCCTCCTCCTACCGCCGACTAATGCTGACAGTTCAGCTTTGCAGGCCCTCGAGAACACGCTCAACCTCCTCATGAATTGCATCACCGACACCGACTTGCCCGTCCGGATCCAGGCTGCGATCGCGCTGCCTGAACTCGTGCGGTACGAGCGGATCCGCGAGAAGATGCTGCCGAACCTGGGACGGATCTTGCAGGGTGCGTACCGTTCGTGAGCGCGGCTGTTGCGTAGGCTGACGACCACACATCTGCAGAGCTCCTCAAGCTGTCGTCGGAAGTCGACCTCGACAGCCTGACGAACACGACTCGCTCGATGGTTACGGAGTTCTCGGACGAGGTTGTTCCGTTCGCTGTCGAGCTTTCGCATTCGCTCGTGAGTGCCACGCTCCCTCACTGAGGTCGGACGTACAAGCTGACGGAATCATCTCCCAGGTCGAGTCGTACCGGCGCCTGCTGCAGGAGACGCTCGAGACGCGCGACAAGGACCCGTCTGGCGTCGACACTTACGACGACGAAAAGACGATGGTCATGATGAACATTCTCAAGACGATCGAGCAGCTCGTCTCGTCGGCGCGGGAGAAGAAGGAGCTCGTCGCCGAGATCGAGAAGGCCGTCGTCCCGCTCATCGAGGCGACCATCCGACACTCGGTCGTCGAGCTGTACGACGAGGCGTACGAGATCCTCGACTCGCTCACGTTCTTCCAGCAAGCGATCTCGCCGCCCATGTGGGCCTGCTTTGATGCGACGTGCGCCGCGCTCAAGAAGGACGCGGGCGACTACCTCCACGAGACGTTCGGCTTCATCGACAACTGCATCAACTACGGCGTCGACATACTCTCGACCAACACCGAGTACCGCCGCGCCGTCATCGAGCTCTTCGACACGTGCATGACCAGCCGCGCGCTTGGCGCAGAGGATCGTGTCATCGCGTGCAAGCTTGCCGAGGCGCTTCTCCTCCGCCTGCGAGGGCAGGTCGACGAGGTGAGCACTGGTCCGGTCCCTTGGTTGCGTTGCGTTGTGCTGACCTGTGGCGACCTTCGCAGGCCCTTCCGCCTGTCATCGAGCGTTGCATGTGGTTCGTGCTGAAGGACGACGAGGACGAAGACTTTGTCGTCACCAAGACGCTCTTCATGCACGCGCTCGAGCTCGTCATCCTCGCCATCTCGTACAACCCGCAGCTCACGATCGCCGTCCTCGACCGCCACGACTGGACCCAGCAGTTCTTCGCGCACTGGTTCAAGAATCTGTCCAAGTACTCGCGCGTGCACGACAAGAAGATCATCCTGTGGGCGATCTGCGCGCTGTTCGACTGGCTCAACGGGCCGGGCGCGGGTTCGCCTTTGACTGGCAATGTCGGCCAGCTCGTCGCGGGTGCCCTCGAGGTGTTTAAGACGTACCCGAATGCGCTGGCAGAGCGCAAGATGGCCGAAGCGGCGCGGGATCTCGAGGAGGAAGAGGTCGACGACGACATGTCGGACGACGAGGACCTCGACTTGGGCGAGGATGACGGAGACTGTGCGTCGACTTCCTCTCCTGCGTTGAGAGATAGCGCAGACTGACTCTCGTTCGTCTGCAGTTGACGATGCCGACGTTCGCGACCGGACAACCGACTACCTTGACCAGCTTGCTCAATCCGAGGTAGGTCTGACGAGCTTCGCTTACGCGATCCGAGCGAGCACTGACTTGGAGTTTTTGCAGGCCAACCGCCTTGCTCGAGGAGGCGCGTTCGACGACGGAGACTCGGCATGGAGCGACGAAATCCTGTGGGCATCGCCGCTCGACCAGTTCGACTCGTACCAGCGCTTCTCGGGCTTGCTTGCCAGTGAGTGGGCCTCATGGACCCGAGTCCTGGCGACTGTACAGGGACTGCACTGACCCGAATCTCCTTGCAGACTTGCAGACGGCCAACCCTTCGCTCTACCAGTCCTCGCTGTCGGCTCTCGACGCGTCGCAGCAGGGAGTGCTTGCCGACATCGCCTCGAAGGCTTCCGAGGGAGGAGATGCAGTTGTTGCTGCCAAGGCGTACGCGGAGTTGCAGGCGGAGGAGGGAGGTGCGGCTTAATCTGGCCAGCACGGGCAGTTGGATTCGCAGGGACCGTATATACGCTTTCTCGCAATACGCATGCATACCCTAATTACGCCTACAGCGGTTGTGACACAGAGTTATCCGACGACCTCGCCCTTCGCTCGAAGACGAGAGGCGGTGCTTGTTTGGTGACGGTCCACACGCTCATCTGTTCGACGCGCTCTCTGACTGCTCGAATGCTCGCAAGGGAGGCATAACAAATGGCCTCACCAGCACCGCGCCCGCCAGAGCGGCGTCGCGTCCTCGGTTCATCCACCTCCTCGACTTCATCGCCGACAGCCTCCCTCCCTGCCGCTCGCCCCATACGAGCGCGTGTCGACCTGAGCAATGTGACGACGTCCCCTTCAACAGCCCACTGGACCCCCTCACAACCCGTACGAGCGCGAGTGCAGCTTGACGGTCGGGGTGGGGTGGTCGCCAGCGCCCCCGCCACTCCAGGCGGTTCATGTTCGCCATTCGCGCGAGGGGTCGGGAATGGAGGTCAGGGCTTGGCGGGCAGCGTGCGGGCGACGCTGAGCCCGCAGGTGACGGGCGCACGTGGGACGAGTCCAGTGCGCTCGCGTTCGCCCGACCTCAATGCTGCGAGAACCCTGCAGGCGCGAGTACCCACAACGACAACGCCCAGAGCGACACCTACAGCCAGACTTGCACCCGCCGAAACACCTCTCCTGCGCGGCCAGAGCGACCCCTTCCCCAAAGTCTCGAGTCCTTCGCAGAACAGCACGCCCACACCGATCTCTTACCTCCCTTCCTCCGTCTCTGTGCGACGACTGCACTCTCCCACACTCCGCTCGTCACCTTCGACCGTCGGCCGCGCCAGCAATGCCAGTAGTAGCGCCGAATCATCCGCCTCCGTCCCTCCTCTTTCAACGTCGCCCGGCAGCTGCGCTTCCTCGCCCCTCACATCGCCCGTTCTGCGAGGGCACTCGTACGACGGCTCGACGTTCGGGGCGACGCTTTCGCCTCCGCCAGAAGCGTACTATGACGGATCGGTCGGGCGGAAAGCGGGATCTGCGGTGAGGAAGATGAGCGGGATGAGCAGCGCATCGTCCGCTTCGTCCGCCGACAGCGGTCTGCTGCCACCCGTTTCCGTCTCGGGCGATGAGCGGTTTCCTTTTCCGTCTCTGTCGCCAACCTATTCCAGCCCAATACACTCTCCACCGCTCAAGTCGCCTTCGGTGAAATCCGTTCCCAGCCATGCAACGCCGACAAGCGGCATTTCTCGCTCACCCGCTATCTCGTCTTCACGCACGATTAAAGCCTCGCTCTCAGCTTCGACCTCGCGACCCCCAGTCGCAGCCTCGAACCCTTCGAACCGGCACCGACACGCCCGCTCGCAGTCTACGACCTCCACCTCGTCCCGCTCATCAGCCCTCTCGTCACACTCGTACGACAACCACCCGAGTCAAGCTGCGACTTGGTCGCATGCGCAGTCACCCGTCGCATCTCCTTCGCTTCCATCCGCACGACCACCGCTTGCGGCAATCGAATGGTCCACCAGCCCGACCCCAGGACCCGCATCACCGCCGGCTGCACCGCGACCCCGGCTTCGGACCTCGAGCGGGAGCGAGGGAGCGATCTCTTGGTCGACTGGCTTCGTCGAGCGGGAGATGGACGACCAGGAGAAGGAGGCCAAGGTCGAGCGCAGGGTGAGTCCCCTCGCACTGCTTGCATATATTTCTCCGCTGACGTCGTGATATCGCAGATTGCCGACCTGGAGATCCGGAACGCCTCCCTCCTCAGCATCAACACTTCGCTCGAACGGCTCAAGGTCAAGCACACAAACGAGATTCGCGAGCTGCGGCGCAAGTTGCGCGAGTCGATAGGCGGCGCGGGTCTCGCTGCCTTGCGGGCGCAGGCGACGAAGCTCGTCGAGACGGAGGATGGTGGCGGCGAGCACCTGGACGACTCGGACGACGAAGCAGATTCGGATGGCGAGCGCGAGGATGAGCCGACGTGGCAGGAGCTGCTCGACGGCGACCCGACGTTCTCTGCGCTCGCTGGCACGGTCGAAGCGTTGATTGCGCGGGCCAAGCGGGCGGTCGAGTACGAGCCGGCTGGCGCCGACGTCGGCGGTGGGCGGGTGCTGAGCACCGTTGAGATGGAGGATCGGCTTAGGATGGAGGATGGCGGCGGAGCGGAGGACGAGGAGGAGCAGAGCAGCGGGATGGGGACGTCGCCCGAGTTGTCGAGGGCGTCCACCCCGGCAACCTCGCCCGCCTCGTCTTCCGCTGCGGTCAGCAGTGCTGAGAAAGGACTGGGTATCCGTGGCTGGCAGCGGCATCCACGTTGAGGCAGTCAACTTCGCCCTTGTACGAATTTCCTGTCGTTGTCGCTCGTTGTTGTACTCGCCATCGTACCGCGCTCGTTCCCGCAATCCTATCCTGCATCGTTGCATCTCTCACTGTAGTCTACGCTGCCGTCGGCTCGCCAGCAGCTCCGCTCGAGTCGAGTGAGACCGCGTGGATCGCTCCCTTTGTTCGGTTTCCCCTTTCACCTCCGCTTCTTGCTCCTGCCCGTCATTCTGCCCACGTACAGGACTCGAATCGGGTCTCTTCTGCGCTCAGCCAGACCTGCACAGCTCTCCGCATCTCGAGGCGTGCGTTCTCCCTCTCCTCTCCTTCCCCCACAAACCCGCTCGCTCACCTCGTGGTCGTCGTGCGAGCAGATCCGCACCCTTGCAGCAGTCCCAAAGACCCAGTCGCCTGCTCTACCTCGATCAGCGACCCGCGCGTACTGCTTTCACCACGCTCAAGCCCGTCTCGCCGCCAACTCCCTCCTCTCGAATTCCGCGACGATGGCTGCTCCCGAACAGGGTCAGGATGCCGCTCGCCTCGGCACTGATGTCACGTAAGCTTGGAGCAGATGGGCCGCCAGATGGACGGGCATTCGCGAGACTCCACACTTCTCCTCGCTGACCGCGCTCTCACTATGCTTGAAACAGCCCGATCCATTACGACTTGACGATCCGCACCGACCTCAAGTCGCTCACTTTCACCGGCACCGCCGAGATCCTCATCGAGGTTCACAAGCCCGTCCAGTCGATTGTCCTCCATGCCGCCTCTCCTCTCGAGCTCGAGAGCGCCGTTCTCGGCTCTGCTCAGCTCAAGACCGAGTCTGTCAGGCCTGCCGAGCACATTCGCGTCGATGAGAAGAAGGAGAGGGCCGAGATCAAGTTTGCGGGCGGTGAGATCCAGAAGGGCGAGCACAAGATTGGGTTGAGGTGGAAGGCCCAGCTCGACGGTGAGCGGCCTCCTTTGCGCACTGCAGTGTTGACAAAAGGCTGATATGTGCCTGATAGACTCGATGCTCGGTTACTACAAGTCTAGCTACCCGAAGAAGGATGGCAAGGGCAAGGCGTTCTACGGTCTTACCCAGTTCGAGCCCTGTGCGCGGTTTCTTCCTTTCCGCCTCTGTCATGCAAACTCACACGCTTGACGTACGCAGGCCAGGCTCGCCGCGCCTTCGTATGCCAGATTCGCCAAGTCCACCAGCCGCCCAGCTGACTTTCCGCTTTTTCGCAGCCCTCGTTCGACGAGCCCGCCATGAAGGCGACCTACACCATCTCGATGATCTCCCGCGTTGGTACAATCTCGCTCGCCAACACCGACGTCGAGTCGACCTCGCACCTCGGCGCCGGAGGCGCCTTCCCCCGCTCCGACCTCCTCAACGACAAGTTCTTCGAGGGCGAGACCGACAAGGAGGTTGTCGGAAAGACTGTCAAGACGGAGGGTCAGACGAAACCTGCTGTCGAGGCGCAGGACGAGGGAGACTTCAAGGGTACGTTCGATGACATTTGGGTCTCGAACGGTACTGACGCTTCGCTCTACACAGATGACTGGGAGATCGTCAAGTTCACGAAGACTCCCAAGGTGTCGAGCTACCTCGTTGCGTGGGCAAACGGCCACTTCGAGTACGTTTGCTGGCGTGTTCTCCCTTGACGGTGCTGACGGTCTTCTCACAGGCACATCGAGTCGTCGTTCACCTCCCCTCTTTCTGGCCGCACCATTCCTCTCCGCCTCTACGCTACCTGGGACCACATCAAGCAGGGCCAGCTCGCGCTCGACACGACGGCCAAGATCCTCCCCATCTACGAGAAGGTGCGGCCCCACTCGTCCGCCTCCCTTCGCTCGCCCGCAGCTGACCTCCTTCGCCACCGCAGATCTTCGACATCGAGTACCCGCTTCCCAAGCTCGACACGCTTGTCGCGAGCGACTTTGACGCAGTGAGCAGATCTGGGTTGACCTTCTCAAGCGTGAGGGAACTGACGGGCTTGCTTACCCTGCACTTGCACGACAGGGCGCGATGGAGAACTGGGGCCTGTGAGTACAATTCTCAGCGGCGGAAAGGCGGAAGCGCAGATCGCCCGTCGCGAAGAGGCAGGGTTCTGCTGAGGCGTTCAAGCTCGTTACTGATGGCTCCTTTCGCGACTTGCAGCATCACGGGTCGCACCTCGCTCTACCTCTGGGACCCGAAGCAGTCTGGTCTTCAGGCGAAGAAGGGTATCGTCTCGACCCAGTCTCACGAGGTGCGCAGCGCTCAAAACCTTGATCTGCCTGTTTGCCGAAGCAGCGGCTGATTCCGCGTTCCGTTGTGCCACAGGTCGCTCACCAGTGGTTTGGTAACGTCGTCACGATGGAGTGGTGGGACAACCTCTGGCTCAAGTGCGTCGTCTCGCCGCAATTTCGCTTCACGACAGCCTGACCCCGGTTATCTCGCAGCGAATCGTTCGCGACTTTGATGGGCGAGGTCATCATCCCCGACCGCGTGCGTGACGAGTACCCAACTCTCTCGCCCGGTCTCTGCTGACACGCTTCGTCTCGCAGATCGAGCCGACCTGGAAGGTCCACTCGAACTTCATCACCGACCATCTCGCCCGCGCCCTCTCACTCGACGCCCTCCGCTCGTCGCACCCGATTGAGATGCCCTGCCCGAACGAGGAAACGATCCAGCAGATCTTTGACGCGTTGACCTACTCGAAGGGTGAGCAAGCTTCTAGAGAAGAGGGGAATCGATGCTGACAGATCCATCCGCATCGCAGGCGCGAGTTGCTTGAAGATGCTGTCGAACTTCGTTGGAGAGGAGAAGTTCCTCAAGGGAGTGTGCGTGGCTCATCCTTGCTTCGCCCGTCCATCAAACGCTTACACCCTGCCTGCAGTTCGATCTACCTCAAGAAGCACCTCTACGGCAACGCTCGCACCGAGGACCTCATGGCCGGCATCTCGGAGGCTTCTGGCGTGGACGCCCTTACGCTCATGAAGAACTGGCTCTCGAAGACCGGTTTCCCGCTCATCAGCGTCGAGGAGACCGAGAAGGGCCTCAAAGTCAAGCAAAACAGGTTCCTCGCCACTGCGGATGCGACGGTGCGTCGAGTCTCCTTCTCCTTTCTTTCGCTGCGGCTGACGGTCGTCGCGCGCAGCCCGAGGAAGACGAGACGATCTGGCAGGTTCCTCTCCAGATCCTCGTCGTCGACTCCAAGACTGGCGAGAAAAAGGTTCACTCCGACGTCGTCCTCACTCAGCGCGAGCAGGAGATCGAGCTGCCCAACGTCGCCAACACGACCTACAAGCTCAACGCCGAGACTTGCGGTGTCTGTGCGTCGCGGTGTCCTCCGCTTGCTTAGTCTCACCTCGCTGACTCGCACACTGGTCTTTCGTCCCGCAGATCGCACCCTCTACCCCGTCTCGCGCCTCGCCAAGCTCGGTGACGAGGCTGGCAAGGCATCTACCTCGGCTTTCTCGCTCAACGACCGCATGGGTCTCGTCCAGGATGCCGCCGTTCTCGCCAGTTCGGGTTACGCCAAGACCAGCGGCGCGCTCACGCTCATCAAGGGCATGAAGGGCGAGGAGGAGAATCTCGGTACGCCTGCGCACCCTTGTCCAGTCCAAGCACTCGCTAAACCTCACGCATGCTCGCAGTCTGGCAGGAGATCAGCGGCGCGCTCGGCAACCTCTCGTCGACTTGGTGGGAGCAGCCGCAGGAGGTCCGCGACGCCATCTCCAAGTTCCGCCGCGAACTCTTCAAGCCTGTCGCCGACCGCCTCGGCTTCGAGTACTCGGACTCCGACAGCGTCGACACGGTCGAGCTCCGCACGATGGCCATCTCCACGGCTGCTGTCACCGGCGACGAGGCGACACTTGCCGAGTACAAGCGTCGTTTCGGCCAGTTCATCGAGAAGAACGACGACTCGCTCATTCCCGGTGACCTCAAGACGAGCATCTACACCCAATGCGTCAGGTTCGGCGGCGAGAAGGAGTACGAGAAGGTCCTCGAGGTGTACCGCAACCCGCCCACGCCTGCGCACAGGAGCTCGGCGATTGCTGCGCTTTGCTCGAGCGAGAAGGATGAGCTCATCCAGCGCTCAATCGACTTCATCCTCTCGGGCGAGGTCAAGAACCAGGACATCGCCTCGTTCGTCGCTCACCTCGCTCGCAACCGCCTCGCCAAGCGCAAGGTCTGGGAGTGGTTCAAGGTGCGTCCAAGCCTCCCCAGCCATCTTCGTGCACCGTGTTAACCTCTTTATTCGCTACAGGCGCACTACGACGAGATCATGGAGCGCTTCAAGGGCAACTTCTCGATCGGCCGGATCGTCCAGCTCACGTTCTCGAGTCTCTCGACCGAAGCGGATGCCAAGGCAGTCGAGGAGTTCTTCAAGGACAAGCAGACCAGCGTGTACGACCAGTTCTTGAGCCAGGGTCTCGACTCGGTTCGTGCGAAGGCCAAGTGGTTGGAGCGCGACTCGAAGGACGTCGAGCAGTGGCTCAAGGAGAACCAGTACCTCGCATGAATCTCTCTAAACCCCACTCGACGCATCTGCAAGCTGTGAAAATACGTCTCTCATTCCATATTGTCTGCGAAGCAAACGAGAGTACGTTGCAGGCGCATTCGCGGGCTCAGCCAGTCCGCACCTCGATCTCGCCACGTCCCCTCGTCTTGACGCCCTTGTACACGCTGTACGGCTCATTCAGTACCTTGAGCGAGTTTATTCGCAGGCCGGAGAAGCCGGACGAAGGCGAGTCGAAGGCGAAGGTGAACGCGGGAGGTTTCCGCGCGTTGGGTGAGCTGCGAAGCGGCACAGTCAGCTGAGACTCAGCACGAGCAGGAAGAGGCAGGGCGCACGCGTAGTATTGTCCCGTCAAGACAGCCGGCCGATCCGTCGACTCGAGCTGGTCAATCTTCCACACCAAGAACTGCTTCTCCGTCGCCTTTCCGTCGCTCGCGAATTCAGTCTCGGCCACGACGTCCCATCGTCCCGCGCCACCGCCGATACTCCGCCCTTCGTCGTCGCGCAGGTAAGCGCCGCCTGAGACGGTCGCGGTGACGCCGTTTGCGCCCGTGGCGAGCGGCATGCGGACGACAAGGCTCGTGAGTGGTCGTGAAGCTGGAGAGCGGGAGGTGAGCGTGATGGAGAAGGAGCCGCCGGAAGTGCCGAGCGTGATTTGCGAGGTGACGGAGAAGGGAAGAAGGGCAAGGGCGAGGGCGGGAGATGTCTTGGGCGGCGTGTGAACAAAGGAGAGAAGCGGGAAGGTGCCGTCGGCTGCTCGTAAGTCACAGTTAGCGGGGGGGGGGCAGAAGGCAATGAGGCTCGATAGCGACTCACGCGGTACGAAAGAGACGACCTTGTCCTTCATCCACCTGCTATACCGCACACACGCATGGAAGGCGGCCGATTCGTCGAGTACGGAAGGGTCGGTGAAGTTCAGGGAGAGATCGGGCATGCCAGACAAGCGAGAGCGGCACGCGATGTCGCCGGTGATCGAGCCGGTGATGGGTTTTCCGGCGGGGTCGAGCGTGAAGGAAATAGTTTCTATCAGGTCAAAGTCTGCGGGGACGTCCGTCAGTGGAACTCGTGGACGCATATTGACGCGTTCGGTACGAACAGATCTCGTTCGAGGTGTACTTGATTCCTTGTCTCCGCCATGGCAAGGGTGACGCGATCAGCGCGTTTGCCGCAGTCGACTGAGAGGGGATCGCGAGTCTGAAATCGGCTTGTCAGCCGCCAAGCGGTCGCAGGCGTGGAAGAGCATGGCTTACCCAGCAGCAGTCGCTGCGTTCAGTGCCACCTTCGCGAGCAACTGCGAGTCTGGCGGAACGACAAGGTCCTTGAGCTGCGGGCTTTGTGATAGCTGTGGCCGGCCGCCGACGACCATTTCTTGCAGGAGGGCGAGGACTACGTCGAAGTTGTCCTGCGAGGCGAGGTCTGGTCAGCGGCAGGACGCAGCCAGAGGAGGAATGGCAGTACCTTGATGCTGCCCTCAGTCACAGGGCCGGCGATGTAGGTTTTCAGAACTTCGTAGAGTTCGGTGAGGAAAGTCAAGGGGATGAGCGGGTCGACTGGGAGGACGGGAACGTCGGCCGTCAGCGCTTGCTTCATTCAGTTCCGCTTGAATGCGTACCATCCTTGTCGACGAGTGAAATAAAGCGCAGGCCGTTTCGCTGGACCTGGCAGACAGCAATTCCACCGCCAGACCGCCGTGAAGCATGAGCCCAGGGCTGCTCAACTTGGTCCTCTTCGTCCTCGCTCTCATCGTCGAGGTGATCACCACTCTTGCCGTTGATGGCCGGTACCCATAGCACTGGCGAGGAAGACGCGACGGCGGCGTCGATTGCGAGGTTGGCCTGGAGGGAGGAGGGAGAGTGGGTTGACAGGATGCGGCGGCTGCGGACAGAAGATAGGTCAGCTGTGACAAAGCAGAGGCAGTGCATCAGTGTACACACCCTGCCGAATCCACGATGGCAACGCCTTGCATGACGGGTCGACCGAGAGGTGGGAGAGCGGGGGGAGAACGAGGCGACCACAGCCGAGGAAAGCGAGGTTGGCGCGAGTACAGCTCTCAGCGCCTATTCTGAGCGCTTCAACACCCTTCAGACAGCAGCACCGTGAGCGAAGCGAGGTGTACAGGCGAGAGAGGTGTCGGGATGAAGGTTGGGCGGGAACGACGACGGCCTCGTTGCGCCGTTCGCTGGCAGAGATGGCCGGGGACGCGCTTCAGGACCCATTCAACCCGGCACAGCCAGCGACAACTTCCCCCAGCCGGCCAGCGACGCTCTCGCCGCCCTCCAAGCCAGCGTTGTCGCATCGCCCGAGTTTCACGACTGTGCTCTCGACGGCGGATCTTTCAGCGGCGGTAGAGGGGCAGGTGGACCTCCCGAGCGCGCCACCGCTCAGCCACGAAGCCCTCGCGGGCGACGACTTTGATGCGAGCGAGTTCCTGCTCGCTCGCCGACATACCCCACTCGACGACCTGCGGAGCGAGGTGAGTAGCTCGAGGCGGCTTTCTAGCCGTTACGGCGAGTCTTTGGCTTTGTACTGACTGCCCTTTCACCGCCCGCAGCTCCGCGGGTACCTCGCGACTCTTCGAACTTCCCTCGTCGGCGTAATCAACGAGGAGTACGAGGCGTTCATCGGTCTCTCGCTCGGTCTCAAGCATGCCGCAGTCTCCCAATCGCTCGCCACGATCCGCCGACCCGTTCTCTCCGTTCGAGGGGAAGTCATGCGCGTCAAGGACGAGTTGGAGGACATGCGAAGCGAGATGAGCGGCGTCCTGGACGAGCGGAAGGAGGTCCGGGAGATGAAAGCCATGATGCGGAGACTGTTGGCGACAGAGGAGGCCGTCGACAAGGTGGAGGGTTTGTTAAAGCCGGCTGGCGAGGGGGACAAGTCGAGGAGTCTTGACCTGTGTGTTCGCTCTCTCTTCTCTGCCGGGCAACGGCTTGACCTTTACTTCGCACAGCGCTGTGGATTCGCCAGCGAAGCGGCTAGAGCGGATAGCGAGCGAATACACTCACATGCTGTACCTTGTCGAACGAGCAGGCGACCTTCCCTTTGTCAAGGCTCTTCAGCCTGTAAGCTCCAGCATGTTCTGTTTCTTTGCACAAAAGCTGACTCTCGACCTCCAGCGCATCGATCGCGTTACTTCCGCCCTGCGAACCGACCTCTCCTCCCTCCTCTCCGCCATCCTTGCCGGCTCTCCCTCGACCCCGACATACCGAGAAGAGCTCACCATCGCACTCCGTACCTTCCTCTCCCTCGGTCTCGTCTCGCAAGTCGAAGACATCGTGCGACGAGACGTCGCCCGCCCCTTCGTCAAACACGCCATTCACCGCGACGCCCTCTCCCCTCCATCCGACTCTGCCGCTCTTTCGTCCCATCCGGCTCATGTTCCTCCACCGTACCGCATCGAACACATTGGAGTTCCTCCAGCACACCGAGAAGGAACGGATGCCGCGCCTCTCACCGCGCTTTACAACCGCATCCTCGCATTCGTCTCGCACGACTGCGGGGTCCTACTTGACGTCGCTGAGCGGGTACTGGTGACTCAGCCCGACCGGCGAAGAATCGACTCAGATGGTGCGGCATCCACAGGCGGCGAGGCGGAGAAGGTGGAAGGTTTCGAGATCTTGACGAACGTCTTGTTTGACGAGATCGGAACGGCATTGATGGGCGAGCTGGGAGGCGTCATCTACGCTGCTGGTCGACCAACGGTGTTCCATCAGGTGCGCGCGCCGGTCATGATGCGCATAAGATCGGCAGCTGACGTCTCTTGCGCAGAACTACCTCCTCACGACCGCCTTCGTCTCACGCATTGAGTCGCTCTCGCCCACGCTCGCTCGCCTGACCTCTCTCCGATCCCACTCAACCTACACGACCCTCCTCAAGCGCTTCCAGCTCCCAGTCTACTTCCAGCTCCGCTTCAAAGACGCCGTCACCTCCGTCGAGCGAGCGTTCGAAGTCGGTCAAGCGAGCGGAGGAGGGGCGGAGGGGTTCGTGATGAGCGAGAGTGAGGCGGCGTTCAAGGCGTTGAGGAGGTGCTGGGACGATGATGTGTGGCTGGAGGAGTTGGCGGGAAGGTTCTGGAGGTTGACGCTGCAGGTGCTTTCGAGGGTCCTGCTCTGCGCGCTCGCGAGATTCGCCGTCTCAAGCATGCTGACCCCACGTCTTGTCCAACGTAGATCGTCAGCCGGTACCGCACATGGCTCAACGACCGAGTCCCGCGATACGTCTTGCCTACGAGCGCCTCGTCCGCAAACCTCGCCGCAGCAGCGCCTGGCAGTCCCGCCAGTCGAGCCTCGTTCGATGGCGACCGAAGTCGAGTGAGCATCTGCCTCTTCCCTGCCTTTCTCTCTCTCTGTCGAGTGTTGACAGTCGCGCGTACAGCTCGCCGCCTCAGCCGGCAACAGTCGACCAGCGACCCCCGGCCCAGCCCCAGTCAACGACGAAGTCTCGGAGGAGACGACGCTGCGACAGCTGACCGTGCTGATAGCGGATGCGCAGACGATGGAGCGGAAGGTGTTGGATTTGTTTGAGGAGAGGATCAAGGGTCGCTTGCCGGCGGACGGGCGGGACGAGGCGGGCGGTACGTTCACACATTCTCTTCGTTCGAAACCGCTTGCTGACTCTCGCCGTCCAGACATCATGCGCGACTCCCTCTCCTCCGTAACCGCCATCGTTCCCTCCCTCTCCTCCCAGATCACCACAATCCTCATCAAGCGCTGCGCCGAACACCTCAAGCTCGTCCGGTCCGTCGCGTCCCAAGTGCGCGCCAGTACTCGCAAAGGCCCTTCAGAGCCGAGTTACTTTGTGCATAATATCCTCAAGGAGGTGAGAGCGTATCTTGGTGGACCAGGAAGGGTGGTGGAGGTGGAGTTGAGGAGGAGGTTGGCAACGGTTGTGGTGGAGGACATTGCGGGGCGGTGAGTCGAGGTTCTCTGCTCTTTTGGAGGAGCGCGGACTGACGAGGCGTCTGTGCGCGCAGCTACACGTCCATCCTCTCGACGCAAAAGAAGACGGAAGACTCTCTCCGGTGGCTCAAAAAAGGCCGCCAAGGGCTCTCCTTCTTCGGCCGGGCCGCCACCGCGTCGACCGGAGCTGAAGACGGTTCATCGGACGACGACCGCGTCAAGATGCAGATGCAGCTGGACGTCGAGACGCTTGCGAAGGACGCGGAGGAGTTGGGCGTGGATGTCGAGGGATGTGAGGCGTTTAGGACGCTGAGGAGGGCCGCGGCGGGGGAGGTCAAGGACGAAGAGGGGAAGAAGTAGATTCGAGTGGTTGTGCCGGCATGCTGTCGTGCGATGTTGATCTCGTCGTAGTTCGCCTCGTCCAGGAGAGCGAGGTGACTTCCGCAGCGCTCTCTTTCGCTCGGCTTGCTTCGGCGGTAGCTTTCACAGACCGTCTACATCGCCCTCACGCTACTGGCAGCCCTGCTCGTCGTTGTCGACCACCCTCCCCACCTCATCGCCCGACACACCTTGACCCTCGTCTCCTCACTCTACCACTCACCATGGCCCGCCGAGCAGCCGGTCTGAGCTCGCTACAGCGCCACCTCGACTCGGCGGACCACTACACCACGCTCGGCACCTCCTTAGCCGCACAACAAGCCTCGACGCTCTCCTCGCAACTCTCGACCTTCCAATCCGCCCTCTCACGCTTCTCCTCCCACCACCGCGCCAAGATCCTCTCGAACCCCGAATTCCGGACACACTTCTCCGCTCTCTGCGCCGAACTGGGTGTAGACCCGCTCGGAGGCGGATCGAAGGGCCTGTGGGATAAGATGGGCTTGACGGATTGGTATTATGCGCTCGGGGTGCAGGTCGTGGATGTTTGTCTCAGGGCGAGGGAGAGGGGAGGAGGGCTCGTTGCGCTCGATGAGGTGATCAGGGAGGTGCAGAAGTTGAGGAGCGGGAAGCATGTCAAGACGGTTGGAGCGCCCAAGGCGGCCGGTCCTACGCCTCTCGAAGCGACGCCGACGACTACCTCGTCGGAGATCACAGAAGCCGACGTCCAGCGCGCGATCGAGGCGCTCGAACCGCTCGGATGCGGCTACACCATCCTCACCGTCGGGTCGAAGAAGGTCGTGCGGTGTTCTCCAGGCCAGCTGGACCGCGACTCGCTCGTGGCTGTTGAAGCTGCGGGGAGTACGAGACGCGGAGCAGTGACGGCGGAGGAGTTGCGCGAGTATACGGGGAGGGAAGGCGCGGCGTGGGATGTCGAGAGGGTCGAGAGGGCGCTCGAGAAGGCGGTGATGGATGATGGGATGCTCTGGGTCGACGAGCAGGCTGGGGATGCGGTCTATGTCCAACGAGACTACTACGCTCCTGGCCTGTTCGTCATGGAGTAGCCCTTGCCGTTCCTCTCGTATGTTCAAGTCTTTCCTCTGCTCCGCTGTGGTCTGGCTGACACTCGTCGTTGCTCGCAGTCTCGTCCGTATCTATTGCACGATGTTGTTGTCGCCATACCTCGCCTACGCAATCGAGCACGTCCTCCTCATGCGACGCTCGAAGACGCAGCATCCTGACCAAAGCCTCCCCTGTCGTCCTCGCCTCGGCTTCCGCGCGTCTGCTAATTGCTCGTCGGCTGCATAGGCTGCACAAGTGCACGATTGCGCCCCAGCTGGACCACTCGAGCCATTGTGAGGCGTTGCGTCTGTTCCCGCGGTTCGTGTGAGGAAAGTCGAGAGAGGGTCGCCCGGCTGTTCGGCATCCCACCGGGAGTCGCTTACTGGTGTAGTCATCTTGGAGTGGAAGCCGAGCCGCGCTGCTTGTCGAGTTTGGCTGAGGCGGAGTCCGGCAGCGGCCAACCCGGCACTCGCTCGACTTGCCGCTTGCCGGCTCGCTCACTTCCGGGCTCGCTCTCTCTTTCTCTCCTTCTCTCTCTTCACTCTTGTTACTGTTCACAGGGCTACTACCACTCTTACAGCACCAGCACTCGTCAGCTCCCACACCCGCTCAAACAACCGCCACCCCATCTCGCTCCCGCTCTCCCCGCACACTACAGACTCGCACAGCACAACCATGTCGGGCCTCATCTCATCCACCATCGACTCGATCCGCGGAACCGGAAAGAGCAAGCTCCTCAAGAAGAGCCCCGACGATGGTGCGCCCGCCTTCCCACCCCTCCCATCCCCACTCGCGACCCGCACCTCGCGCCCTATTCTCCGGGCACTCAGACTGACCCCGGACGATGCGCGAACGCAGTTGTCATCACCATGGCTGTCCGCACGCCCCTGCAGAAGGCCCGCAAGGGCGGCTTCAAGGACATGAGCGTCCAGGAACTCCTCATCGCCTTCTTCAAGGTGCGTTTTGACCGGCACTCGCTTTCGAAAGAGTACCACTGACAGGACACCGCGCACGCAGAAAGCCATCCCCGAGATGAAGATTGACCCGGCCCTCATCGGCGACATCTCTGTCGGTTCGTCTGGACTTTCCCTTCCTTCCGCGGCTGACAAACCCCAGCTCACGCACGTCTCGTACAGGCACCGTCCTCCCGCCAAAGGCTCCCTACGATGCTCGCGCTGCTCAGATCGCCTCTGGAATCCCCGAGACTGTCCCTCTCCAGATCATCAACCGGTTCGTCCTCCCCTCCCCTTTTCTCCTTGCGCGAGAACTAACGGTGTGTGCTTGCGCGCAGCTTCTGCTCGTCCGGCCTGATGGCTGTCCAGAACGTCTCGAACCAGATCCGCAACGGCGAGATCGAGATCGGTCTTGCCGTCGGATTCGAGAGCATGTCTGCGACGTGTGTTTCCCTCCTTCCCTTTCTTTCTGTCCAACCGCTGACGAAGACGCTCGCACAGTCCGGACCGCGGTGCCGACTCGTTCGCTGAGGAGGTCCTCGCTCACCCTGTCGCCAAGGACACTCAGTACCCGATGGGCTGGACCTCGGAGAACGTCTCAAAGGGTGCGTTCTCTGCGTTCTTCCTTCCCTCGCTTCACGTGCTGACTCTCCCCAACGCGCAGACTTCAACATCACCCGCGAACGGATGGACGAGCTCGCCGCCGCCTCTCAGCAGCGCGCCGCCCAGGCGCAGGCCGCCGGCCTCTTTGACAAGGAGATCCTCCCCATCGAGGCTCTCGTCGCTCCCTCCGCGCCGTCCGCTTCGTCCGACTCGAAGCCCCAGCGCCAAAAAGTCCTCGTCACCAAGGACGACGGGATCCGACCGGGTACGACGAAGGAGGCGCTTGGAAAGATTCGTGCGGCGTTCCCGCAGTGGGGGAACGGGACGACTACGGGTGGAAACGCGAGTCAGATCACCGACGGTGTTGCGGGTGTCTTGTTGATGACCCGTCGCAAGGCGGAGGAACTTGGACTCGAGATCCTCGGAAAGCACGTCGCTACCTCGGTCGCGGGTCTTCCCCCTCGCATCATGGGCATCGTGCGTCTCCTCCCGCTCCCACTCCCTTCTTCACCCTCACTGACCTCGTCAAACGCGCGCAGGGTCCCGCCTTTGCAATCCCCAAAGTCCTCGAGCGCTGCGGCATCACCAAAGACGACGTCGACCTCTTCGAAGTCAACGAGGCCTTCGCGTCGATGCTCTCGTACTGCATCGACATCTACGGTTTGCCGCATGACAAGGTCAACGTCAAGGGCGGCGCGATCGCGCTTGGTCACCCGCTTGGATGCAGTGCGTTACGCGTCTCAACCTCTCTTCCTCCCCTGAGCATTCGCTGATGTATTGCGGAGTACTTTGCAGCTGGTGCACGCCAAATCGCCACCGGTCTCCACGAGATCCGCCGTCGCGGCGGCAAGATCCTCGTCACCTCGATGTGCATCGTGCGTCCCCCGCCTCTTTCTCCTTCCCTCCTACTCTCTCACTCACACGGATCGTCATGTGCAGGGTCTCGGAATGGGCGCCGCGGCCGTCTTTGTCGCCGAATAAACCGCCTCGTCTCGCTGATAGGGTTCTTTCAGTTTGTGTATCATTCGCCTCGTGTTCCTCTTTCGTTGGTCGTTCTCTTCGGTTGTCTTTGCAAGCAGTTTGTTGCACAGCATCTGGCGCGACGAGGTTCGCGAGAGTCTAGCGACTGCAAAGCAGGGTGGAAGAAGAGCCCCCGCCGCCAACGCAGGCGCGAGAGACTTGCTGGGCATTGCACGAGCGCTATGACGAGCCGTACATGTCGTTCAGCAGTCGGTAGAGGAGGGACGAGGGGTGTCCGCCGCTGCGAAAGAATCAAAGCCGTCAGTCAGCGGTTTGAAAGGTGGTGAAAGGGTCGCTAACGCACAGGTTGCTGATGTACAAGTCGACAATCTCGGCTGGCACGACGTCGTAGTAAGGGTTCAACACCTCGGTCTCGTCCAACTCGTCTCCGCCTCGCTCCGCAACACACTCCTCCGTCGACTTGAGCACCTCCTCGGGACTTCCCAAATCCCTCATCCCCCAATCCGCCTCTCCAAGGTACACCGGACTAAACTTGAACATCCCTCCTACCGCCACAACCGGTACGCGCATCCTGTTCGCTGCGAGACACAGCGGGAGCGAGCCCGTGATGGAGAGGAGTGCGCCGTCCGCCAGGATCACGTGGGGCCCGAGAAGGACTTTCGAGCACCGAGGGAGGAGGGCAAAGATGTTCGAGTCGGGAATGAGGATCGTGGGGATGCCGGCGGCTGAGAGGGCGACTGCTGCGTCGCGGCCGGAGAAGCTGGGGGAGTCCGAGAGCGTCAGTACGGCTGCCATTCCTCGCGAAGGCGACTCAACGCACGAAGGAGCCGTTTCGGCACAGATGACGGTGAACTTGCGCTTCCGCGCCGCATTCTTCAGGAACGCCTCGACCGTCTTTGAGTGGCCGATAGTCAAGATGAATTCGCTGCGAAGAATACGCAAGTCAGCGAGCTTTCTCTCGAGCCCGTGCCGGAACGCATACGCACCCAGGGTGAATGTGGTCGAGAGCCTGCTCGCCCACACTGCGATACGTCGTCTCAACCTCGTCCATGAGCTCCTGAATCGCCTCGATGAATACGGGCTTCAGGTGGTAGCTTCTCCGCGAGAAGACCTCTTCTCGTGACTGGTCGCCGTCGCTCATGTAGGAGGCAAAGTTGCTGTTGAAAGTTGCGGGTGATGGTCGTTGGAGAATTTGGGAGGAAGAAGGCGACTGGATGGGCGTGCTGGATGTCGAAGCGGTGGGCGAGTTGTCGGCAGATGCGAAGCCGTACGAAGCTCGTCCGACACCGTCGATGGCAGACTTGTGACCCAACAAGTCGAAGATGCTGCCGAGCGCCCCGCTCGACTTGATCGGCAAGTCCTGCTCCGTCATGAACGTCCCGCTCAACTCCTGATTCAGGGACGGCGTCTGCGGCACCTGTATCGGCGTCTGCGCGCCGCTTGGTCCGCCAGTCTCGGCCAGGTGGTTCGAGAGAGCCGTCTGGTACTCTTCGCGAATGAGCATGCAGATTCGGCGGGTCATGTTGGTCACGACGAGTTCTGCGGGACCTCGAGCAGATCAGTCTCGAGCCCATGAGGTTGGAATACGCCCCCAGTACCCGTTTGTGCATCGTTCACCTCCGAGAGAAAGGGAAGAGGAAGCGGTCTTGACTCACCCTTTGGCCCAGCATCCTGTAAGACCCGTCCAATCTCCTCCAGATGGGCCAATAGCTGATCGAACGGACTGAAGCGCGCTCCAGCCACGACGTCGCGGAAGAGGCGGACGACTTCGAGCGCAACCTCGCGCGAACCGATGAGCTGTCTGCGCGGCGACGACGAGCGTGTGAGCGGGGCGGAACGGCTTGGCAAGCTTAGAAGGGGTGCTCACCGTCGCCTGAGCCTCACAGCCAACGCATCGATGCGCTTGTGTACGTTTGGCTTCGAGACGGATTCAGTGAGGAGGGCCTGGGGGTGCAAACGGCGTCAGCATGGCGCGTGGGAGGCTGGGGCGGCTGACGTACCATCTCTGAGCCTGTTCTGACTCGTTCAGCAAGCTATAAAGTCCAACAGAGCGGCAGAGCGTTCGTGGAGAGGTCGACCCGCTCGCTCTCCACTTCTTCGACCTCGACCGCTCACTGATGCTGCTCACGCCACGCTTGACGGGCTGGTAGAGATGCTTACACAAGCCCGTTCGACCAGTACCAACGACTGCACACCCTCGCCCGGCTCAACCAGACCGTCCACGTCCGTTCTCTCGTTCACGCCGCTGCCCACATCGCCTCGACAGACGACAGACGGTGTCGCTGCTCAGTGAAAAGCGGCACACTGGCGTAACAACCCATTGTCTTTGCATTGTCTGCTGTCTTATCAGGGTCCGCGGCATCCGACGGAGGTTGCTTTCGCCCGTCCCTCTCCTCTTTCCTTCTCTTCCTTCGCCCTCAACCTGCTCGCCATTCCTTCCGCGCATTGCTGCTTATCATCTAGGCTTAACTTGCGATGACGCCTTCGATCTTCGACTCAACTGCTAGAGCTCGCACCCGGCTCGAGAAGGAGGGGGTGAGCCATTTCACCTCCTGCCAGCGTCTTTGGCTCATATTCCGAGGTTCTCTGCGCAGCACACAGTTCTCTCGCCACCGCCCTCGGCCGGTGACGTCTCGAAGGAGCATGCTCGACGAGTGAGCGTGGTCGGATCGCTCACCTTCGACCCACCCTCATTCGTCTATTTCCGCAGGCCATGGGGATGAGGGGCGCGGTGCCGGATGATCTTCGGAAGGACGTGCTCCGTGAGATGCACGACCAGCACGCGCAAGACGTCGCCAAGGCGTTGCAGGAGCACGACGTGCGTACCTCCTTCGCTTCTCGCCGCCGACTGGACAAGCTTGGGTCTAACGAGTCGAAGATAGGATGAGGCTGTGAAGCGCCTTCACGACGACCGCAAGATGATGCGAGAGTACAATGACTTCGCGCCGCAGGTGCGCTCGCTCACCGCTTGTACGCCGCAGACCACGCTGACCAAAGTCTGCCCGGCAGTCCAAGACGTTCCACGTAAGCGCGCCGTTCGAGAGCTCAACCGCCTCTCTACTGACCAGGATCCGCCACCTTCCAGAATGTCCGCATCCCGGTGCAGATTCTCGACCAAGAGGAGCACCATCTCCAGCTCTTCAAGCCGCGTCTACAGAGCTTCGTCAAGAGGCTGCTTCCCGACGTCAGGCCCGACGACTACGAGAAGCGCGCCTACCTCGAACAGCGACGCATCGAAGAGTTGGGGGACGAGATTCACCGGCTGGTCCGTCTCGCTTCCTCTCGAGGGACATGCAGGAGTGCAGTGACCGACTCTTCATCTACAGGACGAAGTGGCGAAGAAGGAGTTGGCCGAAGAAGTGCGTTTGCCTGTGTCCCTCGCTGTTGCTCGACATTGTTGATGAACAATCTTGGCAGGCCATGAAGACGCAGCTCGCTCGTCTCGCCCAGCAGCGCTACGAGCTATTCGATGGACTCCCGCGCGCATTCCGATCCGCGACGGAGGAGATGTCCTTCGAGGAGGAAAATCGCAAGATCGTGCAGCTCTTGACTTCGCATGGTGGCATCGAGTACTGCGAGGAGGAGTTGCACGAGTGGATCAAAGTGAGATGGACCTGAGGTCTTCTTCGTGGATCCAAGCTGACTTCTTGCGGCTGATTGCAGGCCGAGATTGCTCTTCAGTGCCTCCGGCACCCTGACAGGTTCGCAGGCATGTCGCATGCCGAACCAGGGTCATACGGCGAGGTGCATCGGTCTCTCCTCTCCGTTGAACGGGGCATGAGCTGACCTCCAGATCTCGTCAGGTCAAATTCGCCGTACGTACAGCGGAGCGCATTGCCGAAGGCATTGCGTCGAGCCCGGAGAAACTGCGCGCCACTCTGTGCCAGTCTTTCTTCACGAACACGGCGCATCAGGTCGCGGAGGGCAATCTGCAGAACATCCAGGTGAGTTTGCGAGTCATTTCTCCAGGCGACATCGGCTAACGCCGCCTCGAGTGTTTAGCTCGCGGCAAATTCCGTCACTTTCGTCTACTTCAAGACGTACAATGCCTGTCAAATCGCGCGCCAGTTTGTTCGCCTGCACCTGCCTGACGAGCAACTTGCCGCCACGGTTTGTTGCTTCACCCGCATTTTCCGCCTCCTCGGCTGACCTCCTACCTCCCCTCGCACAGATGCGCAAGTACCTGCGCGCCACTGTATCCGAGTTGAATGTACGTATACAGCTCGCGCTTGCCGTACCGTGGGCTGACCGCAGGATCCGCCTGCTCTGCCCGTGCAGCCCGTCAAAGCCGGCGAGGAGACTCTCGCCTCTCTGGCCCCGGCAGGACGAGCGCAGATTACTCAAGTACGTCAATTCAGCACTCAAGCCGCTTGCCCAGCTCAGGATGTCCCGCTGAAGCTGTATCTTCCGGCACAGGTGCACAGGCGTCCCGTGATGGACCGCCCGCGAGGCGTACTCGGCTAGCGCTGCACTGCATCGTTGCCGTCTCTCCATCTGCGCCGAATGTGCGCTATTCTTGCTCGGGCAGCAGAGTCAGAAGACGAGACGCACGTTCTCTTCATCCGCGGCCTCCGACGGACCTCTTCCTCGCCTCCTCCTTCGCCTCTTCGCCCTCGCATCGTCTTGCGCTTCTTCCGCTTCATTGTATCGCTTGCTCCTACCCAGCGCGGAGATTGTGCGTTTGGTGGCATGTCTTTGCGGCGGTTCTTTCCCGGCGGTCGCCGACTCGGCACTCGAGACTGCGAGGAGGGGAGCGAGGTGGGCCCGCAACCAACGCCATCCCTTGCCCGCTCTTACTCACTACGCAGGTCTTCACGCAGAGTCGGGACGAGACGCGGGACCTCCCATCCGCGGTAGGTTCTCTGCTCGCTCGCTTCGGCTTGGTCTTTAGCTGACGCCTCTTGCTGAGCAGGCGGCATCTGTGCTGCAGAGCTGCCTCGAGCGCGACATCCAAGATGCTAGAGCCAAAGCTCTCGCCGCTTTCCCGCCGGTCGAACCGACAGACGAGGAAGCCGAACGTCTTGCGGACCTTGTCGACACCCTCGTTGAGGGGAAACTTGACGCACACAAATGGGTTCGGGTGCGCGTTGAGCAAGGCTGCGAGGGAATTCTGTACTGACAAAATGGACAGCTGCTCATTGTGCAGCGATGCTTGCTCGAGCCTGGCGAGTTCAGACGCGAGCTGGCGCGTGTCGAGCCAAGTGCGTCGCACGGGGATTCGCATTCTGCCGAAGCGGTGAGATGCCTCCCACTCATGAGTTGCAGGCCCAAAGACTGACGCCTTATCGCTGCAGATCGCATGGCGTATCGTCCAGGCTCACACTGTTGCGTGGCGAATCGTTGGGAGCGAACGCCCTGGAGAGGCGCTTGCTCATCAACTTAGCAAGAGTTACTTGCTGGGGCATGACGGTGAGATCCGCTCTACCAACCTCACAACCGCTCCTGCACGTCAACTTCTTTCCGCTCGTGCGACGATGTACTTTTGGCTTACTCTCGTCGAGGACAGCTGGATCCGTCAAGTCCGAGGTACGTGTACTACAAGGCTGACTACCTGAACGTGCTTGCACGGCGCGCGAGACGTTATCGCGATAGAGCGCGAGTAGTGCGTCGCGCTCCCTCTCTCGGCCTTCGCAGGCGTTTACTGACCCGTTGCATCGAAGCTCAAATATTACTACAAGTTGTTCATGGATGAGCTGAGGAAGACCGGCAACGTACGTCCGACCAACTCTGCTGTTCCCGCCTGTGTTCTTCTGACGCCTTGCGCTCGCCCGCCTCGCAGCCCCTCACTGCAGGCGAGAACATTCTGAGGTTTCTTGACGAGGATGAAGCGTGATGAAGCGTGCGGAGCGGATTGGTGAGGAATGCATGACCACGGGGGGAGGGCTCTCTAGCGGGAATGAACTATGTGGATCGCACTCAGCTCACTCCTTCGGCATTCGTGCATCCAGTTCTGCCTTTCCGAGTCTCCGAGGTGCACAGAGTGAGGTGGTGAGGGTGTACGCACTCGGCACGACCTTCGCAACACGCTTTCCCGATCCTCTATTCTCGCTGGAAAGCTCGCGGGCCATGAACGGAGGGGTACAATGCACAGAAAGAACGAAGCTCGTGAAGCGCGACAAGGTCAAGCGGAAGTGGCACAGAAACAGTCGAAGGCAATCGTGGCGCGGAGAGGGATACACGGACGTCAATGCGTAGGGCACAAGGGAGAGAGAGAGAGGATGAAAGGCGATGCGAGAGGGAGTGTATGCGTGTAGGGGGTATCTCGAGGGATGGGAGGGTCGTGAAGCGATGCTAGGTGGTGAGTGTAGGGAAAGGTCGTGACGATGCTTGAACGGCGGCGGAACGGACGTCGACGCCGGATGCTTGTATCAGGTCGTGTGTAGACTGTATCGAGGAGTGTAGAGAGGGAGATGCGCATGGTCGGAATAAAGGAGTCGCCTCGGAGTCGAGGCGTTTTCGGGGAGGGGCGTTCCTCAGCAGAGGAAGCGCTCATTGAGGCGGGCGATCTCGGCGCAGAGGAAGCTGAAATGAAGGCGGTTGCTGCGCTTGAGGCCGGCGCGACCGAGGTTCTGGACCGAATCGACGAGGTCGTCCTCGTCGTACAGGCTTTTGCTGCCGACCGACGACGCCGACGCAGCCGAGTTGCGACGGGCAGCGAGCTGCTGCTCGCGCTGCTCGAGGAGCTCGCCCTCGAAGGCGTGGAGGGCGGCCATGAACGGCAAGTTGGGCTGGACGAGGAGGTTGAGCCTGCGCGAGCGGGTGACGAGGTAGGCGCTCGCGAGGTCGAGGCCAACGTCGTGCATCAAGTGGGCGATGACGATCGACGCCGAGCGACTGACGCCCACCTTGCAGTGGACGAGGATCTTGCCACCCTGGTCGCGCGCCTGCGTGATGAACGCGAGCGCCTCGTCGATGCAAGGGCGGATCGAGTCGATGCCGTCGTCCGCGACGTTCTTCATGTCGAGAACGGCGATGTTGCCGAGGCGCTCTTCGACCCAGAGCGAGTTGGTCGCAGGCGAATTCGACGAGTTGCCGCGGAAGAGCGAGGTGAGGTCGGTGAGCGACTTGGGCGGCGGGTGGAGCGCCGACTCGCCGAGCGAGACGACGTGCGTGATGCCGAGAGCCTTGAGCATGAGCGCGTTCGAAGCGTGGTTGACGTTGCCGAGGTACTGTATCACGACAAGGCCAAGGTCAGCGACATCGTCCTTCGCAGCGAAGGAGAGCGGAAACGCACAAGGTACGGCAAGATACGACTCGGGAAGTGTCCCTCGAATGTCGGTCCAAAGAACCACGCGTCCGTCTCGGGACTCGCGCGCCTCATCTCGCGCCTGACGAGCGCGCCACTCTGCTCCTCGAGCTCAAGCTCGATGCGCTCCGCCTCCTCTTCGAGCGCGGCGTACGTCTTGTCGTCGAGGACGGGGCCGGCGCCCGGGTGCTGCTGAGGGTTCTCAGGCGTCGAGTCGACGAAACCCGAGTCGGAGCGGCCCATCCCGGCGCTGGACAACTGTCCAAACTCGCCTGGAATCGTCACGGTGTGCTCGTCGTCGCCCTGCTCGCCGCCACCGTGACCAAGCACGCCCTGCAACCCCAAGGCCGCGACCGCACGCTGCTCGGCAACCCACCTCCTCGCGAGCCTCTGCTCCTCGTCCTCCTTCTCGAGCACCTCCTTGACGCGCCTCTCAACCTTGAAGATCGTCTCGCGGTCGACAGTATAGACGAAGAAGCTCCTCTCGCACTCGTGCTGGAGCCAGAGGTACGCTTCTGCCGCCGAGCAGCGGCGCGAGAGCATGACGTACGCGAGAGCGAGGAGAGACGTCTCGGTGTAGCCGTCTCCGCAGTGGAGGAGGACGCGGCGCGGGATGCGGCTTGCCTCCGACGTCGAGGTTGGCGAGGACTGCGAGCGAATCCACAGGGCGAGGTCGACCAGTTGCGCGACAAAGGCCGTTTGGGCGCGCGACGAGTTGCCCAACGCCGCGGGGGTCGAGAGCGACTCGAGGTGGACAATGTCGTCGACGTGCGGGCGGAGGACGGTGACTTTCTGCTCGACGACCTCGTTCTCAGGCCCGAGTAGGCGGTCAACCTCGTCGAAAGCCTGTCCCTGTTCCTCGAGGACATTGAGCGAGTGCTCAGCCTCGCCAAGCACGTCGGAGGTGATCATCGGAGCGCTGTCGTGCGCCTCGACGCAGATCGCGAACGAGAGAGGGTTGCCGTCGTCGAGGATGGTCGAGTTCGAGTCGGACGAGAGCGGGCGCGCGCGCGTCTTGGCCTGCGGGACGTCTTGCGTGTTTCCGAGCTGCGAAGTCATCGCCACTGCCCGTCAGTCCGAGCGCGAGAAGGGCGAGAGGGAGCGGCAAACGCACCCAGACGTTCGGGCCAATCTCGCTCGCAACGGTCAACACGCGCATCTCCTCGCGCTCGCGCTCGAAGAAGTTGAGGCGGTTGCGCGAGAAGCCGTGCGAGTCGATCGCGACGAGGGCGGGGTGGTTGCGCTCGAAGACAGTGAACGGGTCTGCGAGTTGGCGGTGGTAATTCCGTCAATTTTCGCTCAGGCAAGAGGGGACCGGCGGTGCGCACCAGAGATGACAAAGACGTTGTACTTGACGCCCACCCCGCCGCGCCTCTCAAACTCGTGGTCCATCGCCTCGCGCACCTTGCGCGCCGTGTCGACGACGCTCTCGTCGATCCCGTTCTCGCCATAGACGACGACATCGCTGATCGTGGCGTACTTGGCAGCTTGGAGGCGGAAGTGGCGGAGGTTGACGGTCTCGAAGTTTGCGGGGCTGGGGAGGGCGAAAGTCGTGCGGCCGGAGGGGTGGGTCGTGAGGATGGCCGAAACGTCGAGGGACGAGACGAGGCGTGAGGTGGCGGTTGCCGGAGGGGGTGGGGAGGGAGAGCCCGAGCTGCTCGAGGAGGAAGGCGTGGCGGACGAGCTCGAGGAGGACGACCAGGACGAGAAGGACGAGGTGAAGCCGCGGCGGAGGAGGCTGCGCGAGGTCGTCGGAGCCGGGGCGGGGAGAGGCGGCGCGTGAACGACAGTCAAGCCGCGGTAGCTGTGCGAGGGAGCGGGCTGGGTCAGCTGCGCGATCCGCAACAGTAAGAGCGGGACGAGGCGCGAAGAGGCCCGTCCGCATCGCTCAACATTGCCGGAGTGTGCGCTCACCTGGGCGTCTCGGCCGCCTTGCCCCTCGGGAATCCAAAGTAGTGCGCGGCAGGCGAGTGCGGGATGTCTGCGCCTCCATGGCACCAGGGGAACAGCTCGTTCTCGGGGACTTGAGTGCGCGAGTAGTCGTCGTGGATGCCTGCAAACTCGGCTGCGGTGAGGACCCTGACTTCGGGTGCACTGGGCGCGAGCGAGTAGAGCGGGTAGAGCTGCGCGTCGAGCGAGGTGAGGCCGTGAGCGGGCGCGACGTGAGATGCGGGGAGGGGACGGGTCGCGCGAGTGTGCTGGGTGCTCGGAGGCGAGTGTGCGCGCGTGGAGTGTGTCTCTGGGGAGTGTGTGGTGCGCAAGAGTGCGTCGAATCCTGGGAAGAAGGGGGTCGATGCGAGCGGGGACTTGTTGGTCGACGACGAGGGCGAGTGAGCGGGTGCAGGTTGCTGAGTGCGCTGGCTCTGTGGATGGAGGTGCACGAGAGGCTGCTGCAGAGTGTCCATGGCAGTGTGCTGCTCCCTCCGTGAGCAGAGTGAGTGGCGAGAGCGAGAGAGGAAGCGAGCACACAACGCGTCTCGCTCTCGAGCCTCGTCAAGCACGGCGGTCAACCACGGCAAGAGGGTATTCTGACAGCGTATCACTGCTCTGCGGTACTGCTGCAGGCTATCCAGCCAGCCCATCTCGCCCACGACGCCCTGCAGCACCCACATCTCGCGCGTTCACCTCGTCCAGCACGCGTCAAGACGCCAACTGGCGCGAGTCGGCATGGAATGTCAACGGTGCGCAGAACGACACCGAGCACGCTGCCGCAAGCCTTGTGCAAATCTTGTCCAGCTGCGTCTTGTCAAACTCAGCGAGCGGCGAGTTGGAGCCAATGAGAGCGATTCCTGGCCTCTCTCCTCCTGGAAAAGCTCGACTTGACACGCCCTCGTGATAACAATATCCAGGTCTACATCCCCGCCGTCCGCTTGACCCTCCCCTCATTCGCATACCCACTCCCCGTCCATCCTCTCACCCGCCCTTCGAGCGCCCTCAAGACCCGCACGCTCCGTCCCGTCAACCAACTGCCCACCCTCCCCCATCCATGCAGGCCCAATATCCGCGCCGGGAGATGGAAGAACAGGAAGGAGGGAAGGAGCAGGAGACGAATCAGGGAGGCGAGGAAAGGTTTGGGCGAGGGAGAGGGGTCGAATGGGCGCAGGAGGGTCAGGTGCGCGAGGTAGGTCCGCGAAAGGGTGTTGAGGTGTGCGCCGCGGACTATCAATGCGAGATACCTGCGTGCAAGCGTCAGCTCGAACGCTCACGAAGCGACGGGGAGGGCAACTCACGAAAGGGACGGATGCAGTCCCGCCTCGTGCGCCTGTCCCTTCACGACAAGCATACTAGCCTCTACGTCTCCCACCGTCTTGGCGGGGTCTCCATCCTTATACCGCGTGCAAGAAACCGTAACGAGGTCGGTCGGGAGCGTAGGGATGATCTCGCATGCGCGGGAGACGACGGCGGAGAAGTCTGATGGTCGGAGCTCGTAGACGATGCCCTGCTCCTCACTCATCAGCAAGCGCTCTCGAAAGGAGAGTGAGAAAGGGACGCGCACCTCGAGAGCAGGCGGCATCTCCCCCGTATACTCCATCCCAGGACAACACCTCTCCCACACCCACCTCCTATACTCCCCGCCTCCCCGCCCATCCTTCTCCCTCCCTTCCCACGACCCAAAGTCGTTGTAAGAACGCACGAGGGCGGTCGCGTAGCAGGGCTCGAGGAAGGGGATACCGGGGAGTGAGAAGGCGAGGAATGCGTCGGGCGTGTAGACGGTGGAGGAGGAGAGAGGTTGTGCGTCCCCTAGGACTGTCTTCAACTTTGCAGCTGTGCGAGAGGGAGCGTCAGGATGCCCGGAGTTGGGTTCGGCGAAGAGAAAGGTCGGCGAGGTGAGAGCGGGACGTACGGTACAGATGCGCGCCGTACAACAACAGCCAGCGAGTCGGTTCGGAGTCAGTCGCCATCATCCAGTCCAGCCAGAGCAGCGAGCGAGCGAGAAGAAGTCGAAGCGGACTCCTCGAAATTGGATCCGGAACACGATGAGGAGCGTCCGTCCGTCGGCAAGCGGCGATGCCGGGTTGGCCTCCGTCTGTTCACTGGCTGGCAGCAGACGGTGTTGCGAGTGGCGCAGAACGAGCGAAAGAGTTGCATACCACCCTCGTCCTCCTCGAAAAGATCCGCGGCTTGTCCGGTGCGAGGGCGACCAGCGGCGACCGAGCAGCAGGGGATCCAGACGGACAGCATCAGCCGAGGGAGGCCTAGAGATGCTGCCCTCCAACGGATCAACGAGTCTGAGGGGAGCGGTGGCAGGATGAGAGGGGAAAGGACGACGAGGAGAAGGCTCAGCTGGGAGGCGGGTGTATTCCTCTCGCTTGACCGGGCTACGAGGGGCTCTTGGCTGCTCTTCCCGACGTGCTCGTGCTTGTACGACCACCCTTACGGTCGCTTGTGTCGCCGCCACGACCAACTCGCCCTCCTTGCTCGCCCTCCCTTCTCTGCTTCTTCCGCTTCACTCGCTGACAAGGCTCACCTCAAACGCCCTCGCTAAACGATGCCACCCAAGGAGAAAGTCGTCTCGGTCAAGGGAGACGAGGCAGAGGAACTCGTCAGTCGTCCGCTGCGCTCAGTCGACCTCCTCGCAGACTCCCTCGAACTCGCTGGATTCGGTCACTCGAAGTCTCGCGCGGGTCGCTCACGTCTCGCACCCACTCGCAAACAGGTCCTCAACTACCTCATCGAGCAGAACCGTCCCTACGGCGCCAGTGCGTCCCTCCCCTTCCTCCACCCGTCCGCACTCTCGCTCTCCCCCAACTGACTCCCTCCCGCCCTCGCGCGCTGCACAGCCGACATCTCCGCGAACCTCAAGAACCGCGTCTCGAAGCCCCAGGCGCAAAAGGCGCTCGCGAGCTTGTTCGAGAAGGGCGAGATTGGCGGGAAGACGTTTGGCAAGACGACGGTTTATTGCCCGCTTCAGGTGCGTTCGCGTAGCTCTTTCAGCTGTGGCGCGAGGCTGTCGGGGCATCCGCGAGGGGCGGAACGCGGGTCGAGGCTGGGTGAGGGAGGGCAGGGAGGACGAGCTGACCTCGCTCGCGCGTTCACAGAAGGACGAGGAGCTCACCGAGGAAGGCGAAGGCGGAGATAAACTCGATGCTCAGATCAAGGCTCTCCGCGAGGAGGAGGAAAAGCTCAAGGAGGACGTCAAGGTCCTCGCCGTGCGTGCGTCCTCGTCCTTCCCTTTCCCGCCCAAGGCACGTCTCGCTGACCCTCGCTTCCCGTACGCAGGCAAAGCTGAAGCACTCAAGACGCCGAGGAACAGCGACTTGAGCGGATTAGTCGCGAGTCTCGAGGCCAAGGTACGTTTGAGAAGGCTGTCCTTCTTCGCTTCCTCGCTTCCTTCCCTCGCCTCGCTAACTCCTCCTCTACCCGCCTCGCAGTGCGCCAGCCTCACGCAGTCCATCGATGCCCGCCGCGCCGCCGCCTCCTCCGCCTCCTCGAACCCCTCGCCCACCCTCTCCGCCTCAGCCCTCTCCGCCCTCTCAGCGCAATACACCTCCCTCCTCACCCTCGCCCGCAAGCGCCGCAAGATCTGCCTCGAAATCGAGGGGATGTTGATGGAGGGTTTCGACAAGAAGAAGGGACAGGAGGACGAGGTTTGGGAGGAAGTTGGTGGTGAGTATGGAGGTGAGGAGGAGGAGGAGACGTGGACGTTGGTGAAGAAAGTGGAGGAGGTCGAGAAGGAGATGAAGCGTAAGGCGAAGATGGCGGCGGCAGCGGCCAAGTGAGGAGGATCGGTAGTTGCTCGCTTTCCGTTTCGCTGTGCGCTATCCACTCGAGCGATGTGCATTCAAGACATGTTTTTACATTCTGAACAGTGTCGATGGGTAAGAGCAAAAAGCGAGGAACTACGCGGGTATGTACGGCGAGGAAGCGTCTCAGTCAAGGCGAGTCACGAATCGGTTCGAGCCGAACCCTTCCTGCGCGCTCGGGCTGAGGGGCGCGACGGGGGCGGTCGAGGGCGGGTTGTAAGTCGTGATGGGCGGAGGAGCGCCGATGGACGAGTCGGGTTGAGGAGGAGCGGCGCCTTCGGGTACGCCGTAGGACGACAAGCGAGAACCGCCTGTCGCTCCAGGGCTACGGATGTGCAGTCGTGTCAGCAAGCCCAGATGTGCAAGTAGACGAGCGCAGCACGACTCACGGCAGCGTCCCGCTCCGACCGACTCCCACACTCCCGTTTCGGTTCTTGTTGACCTGCAACGGCCTCGTATCGAACGTCGGCGTGCCCATCTCCGCCTGCGGGTCCATCGGCGCCGGTATCCCCGGCGCTCCCTGCGGAATCGACGTCTCGCGCCATTGCTGCGCGATCAACTCGCTCTCGGACGGTCCAGCCGGTCCAGGCTGAGCAGCCGGGTCGTACTGGTATCCCGACGCAGCGAATAGTCGACCGCTAGCTGCTGCCGAGTTGTACGATCCGGGACCGGGAGGAGGTTGCGGGCGACGGAAGGCGCTGGCGGGGAGGGTGCGCTTCGGTTCGCCGCTGGCGTTGTTGGCGCCGGGAGGACCGTTGAAGTAGCCCGACATGCCGGCGTCTGAGGGTGCTCGCGGACTGGCAGGCGAATAAGGAGCCGCCTCGAAGCGAGAAGGGACGTAAACGTCGCCGTGCTTGCTGCCGAGCGCGTCGCCTGCCGGACGGATCTGAATCGGGCGGCGGTCGTTGCGCGAGCCCGCATCACCTGAGCCGGTCGTCTTTGGCGTCAGCGCGCGAGGCTCGAAAGCTCCCGTCGTGCCGCTTGACAACGTCGAAGGTTGCGGCTGCGCGAGGGGCGAAGTCGGGACTGCCGTCGCCGCACCGTACGAGGTCGGGCTGCTAACCTCGACCTGCGGGGCGTGCGTCGCATAAGTCGGGAGGGCGGTCGAAGGGGCAGGAGAGTACGACCGCTCGGGAGGGCCGCCTTCGTATTGGTGGCGCTGCTCGGCGGCGGATGGCGGACGGGCGTAGTCGATCTGTCCGTGTCCCTGTGAAGACGATGCTCGAGGTGCAGACACGTCCTGCGGGTTTGGCGTCGTCCCTTGTGGCATAGCTGGCGTCGGGACCTCCGTGATGGGCGAGAGCGGGCCGGAAGGGATACCCATGTCGGCTCCAGCGTGCATGTCGCGGCGGACGACATCCTCCTCGCCTTCTCCAGCAGTCTCGACATGCTGAACCGGTGCAGAGCCCGACTCGTACGGGCTCTGCCCGTAGCCGGACTGGGCGATGTTCTGCTCGTGCTGCGCCCGCTCGCGCGCCTCAGCCGCAAACGCCTGTTCCGCCTCACGAGCCTCGACATCATCCTGCGTGCCGCCTTGCCGTCCGTCGTGCAAGTACTCGCTCTGCGGCGCCTCGCCCATATACGCCAAGCTCGACCGATTCGGATCATAGCGGTCGTCCTGCGCCGGCGGAGCGAGATTCGGGCTGCGAGAGGCGTAGCCGTCGACGGCGGGAGTGGGTGCGCTAGGGTACTGAGAGGAGGGGTTCATGACGCTGAGAGGGCGGAAGTCGGGGAGAGGCTGGAGTTGCGGACCGTGGGAGGAGTCGACGGAAGTGTGCGCTGCGCGATGCTGGCCGTCGTCATAGGGCGGGTACTGCTGCTGCTGCTGGGCGTAGGACGAGGCATAGGTACCGTACTGCCCGCCTTGCTGAGACGACGACCGCTCGTGCTCGCGCGCAAAGTCGTCGCCGTGGACAGGCCGAATGCCCGAGTCTTCAAACTGAGCCGGCGTCTGCTGCTGCGCGCCCTCGTTGCTGTACTCGCGCGCGTGGTGCTGAGTCTGCGCGTATCCCTCCGTGACGGGCGCCGGGTTGAAGACGACGTCCTGCAAGCACCGCTGCGCCTCCTGCAACAACTCCTCCGTCCGCGTGTAGCCGTCGTAGTACGCTCGCGTCTGGCCTGGCTCGGTCTGGTCCGTCGGGAGCATGTCGACGATGAGCTTGCCCAGCTCGGCGATGATGACCGTCTTCTCTGCAAGCTCGAGCATGGCGCCAAACTTGAGGCTCAGCGCTTCTCGAGTCGCCGTCCGCTTGAAGTCACTCAACCTGCGGTATCGGCGTCAGCCGAATTCACGAAGCCTCGAAGAAAGAACGCACCTCGTCTCCTCGGTCAAGACGCTATGCTCGAGTCCGATCATCTCCTGCTGCATGTCCCGTAATCGCTGCCGCTGCGTCGGCAAGTCCTTGTTCTCTTCCTTCATCTTCGAGACCTGCGGTAGACGCAGTGATTAGCTCAATGGAAAGAGACGGGTAGTAAACCGGGACGCACCTTTCGCTCCTGCGCCTCGATCCGCCCAGCAAGCGAGTCCCTCGACTTCCTCAGCGACGACAAGTTCTCCTCCTTTGTGCGGATATCCTTGAAGCGCATTCTGCGGACGGAATGTCAGGCTTCAAGTCGAAAGCGGCTGTATCAGCCAAGCAAAACGAACCGGTAGTTCCCATTGTGCTCGGCAAATGCGAGCTCCGCCTTCGAGAGGTACTCGTACAGCGAGCAGACCCTGCCCAGTACGTCCTGCCGCAATGAAGGGGAGAGTGAGCGGAGTTGGCAAATGGGTCGCGGAGTGTCCGCAACGCACCTCGAGATCCGGCCCTTCAAGGCTGCCCCATTCCCGCAGAGATGCAGAAGCCTTATCCCGTTCCGCCGCCAACCGCTGCGTCCTGCAAATGGCGAGAGAGCGCTTCATCAGTTGTCGCAGTCGAGTCCAGTCGGGCGAGAGTTGACGCACTGGTCGACAAGTCGTCGCTCGTTCGAGATGTAGTCCTGCAGCTGCTTGATGTCGCGCGGGCCCAGCGATACTCGCGGGTTGTGCGCTGAGAACGGGCGAAGCGGGTCATGGTGAGCGAGGAGGAGGAACGAGTCGGGACAAGCGGAGACACGGACGCACCGAGCTTCTGGAAGAGCGACATAGCCTGTATAAGCCTGAGTAGCTGTTACTCGAGTGCAGCAAGCAGAGTGTAAGCGTGCAAGGACAACCTCGCCGAGGTGGCGCGCGAGGAGGCGATGCAAGCTAGCCTCACGTGAGGGGACAAAGTACAATGGCATACTAAGGCAACAAGCGTGTGCGATACTACGAGCAAACAAGCGAGGGGAGGAACCAGCCCCGCCCCTTCAGTCTCGACGCCTTCACCCCTCGACGTCGTGAAGGTTGGCAGTTGGCGGGAGCTGGACGAGCGCGCGGACGGTGAGGATGCCGCGCTGGATCGTCTGGTGGAGCGGGATGGGCCACGACGACGACTCGAGCTTGGCGAGCTTGGCGAGCACGTCCGAGACGAGCGAGTCGGCGAACGAGGGGTGGAACACCTTGTCGGCTGCGAGAGGGAAGGTAAGCGAGTTGGCCCATCGAGCTGGGCGAGGAAAACTCACTGCGCCAGCGAAGGACGACCAGGATGAGCGAGTGGAAAAATGCGATGACCATGAGGAGGTGCAGCGGCTGCGGGCAGTCGGTCGGGTTGGTGTTGAGGAGCTCGTCTGCGCCGGCAGAAAGGGTCAGCTGTCAGTGTTAATGCAGCCCGTGAGGGAGACGCACAGGCTGCATTACGCCAAGCTTCCTCCGTCGCTTCAGAACTCGTCGTGCCTGCCTCGTCGAGCGCAGCCTGGAGGCGGAACGTCTGGAGGTCGACGAGCAGTTCGGTGAGGGGCTCGCTCGGCGCGTCTTCCGGCTCAAACACCTTCCTGATCCCCTTGAGCTCATTCGAGAGGACGAGGAGGTCGAACGAGGCGGGCAGGTGAGGGAGGTTGAGGAGGTGGGTGAGCTTGACGGAGAAGGCGAGGGTCGCGTAGAAGGTGCCCGAGGCGACGTTCCTGTGCTGAGCAGAAGGACCGTCGGGCAGCCTCGTTGAGACTTCGGACGGGCAGAAGGAGAGCCTCGTCCCGAGAAGCGGTGCCCACGTCCTGCGTATCGCGGCGAGCCGTCAGTCCCTCGACCGCTCGCCCTTAAGACGAAGGTACGCACACGTCAAGCTCGTAGATCTTGGCCCACAACGCCCTCTTCTCGTCGGCGAGCGGACCCGTCTCCTGCGGCTCCTGGTGGAGGCCAAGTTCGCATGCCGCCCTGACAATGACGGGGAGGAAGGCGATGATAGTCGGGACGTCGGGAGGACCTCCGAAGCCGAGCAGGTGGTAGTGGAGGATGAGGAGGCAGGCGCGCAGACCTGTACATCGCGATTGGGAAGGTCAGCCAAGCGAACCGGATTTTCGCTGCTGATAGACAGCTCACCTGCCATCGTCGGTTTGCGAGTGAAGTCTGTAGCAATCGAAGGATCAGCGTCAAGCCGAGCAAGGAGGCGAAGCGGTCATACGTACACTCGGTTGCCAGCGACCTGCCCGCCTCAAGCAGCCACTCCCTCGCCGTCGCCTCCCTCGCGTCGAACCTGCCGCTCAAGTGCCACTCCTCCTTCGTCATGCTCATAGCGCCATGCGCGAGTGCAGCGAGGTAGCAAGCGAGCCAGCCGCTGGGGCCGGGCACCTCGCCCGTCTTCCACATGCTCATCCCGCCGGCGAGGAAAGCCTGGCGCGCGTGGGCGGGTGCGAAGAGCTGGAGAGACGGTTCGACACGGGTCATGTACGTCGAGATGCAGGTGTGGGCTTGCTGCGCTGACGGCTGTGGGACGTCCTGGTTCGAGGAGGGCGAGGGGAAGAGCATCGGAGGGTTCGGTCCGCCGGGCGCTTGGTAAGTGTGGTCGCAGGTGCGAAGCTGTAGCGAGCGTCAAGACAGGACGCGAGGAGTCGGCGAGGGGAGACGCACTTCTGCTGCCAACGCCGCGATGTTGACGCCTTGCAAAGCGATCTTCTCGAAGGGAGCGTCACTGCCGTGAGTGACGGTACGCGTCAGTGCTTCCCTCGTACCGCTCGCAACCTTGTTAGTCCTGTACGACGCGGCGCCGACGGGGAACGAGGGGAAAAGCTGGCGAGGAGGGCGAGGAGCGGCCTCTGCGACGACCGGTGGCACTTCTTGCTGTTCAGGCGTCGCTTCGCGCTGCGTCGGAGGCGGCATCTGGATGGATTGCGACCTTGAGACGGGCGAAGGAGGGGAGATGCGGCGGGGCGGGAGGTTCTCCTTCTCCTTGACTGCGTCCAGCGAGACAAGGTCGGCGAGGCCGCCTGCGGCGCTCAAGTGCGAGCCCACGCACCTGAGATCATCGCAGGCGTCTCCTTCGCGCCGTCGCCCGCCTTCCTCTTCGCCTTCTTCGCAGGCGGGGCGAGCACGACCTCGCTCTCCTGCTGAGGTTCGCCCAGACTGCACTCTTCGCCTCGCTTCGCGCAGTTCGAGCACGTCAGAATCTCGCGAGAGCACCTGACTGCGAGCATGGGCAAGTCCGGGTCAGCGCGAACGAGCAACAGAATCGCATTTACGCTGCCCAAGAGACCTCCTCGCTCTCGCGCGCGATTGAGGGAACAGTACGCACCACGTCGCCTCCTGCACATCTTACAGCTCCTCTCTGCGAGCCCGTCTTCCGCGAGACCTGCTCCGGTTGCCGTCGACCTGGACGCGAGAGGCGAAGTCGACTTGGCGAGCGAGCTGGCGCGCGTCGATGCCGTGTCGCTGCGCTCACTCGAGCTGGAACGGTGTGCTCGTGACATCGTATGACGCGTCCAGCACGGAGAGCGGAGTGCGCGAGGGGAAGTGAGTGGGACGAGCGAAAGAGAGGCGAAGAGCGGCGAGCGAGCGAAGTTGGCCTCGTCACCTTCGAGCTTTCGGCGAATGAGGCTCACTTAGCGTACGAGGAGACACTGCGAGGCCTCTCCAGCTGAGATCGCGTCCGAATGAGCGAGCTGAGGCGAAAGCGAAGGGAGACCAGCTGGAGGAGGTGGACAGCGACAGCCTCATCGCCTGGCCATCAGCGGACAGCCCTGCCAAAGGCTGTGCATCCCTATCCACCTTGAGCGAGTCCAGCGAAGCTTGCGCGAGCTGTGCTGAGGGCGGGCGGCGTTCGTCGCGATCGAGGAACGTCTGTAGTGCGCCAACCAGCGAGGGAGTCGAGTTGCGCTGGATCGCTGTGTACTTCAGGTTCGTTATAGAGTTTGGTCAGCCTTGTACTGGCCATCGTCCGAGCGTGAGGAGGCCAGGGACCCAACCCCCACCTCCTCGCTCTCTCGGACCGCTTTCAAGCTTCGACTCTCGCTCGCAACAGCTCTTGATTGTTTGTGCTAGTCCGCCTTGGACCGAGATCTCTGTAGGATGGCCTCACCAAGTGCGTTCAAATCCCAGCGATTCGCCAATCTGTCTGTTAGCTCGCTGAACACGGTGACGCTCCGTCCCCTCGCCTCCCTCGCTCGTAGACGAGCGACTGATCTATGCGGCCAAGACGGACTCGGCAGAGATGCTGCAGGCTGTGCTAAGCGGGAGCGAGGAGTTTGACGTGAACTTCCAGGACGGACTCGGCAACACAGGTGCGTTATCGCTCGCTCAGGCAGCAAGGGTGCGCGGGAAAGGGGCGGATAAGCGAGGAATAAGATACAGAACAAAGCACCTGATCTGGCGGTCGACAAAGGGGACGTCGACGGAGTGTTCCGTCGCGTATTGACCTTCCCTTCGTTTCATCCTGCTTTCTCGCACAGCGCTGCACTATGCGTGCGTCTACCAGCTTTCTGAAAGCAACTATCCTCAGCTGACGTCTCGTGCCCGACAGCGCCTCGGCGCCATCTCCCGACGCCCTTTCCATCCTCCTCGAAACCGAGGGAACCGACGTCGACCTGCAAAACCGGCTCGACCGAGCAACTCCCTTGCACCTTGCCGTCAAGCTTGAGAACGAGGACGCGCGGCAAGGCGTCATCGAGATGCTGCTGGACGCTGGGGCGGATCCTAGGTGCGTTTACGCGCGTCGCAGAGCGCAAGTCCTCCTTCACAATGCCAGATCCGCGATTATTGATCCTTGACTGCCGTTGCTACGCAGCTTGCGAGACCGCCACGGCCTGCGCGTACAGGACTACCTGCGACCAACATCTTCCGACGTCGACAAGGAGATTGCGCAAATGCTTCGGGTCGCCATGGCGGAGAAGACGATGGGCGGCGTCGCGAACAACGCCGACCTCGCCGACGATGATGACGGCGAGCCTGGCAGTGGCAGCGAGTCGGACTGAGGCTAGCACGGGACGTTCTGAGGTCGCTTCAAGCTGTTCGTGCGATCCAAATCCAGCCAATCACTCGCAATTCTCTCGCTGTCCGTCGCATAATTCGTGTCGTGTAATCCTATGCAGAATCAGCCCTGTTTCGATGACCTCGAGCGAGAGCAGGGAGACCTTGTTGCCGCACCTCCTCACACCTCGTCCACCTCCTCGTTCAAAGACTCGCACGGACGCGCTCGGCTGCTTTCTGTACGTGTCGCTCTACGGACCCTGTGCACTACTCGCCCTGCTCTGTTCGCCGGCGCTACTCTCGGACGACCTGTTCAAGCATCGCTAGCGGGAGGCGAAGCGTCGGAGACGGCGCCGAGGGAGGCTTGCGCGCAGGCGGACATGCTGACCTGAACCTGTACAGTCCACTGACACACCTTCGCGCCCGTCCAGCAGCTTTCGCTCCCGTCCTCACCTCTCATCTCCTCGAACCTCCTCATCTCCTCGACTCCCTCAATCATCCATGTCGGGCATCTGCGAGCGTAGGCTGCAGGAGGAGCGCAAGCAGTGGCGCAAGGTAAGCTGCCTGCGCTGCCTCGCCGTTGCTAGCTCCAGGCTGACCGTGCTCGTTCCCTTGTGCACCAGGACCACCCCTATGGTTTCTTTGCGAAGCCGAAGAAGAACCCGGATGGCTCGATGGACTTGAAGGTCTGGGAGACTGGTATTCCGGGCAAGGAGGGCGTGCGTTCCGCTTCCTGCGCGATCGTTGACAGGCTGCGGCTGACATTCGCTTTGTTTCTGTCGCAGACGATCTGGGAGAACGCGGTCTACCCCGTTACGCTCATCTTCCCTGATGGTGTGTCTGGCGCTCGTGTTCGTCAGGGAGGTGCAGAGCTGATCCGTGACACTGTCGGCGCGCAGACTACCCTTCGAAGCCTCCTAAATGTGCGTTTCTGCGAGAGCTCTCTTCTTGCACACGCAGGCTGACTCTCTCCTTCACCGCAGGCAAGCTTCCGGCTGGGTAAGGTCGAGTTGGCTGCTTCCCAAACCCTCCGAGCTGTGCTGACCCGCTCGCCTCCCTCGGCGCAGCTTTTACCACCCCAACATGTGCGTTTCAGCTCCCAATACTTGCTCGTCAGACCGCTGCTGACTCGCTTCTAATGACAGCTACCCCTCCGGCACCGTCTGCTTGTCCATCCTGAACGAGGAGAAGGTTTGTCCCGGTTTCGCTCTGTTGCGGGGTGGAAACGCTCACCCATCCCGGCACGCAGTCATGGCGGCCAGCTATCACTCTCAAGCAGGTACGTCGACAGCTCTGTATCCGTCTCGCCAAGCTGTTGACGGTTCCGCCTCTCCACCGCAGATCCTCCTCGGCATCCAAGACCTCCTCGACGCGCCCAACCCGGACGACCCCGCGCAGCTCGAGGCATACACGACTTTCAAGTGCGTTGAGCGCGAACTGAGCCAGCCAAGCAACGCACGCTGACCTTGACTCCGGCGCGCCTCGACAGGAAGGACCTTCCGGCGTACGAAAAGAGGGTCAAGCAGCAGGCGAAGGAGTACGTTCCCAAGTAGGCGGCGTCCTACTCGTGTAGCGCCCGCAAGTTCCCATCTCGCAGCTTCCTTCCCCGCTTGCATCCACGCTTTCGCATCGCTTTTGTGGTCTCCCAGCGTTATTCCCCACCGGTCTTCAGTCTCTGTTGTCTCGTCTCTTTCAGAAACAAGCTACGTTACTTCCAGTTGCCGAGGGGGTTCCAAGCGAGTCTCAGGCCGAGAGCGGCGAGCCTTCCGGCCGGGCAGGCTCTCGGTCAGAGGAGGAGCAGGTGCAGGGAATCGAATGCAATGCGGCATGTGGACTTTATGGCACAACAAAGAACCAGTGGATAGGTCATCGTCTACTGCTACACCTCGACTTCGCTCATCGTGGCAAGAGGAGGGAGGTCCGCCAGCAGACCTTTCACGCTTGGCCACTTCGCCTTCAGTTCGAAGCCCCAATTCTCTCCGTTCGGCGGGCATATCCGTGTGCAGGTTGGCGGCTCGTGCAAGTCGCCACAGGTCGTTGCGCGGTTGATGGGCGTCGGGAAGTCCCACGAGCGCCAGGAGTCGGCGGCGGGATGCTCGAAGTTCATGAGCTGGATGTGGCTCGCGGACGAGAAGGTCGGGTCGTCGCGTAGGCGCTGAATGAGGGCTGGGAAGGACTCGACTTGGCGCATGTCTGCGCAGAGCGAGACGTCAGCAAACTTCTCCAGAGAGTCTTGCGAGAGAGAGTCATGCTCACCCAGCTCCGCGACCTTCGTAAGCGCGACAACCGCATCTTCCCTCCTCTTCCGCTCCTTCGCTCCGAGCTTCTCCCACCAGCCATCGTTCCTCCTCTCCGTCGAGTTGAGGGCGCTGACGCCGAGCAAGTGCGCCGTCGCATGCGCAGCGTAGTCCGACTCGACGATCTCGACGCCGAGGTTCGAGTCTTTTCCTGCGCCAGCGACGTGCGAGAGCGGGAAGGTCGAGTAGGTGTCGCGAATGGCGGTCCCGTTTCGCAAGTCGGTCACGACGGAGTAGGAAGGGAGGGAGAGGGCACGTTCGGAGTAGTACGCTGCGCCCATGAGGATGCGCCACTGCTGGACGAGGTCCTCCCGCGGGCCAGAGAGCGTGTGAATCGAGAGAAGCGCCGGCGGCTGCGAATAATACTCGTCGACGTCGGTCCAGAACCCTTCGCTCTTCGGGACGAACAGCTTGAGCCAGCTGTCGTCCGCGCAGGTCATGTGGAGGTAGAGGCTGTCGTGGTGCGCGACCCAGGCGTCCTTGCGCTGGTGATACGTCCGGAAGAGGCGAGAGTCGAGGACGTGCACTTTGAGGCCGTTCTTGGCGGTGAAGGAGGAGCGGAGTGGTCGATGGTAGGGGTCGTCGGGGTCGTCGGTGTGTTTTCGTTGGTCGTGAGTGCCGAGGACCTCGTTGAAGTTGTACTGGTCCCGGCTCGTCTTCTTCATGTCCATCGCAAAGACCTCCTTCCACGCCTCGACGACGCGCTTCCCTTGCCGCAGCCACATCCAGCCTGATGCACGAGCGAGCATAAGTATAAGTTGGGGAGCACAGGGCAGGACTGGCTTACCGCTGTTGAAGTGCTCGAAAGCGTCGTTCTCCTGCGCAATAATGTCGTACTTCTCCATGAGAGGCTCCATGTGCGGGTAGGGGTCCCTGGAGCGCGGAGGGTGAGCATGCGACGGCAATCGCGTCACGGGACGGAAGACTCACTGCGCGAACGAAATGTCGGCATCGATGAAGAAGACGTCGCGATGTTGGAGCGTGTCAATCAAGCTCGCCAGCTTCGGCCACGTCGCTTTGCTGTGGGAATGAGCCGATCAGCGCAGGCCAACTTGAAGCGGAGGACGCAACGCACAGGATCTGCTTCGGCCGTGTCTTCTCGTACCCTCCGTAGGCGTACATCCCTCTCCGCGCGCACTCCTCGACACACCCGTCATCCAAGCACAACGTCACGAGCCTCGTCTCCCGCTTCTTGCCCTTGTACTTGTGTGTCCGCTCCTCGTTCAGCTGGTCGACGAACGTCTGCAGATTCGCCGCGCCCGTCTCGGCAAACAGCTCGTCGGCGAGGGTGATCCAGATGTGCGGCGGTTGTGGGTCGGAGAGAGGGAAGTGCGTGTTGAGGAAGTCGGTGAAGGTGATGTTGGTGCCGTAGATCGCGCGAGGAAGCTTCGACGACGGCCGCCGCCATGCGAACGTCCGTTGAGGCCGGCTCGAAATTGCGCTCCGCCGTGAGTGCCAGTCCGCTTCGTCGAATCGAGCGACTTCCTCGTCATCCGCGTACGAAGCGGTCCGTCGAGGTCGCATTTCGGATAGGAGGAGAAGGAGGGCGAGGGCGCTTGCGAGGTACAAGATCAGACGTCGTCCGTGGATAGTCGGGACGACATGTCGATACGCGGGCTCGTGTGGTCGCGCTTCAGGTTGAGGACGCCGGGGAGAGGATTCGAAGTAGGTTGGCGCAATGACGGGGGATGGTGAGGAAAGGGAGCTCCGACGGGACACGGTGCCGCCCTGCGAGAAGCCCGTGTAGCGTACAGCAGCAGCAGACGGAGTCATCCTTGCGCCCGGGCAGCGAGGGAGAGCAGGAGAACAAGGTGTTGTCCGCACCAGGCCAGCGAAGCGGTGAGCGTTGTGCGCCGAAAGAGCGACATCAGCGAGTCAGTCCCTGATCGCGAGTCCAGCCACAGAACGCAGCCGGGTGGAACAGCAGAGGCGAGTCGAGGTTGCGACAACCGGGAGAGGAAGGAAGCAGGCGGATCGCCCGAGGCCCTGCGCGCCATTTCTTCGCAAGGGGGCGGATAGACTTCGGAGAGACCCGTCTCAAGAGCACAGCGCTCAGAGACACCCGTAGATCCCGAGCAGCCGCCAGCAGCGAAAGTCGCTCGCCTCGACCCGCCGCGTCGCCAATCTGCTGTCCTCCTCGAAACCGGCGCCGGTGGGCAGCTTCACTCTCTGGCCTATTCCCGGCACTCCCCCTGGAGCCTTCTCCTGGTCCTTCCCTCGGCGTGCGCCTGCTGAACACGCCCTCGCTGTCCTTCTCAAACGACGACCGAAGAGCCCGAATTCCGCGAAGGACGCAGCGACTGCTCGGGTGCGTGTAAGTTACCGCTGCGCTGGGTGACAGCAGGACATGCCAAACTTAGTCCAGCTGGCTCGAATGCAGAACGAACTCGTCGGTGTCGGTGTCCGAGGGAGGACTTCTCTCTCCATGACGCACAACGACCTCGACCTGCGCAGCTGCTGCTCTGCTTCTTCAACACCATCTCCTGCTTGCTTCTGCACTGCCTGAACTGCTATTGCCGCCATGGATTACCTGCGCCGCCCCGTCGACTCGCTTCTCGAAACCTACCACCTCGTCCGTCGCCGGCTCACTCGCCTCTCTCGCTCGGCGTGAACTGACGACGCTCTGCAGGTCGAGAAGCGGCAAGTGGGCTGGATGACGAAGAATCGCAAGACGGGGGAGATGATGCGCGAACAGCAGCCGCTCATGAAGAAGATCCAGCTTCTGCTCCTCTTCAACCCGGTCACGGAGTGGGTAAGTGGTCCTTCCCTTCAGACAACGCCGTCGGGAGTCCCAAGAAGCCCTCCAATGGGCCATGAACGCCCATTGCTTAACGCTGACCTTGGCTTTCCGCCTTCTTTCGTCGCAGATTGACTTCACCCATGTCGCCAAGCTCTGGCTGCACAAGAAAACCGTGCAACAGAGTGAGTCACTGCGCATGTAGGAGCACGTGGCGGACGAGGGAGCACTACTCAGACGAGTGCCGAGAACGAAAACTGACTTCCGCTTCAACTCCACGCAGAGCCGAAGGAGGAGAGCCAGAAGTCGAAGCAGCAGATCGCCAGTTTCGTGTCCTTCTACAACATCGACATGAAGGACTTCGAGCCGAGCGACATCAACGCGTACCCGACGTTCCAGGACTTTTTCATCCGCAAGCACAAGCCTGGCACTCGCCCCATCACCGCGCCCGACGACCCGACCATCGCCGTCATCTCTGCCGACTCGCGCGTCGTCACGTACCCCACGGTCACGCTCACGAAGAGTCTGTGGATCAAGGGAAACGACTTCTCGATCGCCCAGCTCATCGATGACCCCGTTAAGGCCAAGACTTGGGAGGACGGCGCCATCGCCTCGTACCGTCTCTCGCCGCAGGACTACCACCGCTACCATTGCCCCGTTGCCGGCACGGTGTCGTGGTGGAAGGAGCTCGACGGAGACTATTATGAAGTCGACGCTCTCGCCCTTCAATCCAGGGTTCGTAGCGCGTTCTGCGGTCCGACCGCACGCCACTTACCCGCTTGAAAACCGTCGCAGGTCCCCATCCTCTCCGCCAACGCCCGTTCGGCCGTCTGCCTCGACTCTCCCGAGTTCGGCCAAGTCCTCTTCGTCGCGATTGGCGCTGTCGACGTCGGCACCGTCAAGCTCAACTCGAAAGCTATGACGCCCGGCTCGACGTTCGAGAAGGGCGAAGAGATCGGCATCTTCGAGTTTGGCGGATCGAGCATCATCGTTGCGTTCGAGAAACACAGGATCCAGTTCGACGACGACCTCCTCGACGAGAGCTACAAGCAGATCATGGTTGACGTCGAGGTCGGGCAGAGGTTGGGCGTCGCGACCAAGCCGGCGTCGAAGTGAGGAGGCGCTTGAGGAGGAGGAGAAGGAACAAGCTGGAAGGTGCGCATCGCTTAGCAGTACCTTAGCGCATCTGTCGAACAGCAATGTACGTGCTACGAGTCGAAGGAATCCAAGCGAGCAGGCACGGTGAGGCAAGGCGAAGCTGAACGCTGTCCGCCTTCCGTCCGCCTTCGAAGAGGACGCCAGCAGGTGAGAGCAGCCGGCATCGTCCCTGTGTAACCCAAGACACACACGTCGATGCTCAGCAAGGCCTGCGAAGCGGTGTGGGTGGACGGGCGACCTTGACCTGATGAAAATTGGCGAGAGGAGCGGGAGAGTGAGACTGACCCGGACGGCGTGCTTCTGTGTCGGCTTGTTGAGCTGTTCTGTGCTGGAGTGCTCTGCGACGCTGCTCGCTGGCCAAGTGAGTGACCTGAGCCAACCCGCCTCGTCCCGCCCGGCTTTCCCTCGCCCGCTCCTCCGCGAACACCGCTCGCTCCTCTCTCTCGCTCTGCTCAACTTCCTGCTGTTTCTGACTGCCTCACTTACGATGCCATCTGTGCGTACACCAGTCGGAGCGGGCTGCGCGGCCCGCCTCTCGAGCTGACTGCTTATCTTCCTCCAGACCCCCACATCCTCTCCTCGCCGCGTCTTCTACGGCACTCTAGTGCACGCGGTCTCGCTCACAGAGACCGAGTACCTCGAGCATGCCTTGCTGGGAGTCGACGAAGCGGGCGTGATCGCGTTTGTCGAGAAGGAGGTGCCGTCGGGCCAGGTCGAGGACCTGTTACAGGCGCTCGGATGGACGGGAGCGGATGTGCAGGTTGTGCGGATGCGAAAGGGCGAGTTTCTGATGCCGGGGTGAGTGCTGCACGTCCGCTCAAATGCCTAGGGACCTCACTGATCCCGCCTGCTCCTCCTGGCCAGCCTGATCGACACACACACGCACGCTCCGCAATTCCGGAATCTCGGCTACGGTCAACAATACGAGTTGTTGGACTGGCTGGACAACTTGACCTTCCCGGCGGAGAGCAAGGTGCTTTCCTTCACTCCTGCGACGCGACTAAACCGCTCACAGCTCGCCTTGCAGTTCGCCGACCCGCAGTACGCACGGAGAACATACGAAGGCGTTGTCGAGCGCGTCATCAGCGCCGGCACTACGACCTGCTGCTGGTACGGCACGATCCATCAAACGACTAAGCTCCTCGCCGCAATTTGCCACCGGAAAGGCCAGCGAGCATTCGTCGGCAAGTGCAACATGGACCGCAACAGCGCGCCGTATTACCAGGAAGAGTCGGCGCAGAAGAGCCTGGTCGACACGGAGGACTACGTCAACTTTGTCCGGCAGCAGTGCGACTCGCCTTCCCTCCCTTCATCGGCTGTCTCGCGGACTGGCCCGACTTCGCTCGTTCAGCCCATTCTCACGCCTCGCTTCGCCATCTCCTGCTCCGACGAGCTGATGCAAGGACTAGGCGAGATGCTCGACAAGGACGAGCACTTGCGATTGCAGACGCATCTTGCGGAGAACCCCGCAGAAGTCGAGTTCGCCCGATGTGCGTGCGTATATAGCCGTCGTGTTGTGCGCTCGCTGACGTTCCCCGCCACGCAGCCCTCTATCCCTCTCTCCCTTCTTACGCCGCCGCCTACGATCACTTCCGCCTCCTCCGCCACAACACTATCCTCGCCCACTGCGTCCTCCTTTCACACGACGAGATGGTCCTCATCAAGCAGCGCGACTCGGGCATCTCGCACTGCCCCAACTCGAACTTCAACTTGCGATCGGGTGTTGCGAGGGTTGCGGATATGCTAGATATGGGCATCAAGGTGGGCCTGGGAACGGACAACAGCGGCGGTCTCGCGTTGGGTATCCTCTCAGCCATGTACGCCAACCCGATGAACCCTTCCAGCGGCCCACCACTGACCCGCCTCTCGCAGCCGATCCGCCTCGACCGCCTCGAAGACCATCGTCTTCTCCGAACGCGACGCGCCGCGCAAGCCCACCTCGAACGGCGCCGCCACCGAGATCCGCTCAGCAGACGGCATCACCCGCCCCTCGGGCTTCTTCGCTTCCTCCCACCTCCCCGTCGAGACGCTCTTCTACCTCGCCACGCTCGGCGGAGCGCAGCTGTGCGACCTGGAGGATCGCATCGGCAACTTTGTGGTCGGAAAGGAGTTCGACGCGTTGCTTGTGCAGACTGGGCAGGCGAGCGAGGAGGACGCGATGGGCTGGGCGGGCGTGTCGAAAGACCGGCTGGGCGAGAACGTCAGCGGGAAGAGCGTCGAGGACGAGCTCGAGAAGGCGCTGAGTGGTGCGCAGGACGAGGGCGTCGTGCCTGTGGGCCCCAACCCGGCGTTGCTGGTCGAGCCGGACGAGTCGATCGAGCGGGTGTTCGAGAAGTTCCTCTTCACGGTGCGTAGCCTCGCAATCTATCGTTCGCCGTCACGCTGACCATTTCCTTCCTGCAGGGCGACGACCGCAACTTGCGAGCGGTTTTCGTGCGCGGCAGGCAGATCGGCGGCGTCGGATCCGTCTAGACAAGGCGTTCTCGCATGTAGACTCTCAAGACTGCGTATGGACGGCATTGCAAGGGGACTAGTTGTGACAACAGTTTTGCGTGATCGGATCCTGCGAACGAGCGTGCAAGCGGTCCTTCCCTCTCCTCGCCTTCATCGCTTCAGGCCGTACCCTCCGGCGCCTTGAACAGGCGGAGGCGCGAGGTGCTGCCCGTTCGAGTGCCCGTGCGGATGAGGCGCATGGTGCTGGTGCGACGGGTCCTGCTGGGCGCGCGGAGGCGGAGGAGGAGGCGCCCTCGCAGCAGCCCTCGCCTTCCAAGCCTTGCGTATCCGGCCCGCATGCGCGACGAGCTGCTCCGCCTCGACGCCGTGCTGAATCGACTTGATGATGCTGTAGACGACGCTCTTGTAATTGCCCTCGAACTTGTCGTCCCGGAACCGCAGGAACTTCCACGTCTCGCGCGTCTTGTCCCACACGACTTCGACGACTCGGTCGTCGTACTGCTCGCCTGACGCCTTCCATCTGTTTCGCGGGACAGAATTAGCGATGCAGCTTGAGCGGTGCAAGGAAAGGTGAGCGCACTCCTCCCACGTCGCATCGTCGACCTCCATGGTATCGAAGAAGTGGTTTCCTTCGTGGCCGTGGTTCATGAGCAGCATGAAGACGGGTTTGGCGCAGAAGTCTGGCTCGGTGGGCACGTCGGGGATGGCGGGGAACTTGAGCTGGAGTATGAAGTCAATGGAGTTCTCCGACGGGGGCTTCCACTTGAGACTGTGGGCGACAGCGGGGCGTCAGTTCCGCGATAAGAGGAGGAACGAAGTATGTCCCACGCACATCTTGGGATCTGTGCCAGGCGTATAAGGCGCCTCGGCGGAGGTGAAGATCAAGCCGTCGCTGCCGTGCATGAGATTCGGGACGTGATCTCGGAAGACTGCTTCGATGCCGTACGACAACTCCTGTTTCTTGCAGATGACCCTGCGAGCGATAGACTGTGAGCGACGCGGAAGGTCAGGCTGACGTGGCAAACTCACTCGAAAGGCTGCTGAGCGATCACATCGGGCGGCAGCGTCTCCTGATGCTTTTTGTACGGCTTGACGACGTATTGTTGCAGGCGCTGTCGAACGACGAGGAGAGCGTCAGTCGCGGTGCATGAGGAGGGAACAGCGAGGCCGACTCACCCCGTACCGCTTGAGGAGCGGTCGCGACATGAGGTTCTCCGAGTCGAGGACGAGCAAGTCGAAGAGGAGGAGTCGGGGGATGTGCTGTGTAACGCGCGGAGACGTTGATCAGCCATTTTCTCCGGAAAAGATGCCTCGAGAAGGCAGAACCTGGGTCCCGCGACTCACCGCGCCAGTGTGCGGGTCGACGTCGATGACAAACTCGCCGTCAAGCACCGTGTTCGAGTGGTTGTATTCCGGCCCGTCTTGGTGCGGGAAGGTGAGCCAGTAGACCTGGTAGATCTGGTCCTTGCGGTCGATCTGAGGGGCAGTGGGAGTCAGCCGAGCGCTGCTTGTCAGTGCCTGCTGTATCTAACAGCCATGCAGCGGCGAGTACGCGGTGCGAGAGGGAGCTCAACGTGCCAAGTAAACTTCCTGCCCGAATCCGGTTGCGACAATCAAGACCAATACCCTCACGCCGTCCGACTTCTCGCATACCCAGAAGCTGTGCGTCCACAAAAGTAAGCGTCAGTTCTCCTTTCAGCCCTTCGACAGCTGAAAGCGCTCGTCCTCGGAAGAAGAGCGTCTCCGCATGAGCTGACTGACGGAGCGGGCTGAACTCACTCTTCCTTCTCCAGCAGCGCAAGGCTGTCATAGTCGAAGCTGACTGGTTGACTCCCAGGGAACCTGCGCATCATGAGAGGAGGAGAAGACGGCGGACAAGAAAGCAAGTCAGGGAAGGGAACGGCCTTTAGTGACCGGCGCAACCGCGGCGCCTCTTCCCGCCCGCAAAACCTACTGCAGTACCGGAGGGAGCTAGCACGTACCTCGCCGTCCCACCAATCCCACACAGCTCTCCCAGATGCCTCCTCAACGTCCAATGCTTCTCCGGATCCACCTGAATAACCAGATCTCCAGGCAAGTGATCCGGCACCGGCAGACCTTCCCGTTTCGGCGGATGCAGCGCAGGGTTGTACGAGAGACCTGGAAGGAGGTGCGAGGATGAAGAGGAGGAGGAGGGAGGGCGAGGGTGTGGGGTATATGAGGGAGGGGGAGGAGCGGCCGCTGGGAGGGCGAGCGAGTCGGGTTGAAGGTGCGGCTCGTCGGCTGGCTGCACACGAGGAGAAACGAGGTCGCTCCCGTTCGTGTCGCCCGCTGGATCCGCTTCATCAGGTCGAGGGTGTTCTGGAGGGTCGCTCGTCGTGGGAAGCGTGAAGTGCGACTCGGGCTCAACGTCGCCTTCGTAAGCGTACGAAGCGGGCAGCTTGGGCGACTCGGCCATGGCGCGGGAGCAGAGCGAGAGTCGCAGATGAGGAAGAGCGAGGAGGAGAAGGGCGAACAACGACTCTCGCTGGGCAGTCTCTCGGGAACGAGCGCACTAGGGAGACGGTACAGAAGTGGAGTGTAGAATTGGCACAAGCGAGAGAAAAGAGGAGACGAAGACGAAGAGGGATGCGAACAAGCGAACTTCTGACCAACCGCCCTAACAACCGTCGAGCCCGAAGGAGGGAGCGAGCACACCGCTTAGCGGTCCTCGGCCCACTCGTTCTCCTTCTTGATCTGGGCCTCCTCCTCGGGCGTGAAGTCGTTGACGATGTTGAAGCTGTGGACGTGGCAACAAGCGCGAGTCAGCAAGCGTTGTCAGGCCGGGGTCGCGATAGGGCAGCATAGCAGGCGAGCAATCGCGACAATGTTGCGCGGAGGAAAGGACGTGAAACACGAGAGGACGGAAATTGAACGCACAGCTTGCGGATCTCCTCCGGCTGCTTGCCCTTGATCATGTTGGCGACCGTCTTGCATCCGACGTCACTGAGCGCAAGGAACGTTGCGAACGTCAGTCAAGCGAATCCATCGCTAGGAAAGGAAGCGTCGCGACGCACAGGAGGGGCTTGATGTCAAGGTAGTTGGCCGCGAGGATGATCTCGAAGAGCATCTCCTGGTCAACCTGGATGACTACGGGTGTCGAGCGAAGAATCGTCAAGTGTGCACGCGTGGGCGAGAGAGGGCGGGACAGCGCGAAGACAAGGGGCAGAAGGGCAAAGAACCGAGTCAGCTCGTCAAACTCGACGTGCAGCAAAGTGAGGGAGGCGGCGACGCACACTTGGCATCCCAGTCGCTGATCTCGGTCGTCTTGCGGCGGTTGTCGTCAAGGTCCTCGGCGAGAGGCTCCGGGTCCTTCTTGTGGTGCTCGCACCACTCAAGAACCTGGGGGAGTCACGCAGAACAAAGTCAGCGTCAACTTTTGCAGCGCCGCCCTCGTCGTAGTACGCTTCGTGTGCTGGCACGGCGCTTGGACGGGCGATTTTTCACGAGAGGTCCGACCGTCGCGGTTTCAGCGGGGAGAGAGGAGAGGCGACGGGACCCACCTTCTTGAGGACGTTGGCCGAAACGTTGGGAAGGGGAATCGCCTGCTCAGACTCGCCAACATCTGCAGAGCGTGTCCAAGGCGTGTCAGGATGTGTGTGACTGGCATCGAAGCTGATGAGGCGTCGACTGACCCTCGAGCATGTTGCGGATGAGGACCGAGCGGTTCGCGACGTCGCGGTCGACCTTGAACTGCTCGTCGTCCGACGTCTGGAGGGTGACCTGCTTGTCCGACACTGTGGGCGTGCGAGGGCGCGAGACGGGGTGGAGAGGGGTAGGTGCGACGAGGTGAGGGGCGGCGACAACGGCACGGGCGGGTGTGCGGCGGCGAGAGGGTGTCCAAGTAATCAGTTTGAGTGCATTGGCGGTGTCTGCACGCGCACGCACTGGTTGCTGAGTGTCGACGGTGAGCGGGACGAGCCAGAGAGTGGAGAGGCGGTGTCCTCACCTTGACATCGCCCGCTCACACGCTCTGGCTGGCTGAGACGGCTCACACGCTCACACACACTGCTCACACGCGCACTCACACGCTTCCCGCGCTCGAAGGGGCGTGCGACACCGAGAAATGGCGTCCCAGTGGTCCTCACCCGCGCCTACCAAGTCGAACCGCTCCGAGGCGGCCGTGTTGAGGAAGGCAGGAGGACGTGCTTCGTTCAGTGAGTCCAATCGTCCTCGTCCCGAGTCAGTCCGAGGGCGTTGGCGCCGCGAGCTGACCCTCGTCCTCCTCGTCCGCTCTCCGCAACAGAACCGGGTGCAGGCGGCGGATACGCGGACAAGCCCACGGTTGGGGCTGGCTGGGGAGGCGGCGTGCTCCCGACGACGAAGCCTGCCCATGACCCGTCCGAAGTCATCGTCGCGGACGACACCGTTGACGGGTCGCACAAGGCCAAGTTCCAGCTCGACCCGCGGCGTATGCTCAAGGACGTTCACAAGCAGATGGCGATGGGCGGGACGACGGGCGCGCACACGGTCAATTCGGGCTGGGGAACGCCAATCCCGCCGTCCAAGGCGAACGGCTTCGTCTCTTCCGCTCCTCCTCCTCCCGCGCCTCCCGCTGCTACGTCGCCTTCGACCTCGCCGAACGCCGGCTCTTCCTTCGCCGACAAGGTCAAGGCGAAGGCGCCCTCCCCTTCTGCCTCGACAAGCCCTCGCATGCCCGTCACCGCGCTTCCGACCAAGTCTGCCGTCCCGCAGACCGTGCGCCTGGACCTTTCCAAGGCCTCCCAGCCCGTTCCGCGTCAGCCTCCAGCGTCGAGCGGCTCGGCTTGGGCAGACTACAAGCCCGACGAACCGGCCGATACCGTCCACGTTCGTTTCGCTTCCCTTGCTCCTTACTCGCCTCACGCTAACATCTTTCATGTCGCGCCCTCCTCTCGCAGCGCATCGGCAACTGGGCGCAAGGCAGATCCGAGTTCGCCGCCAAGCACAAGTACTCCGCACCTCCCGCCAAACTTCCGGGCTACGCCGGCGCCTCGCCCAACCTCGCCCACTTCCCCGACCAGACTCCCGACGTCCTCAAGCTCGACAAGAGTGTGTTCAATCCGCTTGAGGGAAGGTGGGAGAGGGAGAGGAGCAGGACGGGCGCGGTTGCGGGACGGGCGAGGGCGCAGTGGGGTGTTCACAAGGAGGCTGAGGCGGCGCCGCCGAAGAACGAAACGCATCTCTCAAAGTGGGCAACAACGGCGACGAACGGACCGACAGCGGCAGGTTGCGAAGAGGCGCCAACGCCAACGCCGTCCAGCTCGAACGCGAGCGATGCGACCATCCGAGCCTCGCAGCCCAACGGCGTCGTGCCTCGCCCGCCGCCTCAGCTTGCACCATCTGTTCCTTCCAAGAGCGCAACCGCCGCCCGCGCACAGCCAACATCCTCTCCCGCCTCTTCGCGCCCGGCCCCACCTCCAGCATCTTCCGTCGCTCTCGCCGCCGCAACCATGCAGCCGTCCGCACCGTCGACGGGGAGGGCTACTGCCGAGGCTGAAGCGAAGGAGGGAGGAGGAAAGGAGGTTGAGAAGGTCAGTCCGCTTTGTCCCTGCTCGCTTTTGCTGGTACTCGCTGCGTATCCAGCCGCAGCATAAGGCGTTCCGTAAAGTGGACTGACCTTTGTGAGCTGTCGGCAGCCTCGCGCGGAAGCGGCGACCGACGAGGTTGGCAAGATGATGGAGAGCCTGTCGCTTACAATCAAGGAGCAGGAGCGGGTGAGTCGGTCGTGCTTGCCCCGGTCCTCTTTTACTCGGCGCTCTCGCAGAGCGTCCGCTGAACATCGGAGGACGACCCAAGCTAACTTGCGCGTTCTTCGCCAACAGGTTCGCACGCCGCGTACTCCTCGCTCGCCTCGCCCAGGCTCGCCCTTCCTTTCGGCAGCCGACCAGGCTCGTCTCGCATCGGGCGGTGTCAAGCGGGTACGTCTGCGCATCCTGCTTGTTCATGCTCTTCTGCAGGAGCAGGAATCGCTCGCCGCTATCGGGTTCCGACAGTTCGCTGACGTGGTCATCGTGCGCAGGAGAAGAAGTCCGTCGAGGAGGTCGACCGGTTGATGGCGGCGATGAGGCTCAAGAACAAGGAGGCGGAGAAGAAGGCCGAGGTGAGTTGGCTGCTCGCTTGCTTCGCCCTCGCTTTAACGAGACGTATTCTCCCAAGCGACTGAGCCGACCCTTGTTGCCGCTCTGCAGGCCGCCAAGAAAGACCGCGAGATGTTCGAGTCTTCCGCCGCCGCGACTGCCGAAAAGGCGATTGGGGAGGTGCGGGCACAACGGCCTGCTCACCTGCGGCAGCTGATGGAGCGCATTCGAACCGAGATGTCGGCGGAGGATGATGAGCAGCGCCAGAAGCGTGAGAGAGACGAAGCGGTGAGTCCGGTTTCGCTGCCACCCCGCCAGCGCTGGTCGCCGACGTCCAGCCAACTGAGCGGAGAGGGAGCTGTGAAGCTAAAGCTGATTCAACTGGTTCTTCTCCCAGATACAACGCAAGATCAACGAGGAACGCGCCCAGACCGCCGCCGCCAAACTCTCTCGGGCCTCGTCTCGCGCCTGGGACGCCGGCAAGACGTCGTCAACGCCCGGCACGCCTCCTCCCGCTACTTCCTACCCTTCAGTCGAGGCAGCTGCCAGGCAGGCGCGCCGCGAGGCGGAGGAGAGGGCGAGGGGCCCGGAGAGGCCGGTCAGCGAGGCTGAGGCGGAGCGGATCCGCAAGAGGGACGGCGTGTTGAACGATGAGGTCGGGTGGGAGAGCGTCGTACACCACGAGGGCGCTGGGAGGGCGCAGACGGCGATCACCGGGGCGGGGAAGGCGTGAGGGGCGGAGCTGGAGAGGGGAGGGAGGTTCGCTTGTTTTCTGATCTGATGGACACTGGGACAGGCCTCGCCCTGATTTCTCTGCGTCAGTCGCTGTCAGTACCACCTTTCGTTGTTGCCATACTACTCGCTTTGCCTCGCTTCTCCTCCTTGGCTGTCGCGTCGACTTCGCGTCAACCGCCTGCACCCATTCCTGCGCATTGGCGCTTGTTTGCGCGTGTTCCCGGTATTGCAGAGACGTCCAAACAACCCTCATGCCGCATACACCGTGAGCTGTCGTCGCGACTTCGCTTCTCTGCGACGCGACTCTGGCTCTCTCGCTCTTCTCTCGTTCTCCACTCGTCAACTTCGCTCGTACTCGCCTATACATACTCTGCCGCCCTGCACAGGAGTCTACTCGGCACGTCTATACGCCCGGAACTGCCCAACATACCGCGCACGCCCGTCACATCCTCTCATCTCCTCATCCGGCACGACCTCGTCTCGCGGCGAGATCCAGCTCGCCTGGCGCCTCCTGGATGTCTGCAGCGTCTCCTCCGCCTCCTCCAGACCCTAACCGCTTCAACCCATTCGCCTCGACCTGCGGCTCGTCTCCATCCAGCTCGTCGCGCCGGCCGCCCCTCCTCCGTCGTTCGAAGACTGTCGCCAACCCCGAGTCGCCTCTCCGCTGGCGCCGCGAGCCTCTTGCCGACGTGACCAACCTCGTACTGGGCAGGCGGGAGAACTGGACGGGCAGATTGCAGGTGAGCCTCGCTCTTTTCGGCTGCCGCGACCGGTCGCGACGCGCAGGAGGAAGTCGCGATCGTCTGGGATGAATTGCGGGCGAAGCAGCTGTCGAGCTGGGAATGCCGCAGCGCCAGAGGCTGCCTCTCGACGTTGTGCAAGCTGAGCGAACCCCTGCCAAAGCGACTGGAACGCGTTCGCAACGTGCGGGCGCAACTTGTCCTCCTCGGCCAAGACGCGCAGCGACTTTCGAACATTGCGCTTCGCTGGCTCTCGCAATCGCAAGCGCATGTACCGTCTCGTATTTGATTTGACGTTTCAAAGACGTTGCGAGCAAGGCGGCGCGTCCAGCAGTCACGAATGTACTCACTCTCCCTCCTCGCGCAGCGCGTCCCAACTCTCGACCATGACCCTTTGCCTTCACTGTCGCCGTCCCGCTCAGATGATGTCGACACTAGCTCATCGCCCGCGACGCCGTCACGCATACCTCGTCCGAGCGCCATGCTGAGGCGCACTCGCTCAGCCGCACCAGGATTCGCCGGCTCGTCTTCTCCTAGCGATGTGGACGTCTTGCCGAGCGCATCGACTCGTCGAGAGCCGACCGTCCTCCGCGACAGCACAGTTGTGCGCGACGACGGGGGCTCTTCCAGTCTGCCTCGTCCTGCCGGCGCCACAGCCTCTGGCCTTCGCAGGCTGACGAGGAGTCTGACCGGTGGCAGCAATGCAAGTGGCTCGTCTACGGCTGGCTCGTCTGGCGCCATCGTCGGCTCACGCCGCTGCACCTTTGGCGGTCTGGCAACCCTTCCACCGGTCAGGGAAGACGGCCCTCCTTCTCCGCCGCCCGCTCTCGCTCTTCCGCCTGCGACGCCGATGACTCATAGTCGCACAAGCAGGGAGCGCGAAGCGGACGAGCTTCCGTCGAGCGAGAACGACAGACGGTTGAGGAGGAGGCGAACCATCGCCAGCGCGTCGATCGGCTCGGAGACGCCGACGCGCAAGGGTCTGCGGTAGAGGGACGCTTGCCTTCGTGCGTACTCCCAGCAGCCTCGACTCCCCTACTTGAGCTCGTGCGCTGACCACTTCCTCGCAACGATTGCGCAGCCCTCGCTCGCTCACCGCGCGTCAGTCGCTTGTTCCGTCCCGCTGTATGACGAAAGCCTGTCACTCGTACGTCATGGTTTCCCAATCGCGCCTCAGATGCTGACGCCGTCGCGGCAGCTTTCCTCGCGCTCCTTCAGACTCTCTCCTTATTCCCGTCCGACCATATACCCGCCCGTAATCGTCCTCACGCATGCATACCCTCACTCTCGTTCGTCCAGCTTTCGAATACCCGGCAAGATGCAATCCACGTCGTCCTCGGTCCAAAGCGTCTGTTGCTCCTGGAATTCACCTTGCTCCTCCCTTTCGCTCTCGCATCTCGCTTGTCACACCGCGATCAACGCATCTCTCCTTTTTCGCGTGCTCCGCAGTACGCCGCGGAGTCTGACGGAGCGACCAACAACAGGCTCGAGCTCCGTGGCTATGCCGCTCCCGAGTTCCGCATCGTGTTCATGGTCGACGTCGTCTCCCTCGCTTTCGTTTTCCCGTCTCTTGCTTCGCTTTCATCGCGCTGTCTAGCTCGCTCGTGCCGCCGTCCCCAACACACAACGGGGTACGTCCCTTCTCTTCGCTCGATCCGCCTCTTCGCCTCGCTGACTGTCTCGTCTGATATAGCCATGTCGGATCATCCGCGCAAGGATGAGGGAGAGGTCACCAACCCGAAGCACGTCTTCAACGATCCTCGTCACCGCCGTTTGGCTGGGGGGCTACCGCGTTCTGGTGCGTCGAGCGTCTCACTCCATCCGTCGATGCTGTCCGCTGACGGTCTACATCTCCAGCTACGTCGCACAGTCAGGAAGAACCAACCAGCCCGCGGTCAAAGGAGAGGCGGAAAGGTCTGCTCGCTCTCGCCTTTTCCACCCATGCGCGCCCTGATCCTGCATACCACGCAGCTCACTTTCCTGGGCGGCGGCAGTTCGGTGCACTGGCCAATGTGCTCAAGCCACGCCGTAAGGAAGGCCAGGGCCCTGAGAGTCACAGCCGTCCAAAGAGCCGGGATCTGAGCTGGAGCGACTGGCCTATCGACCCCGACGCTGCTCGACGATTTAACGAGGAGCACAAGGTACACGATGGGCACGAGGGTCACGAGGCATACTACAACAGCGACGACGAGGATGGCAATCGCGAGGGCGAGCGATCCGGCAATCCTGATCGACGCACTCCGCTGCTTCCTCCGCTAAATCGGCATGCGCCTCAATACGCTCGTCATAGCGCAACGCCGTACCGCCAGATCGTCCAGGGCGAAGAGCAGCGGGTGCACGGAGACGAGGAGGAAGCCCAGCCGAAATGGACCTGAGTAGAATGCTTCCTTGCAGACTGTGCTACTCTTCGCCTTGCCGCGCCATCGCCTCGAGAATAGCCTTCGCCTCGGCAGCGTCGTCTCGGTCCCACGGCTTGAGCCCGTACGAGGCGCAGAAGTTGGTCCAGTCGCCGAATCCACTCTTCAGGATCTTGCGCTCCTTGTTGGTGAGAGGCGGTTCTGCGAGGATGCCATCGAAGTCAGCTTGAACTCGCCAATGTTGACTGCGCCCGTCGGTCAAGCCGCGAGCGACAGCGAGAGCAGCATCGCAGTCTGAGCGAAGAGGACGTGCGAAGGGCGTTCGTCGCGGGCATGTTGGACTGCTGCGGCGAGGCGGCGAGCGTCAGTCGCTGCTTCAGTCGCTCAAGAGCACTCTCAAAATTCTAGTACGCACCTTGTTGAGGTTCGACGACGGGGTGAGAGGACGGAGGACAAAGGGTGATGAGGATGAGCGAGTTGGGCGAGAGGCCTGGCAGGGCCGTTCAGGCAGGTCGACGTTTTTGTTCAGTAGCAGAAAGACCGACGAGGCTGTCAGGGAAGCGCAGGACCGCGTTGCATCTAGCTCAGAGCGACGTTTCCTCCTCCTCGTTCTTGACGGACGGCTTCACGTCCTCCTCGACATCCATTTGCGACGCCTGCGACTCGGCCTTGACCTCCGAGACGTTTCCTTCCTGCTTGATGTCCCTAGGGATCTCCTCGAGCGGGGGCGGCTGATTCGCGTCCTGCCTTTCTTCCGCGAATTGGTGGATAAGTTCGAATCCGACGTCCATGTCGTCGTCTTCCCACGGCTTGAGGCCGTACGACGCCATGAAGTTTTCGTAGCAGCCGTACTGGTCCTCGAGGAAGTCCTGCTCGCCAGAGCCGAGCATGTCTTCTGTCGGCGGGAAGCAGGTGAATGAGGGGGGAGCGCGATTGAGCAGCGGAGCGGACGTACGGATGTCGTCGTAGGGTTCTGACATGGCGTTATGAGCGAGTCCGACAGCGGGAAAGCAGCAGAGCGCGAGCGACGACAGCGAGTGAAGTGCAGCAGGAGAAGAAACGAGGGAGGAGCGACTCGTCGCTTTGGTCCGCCGTCGCGGAAAAATGCAGTCAGCCAGCACAACAGATCCAGGCGATACGAGGTACAGGACAGCGGGGCCTTCCGGTCGCATCGGCTCAACTCCTCAGTTTTTAGGATTGTCAGGGACTTCAACGTCTTGGTGGTCTTCGGCGGGGGACGAGAATGCGCAGACTACGCGGGCAGCAGGCGTACGCTGGCGAGTCGAGCGAGGAGAGTCGGCAGGAGGGAGGAAAGAGGTGAGGAGGGGGGAAAAGGAATGGCTTGTGTACAGTGATGGACAAGGGCGGAGGGTGGAGAGGGAACGAGTGCAAACGACTTTTACTGAATCACAGGCGAAATAGGGAATGAGGCGGGAGGATGCAAGGCGAGGCGGAACGGCAGAACCAGATCTAGCTGAGCTTAGAGGAAGTACTGTGGGACGGAAAGAAGCGTCAGTTTGTCCAGCGCCGTATAAGCCGAGAGACGCGAACGCACGTCGGGAACCCTCCGCGAGACGAGCGGCTCTCCTGCCCGAGGTGCCGGGTCGAATTGCAAGCTGCGAGACGAAGCAGCGAGTCAGGTCATGCGGGGCGCGAGACAAGACGGAGCTCGACGCACAAGGTGTACTTCATGTTTTCGTCAATCTCCATGATCGCTGCCTGGTTGCCGCAGCGGTAGCAGTAGTTGGGCGCCGAGAAGATGGTCACGACGTTCCTGTCGTGTGACCAGTTGCTGCGAGGCGAACAAGCCTGTCAGCACGCTCGAACGACAGCGGCGAGAGCGAGAGTAGACGCACTAGCCCTCCATGACGAGCTGATGCGCGCGCGCGACGAGCGTCAAGCCGTTGTTGTGGTTGAACGCCTCCGAGATGTCCTGTCCGAACGTGTATCCCGCACCACGCGGCGAGATCCCCCATCCGCAGCGGTCGTCCGGGTCGGACCAGAGCAGGTCGCACATCGGACCCTCGTGCGGGACTTCTTGGATGCGGTCGATCGAGCGGATGTGGTCGAGGGTGTCGATGGAAGGGGAGAGACCGCCGTGCAGGCAGAAGATCTGCGAGACATGGTGTGTGAGCGCGATGAAAGAGAAAAAACGGTGTAGCTGGCGCCAACGCACCTGGTCGTCGATAAGGGCGGTGAGGGGGAGGTAGTCGAAGAGGTCGGTGAAGTACTTCCAGACGTTGGCGTTGCCGTACTTGCGCAGGCACTCGTCGTAGAAGCCGTAGACCTGGGTGATCTGTCGCGATTCGTGGTTGCCGCGAAGGATGGTAACCCGGTCCCGGTACCGCACCTTGAGCGCGACGAGGAGGGTGACGGTCTCGACCGAGTAGTACCCTCGGTCGACATAGTCGCCCATGAAGAGGTAGTTAGTGTCGGGAGAGTTGCCGCCGATCCGGAACAGCTCAGACAGGTCGTGCTGGAGGAGCGATGATCAGCCTGGACCTTCGCCTCGAGCGAGCACCGGCCGAACTCACGAATTGACCGTGGATGTCTCCGCACACAGTCACTGGGCATCGCACAGGCTGAACATTCGACTCCTCGATCAGGATTTCCCGCGCCTGGTGGATGCACGAGCAGAGTTAGCACGCGAGACAAGTTCCAACACTGGCGAGCGAGCGCACCTTATCGCACAACCGCTTGACGTCCATCTCCGTCAGCTGCTTGCAGTCGGTCAGATGCGAGATCCCTGCGAGTTGACCAAGGTGCGCAAGTGGGGAGGGTGCGAGACGAGGTCAGCGCCGGTCTCGTTTCGCAAGGTCGCCTATTGAAAGCGGCTTGCTGCCGCTGCAGCATGGTATGCTACCCTGAGCGCCTGCCAGCATGCCCAACCGCCACCGTCGCCTCGCTGCTTCACCGGTTGCGAGGTCCCCCTCCCCGCAAGCGCAACCACCACAACGAGCCTGCGGCGTCCTGCAATGTCCCCAAGTAGTCCCGAAGCCCTGTCTGAGCGCCTGAAAGCCACCTGAGCCGTCCTCTCTAGCCCACACGACCTGCCATGACGCCTTTCGCCGTCGCGCCCCTCCTGTCCGTCCCAAGCTGATGCCATCGACCCGCTCGTGCAGCGTGGTCAAGGGGTGGACGACGCACATGCATCGGTCTCTGAGATGTCGGCCATCGTGATCTCCTGCTAGCTGGACGGCGAGGGCGGGTGGACGGGGTCGAGTGGAGTGACGGTGGGTGTTTGACGAAGCGGGCGAGCGGGCGAACGGCGGGGCGCGGGACTTGGACAGGGACGTCGAGCGAGACTGTGCGAGCTGTCTGAGCGTGTGCAGGTGGCAGCTGGTGCCAGAGACGTCGAAAAGCGGTGCGTTGGCTCACCTCGACCTCGAGGCGGCGAGGTTCGACGTCGACGTCCTCGAGCCACTCTCGCAAACGCTTCAGCTGGACCCGCCAACACGCTCAGATGCTGCACAGCTGCCGCTGGTCATGCTGAGCTTTGTCGCACGCGCGCTCATTTCCTCCTCGTCTCTCTCCCTCTCGCAACCTCGTCCGACTTTCGCCCCACGGCTTCGACACTCGCTCGTTCTGGGCGCGGCTCTGCTCAGGAGGCATGCACATTTGCTGGAACATGCGGTCTCGGAGTATCCGCGGACCAGTGAGCGGAAAGTTTGGCGCTGGGTCGGGCGACCTTCTGTCTCCTGCTCTTACTCCCGACTCGTCTTCACTCTCCGCCGTCTACACATGTCTTCTTATTACAGCTTGCTGCAAACGCAGCTGCACGAACTCAGCCACTCTCCCATAGCCACGGACAGGACGCAGCTCTTCGCCGGTTTCGTGTCCCGTGCCATCCCAAACGCCACAAGTCTGGGCTACCTCACGCCTGCCGTACGAGCATCGGTGTATGGTTATGTTGTGGGGGTTGTCAACCTCGCAGGCGAAGGCGATCCGCCGACGCAGGAACTGGTGCGCTCCCTCGCTTTAAAGCCTTCACCCTCCATCTGTTCTCACTCGCAGCGCAGGTAACCGCCATGAGCAACATCTACAACCTTGTTGTTTGTCCATGTTGCGATTCCACTACGCCTGTGCATGCTCAGCTATGCTTGTCAACCGCAGACTTCACAATACTCGCAAACCGACCAGCAGCCTCTGCCCGCTTTCAGATGTTCCGACTTGATGCGTCATATGAGCATGGTCAAATCAGTTCAGCTTGCTTTCCTTTCTTGTACCGCGCATACGCTGGCTAACGTTTCGGAGGTGACAGCAATTGCAGGGAGGGGACCATCGCGAGCACTCTCTCGGCTCCTCGTCCACCTTGTGCCGCCTCGGGTACCGCCAGCAACGGATCTACGGTCTTTCAGAAGCAGACTTGCGCCGGGCTTGGCTGTAATGACGGTGTCGAGGCGCGACAAGCGACGACTTGCGAGGTGTCGCCCCATCCTCCGCCGGTCCGTTTCGCTCTCGCTCAGTCCAGCGGTCCGCCTGCCCCTGTCCAGGCGCCTCGCTGGCAATCACAGCTGGCGGCCAGAGACGCAGCGTCACGACCTGGCCGGCGCCTCTCCCCCTTCTCTTCCGCCGCTCCTGCCTCACAGACCTTGCTGTCGTTTCTCTCCTCGCCGGTGCATCGCGCTACTGCGTGCCGTGCAGCTCGCCTCATTCCGCGGAACTTCCGCTTGCACCCCGCGTGTTCACCTCGCCCACTCTCGCTCTAGCTCTCTTCCTTCTTCTCCTTTCGCGTTCGTCGACGAGCAACCGCTTCAACGAACAATGAGCGCACTACCGCAGACCGACTACCAGCGCCTCCAGGACTCGCTCGACAAAATCAGGAGCTACGGCTGGACGGACACTCGTCTTACGGCCTTCGCCAACTTTGTGGCGCAGGCGGTACCAAGCGAATGGCACATGCGGATTCTCATGCCAGCCGCGCGGGACCGCCTCTTCTCGACTGTGGCAACAATCTACTCATCGGCAGCGGGAGTATCCAGCTCTCGCTTGGTGCGCTTCCTCCCTTTCCTTCGTCAGGCTGCGCTAACTCGCAAAGTCAGGTCGCTGAAATGAGCGGAATCGTGGGACTGCTCGTAAGGATCAGCTGCAACTCGTCCAGCTGCCCGAAACACTGACTATCAGCGAGACGTTGCCAGTTCAAGCCATCCTCTTACGTCGAAGGACACTCTGCCAACCTTGAGAAGCTGCGCGAGCTGCAGACCCGGTTCAATCAGCTCAAGCAGGTGAGCCCGCTCATTCGCCACGGGTACCAGCTAGACTCACGGCGGACACCTCGCAGCAACTCGAAGGCACGCATTCGCTCGGCGTCCCCTCTGCCTACTGTCGCTTCGGGCACCGTCAAGAACGCGTCTACGGTCTCTCGCAGGACGAGCTGCAACGGGCATGGATGTAGCGCGGGCGGAAAATGCGAAATGCAGCAAACGAGATACCATTTTTACGGACCAGAACCTCCTGCCTCACGCCTTGCTCTTGCTGTCCTCGAAGAGCCCCTTACGCCGCAACAGGCAGTACTCGCCCCAGCTGTTGTTCGCGTCCCAGCCAGGCAGCGGCAGCTTGATCGCCCTGTTGAGGCGAGGCGAGTTGGTGGCGTCGAGGAAGGGGTGGCAGTAAACCTTGTCCCAATGCGCCTCATCGGCGGCGTAGCGAGGCTCAATAGACGAGAAGGACGAGGCGGGGCGAGCGGGGAAGTCGAGATCGACGAGATAGTCGCAGGACGCGACCGGGACCTGCGAGAGTAGCGCAAGTCAGCTCTGCTCGGTAAGATGCGAAGGCGACGCCAACTCACGTAGCGATCCTTTTCTTCGCGGTTGAACATGTTCATGCCCTGCGGCTCGACCGCCGTCGCGCGACCGAACAACCCCTTGCCCTCGCCTGGCTCCTCCCACACCTTCGGCAAGATGCCGTCGAACTCGCTCTTGATGAAGCGCGTCTCAACCTCGTCTGGCACGAGCCAGCTACTCGGGAAGCGATGCCATTCCTTGCCGATGCAGAGTCGGAGGTTGAGCGGTGCGAGGACGTCAAGAGGCAGAGCCTTTGAGGCGTCGAGCGCCTTGGCAAACTCGATGTGCGGGATTGTCGGGTCGATAAAGGGTGCGAGCTCGGGGTGGCTGACGAGGGCGAGACGCGAGAGGTCGTAGGTCTGGAGGTGGTGGAAGACGTTGAAAGGTGCGTGGTAGTAGTGATGGAGAGCCGAGATGCGGGCGAACGAGAGGAGGCAGGAGAAGACGATGACGGCGCGGGTGAAGTGCGAGAAGAGGCCGGTGCGGGTCGCCTGTGTGACATCGATAGGTCAGCATCGCCTGAGGAGAGTTAGTGGACCCCTCAGACACACCCTGTACGGTGAGGCGGTGACCTTGAGGAACGCCGCCTCGACCCAGCCTCGTGCGAGGTAGATCGCGACGGCCGCGTTGAGGACGACGTGCCCGTAGGCCGGGAAGAGGAAGCGCTCCTCCTTGTGCTTCTGCAACATGAGGACTGCCAAGTAGAGATGGAGAGGGACGAGGCGGATGGCTAAACTTGCAGCCGGGTGCGTCTGGCCGGAAGTGCGGTCGCGCAAGTCGCCAAAGCGCTTCGCGTCGATTGAGAGGGTGACGAGGATGAAGGGCAGAGACAGAACAGCGAGGGGAAAGAGAATATTGAAGTTGAGGAGCCCGTTGAGGATGTAGTAGTACCACGGCTCGGTGCCGTACAACTCGGGACCGGCGCCGGCAGTAGGGAAGAGGTTGTACTTGATGATGTTGAGCGGGACGATCGTGAGCTTCTGGTACGCCGCCGAGTCAACGAGGACGACCGGGACCTGCGTGGAAGGCTGTCAGCGTCGGCACGACCACTGGCAGCGAAGAGACGACTCACAGCGATCGTTGCGCCGAGTGTGAGCGCAATGCCCAGGTTCCTCGCGCGCTTCGACGCCCAGAGTGCCGTTTGCCCGCTCGGGACCTTCTCGACCGTTCCTTGCACGAACAGCTGCTCGAGAATGAGCGGCACGCCGAGCAGTACAGCGAATGGCCATCCGACGATTCCTGCCATTCCGTACGCCGCGACAGCGAACGAGATGCGCTTCCATCCCGCCTGAACCGGCGAGAGGCTCGCTGCCGTGCCGAGCATGACAAAGTAGAGAGCGAAGGTGGATGGGAGGAAGGTAGTCGCAGCCGAGTAGAACGCGGCGGAGAACATCTGAATCCAGAGGACGTATCGGCCGACATGCGAGCTGAGGTGGACGGCGCAGGCGCGATAGAAGACAGCCTCGACGAAGGAGGAGAACGTCGCGAGCATGAGGCGAGTGGCGAAGAAGGCGACGCGCTGAGGGAGAGAACAGGATGAGCATTGCCTGGGAGGAGACGGAGAGGAGCAATGCACCTTGTCGGGGAAGCCAAAGGCTCGCAGCGCAACAGCCGGACCCGAGTGAATCAAGAGGTAGAACCATGACCGGATGGCGTATGCTGGCGAGTACTCCCACGTCTGGAAGCCCTTGCCGTTGACGAGGTAGTGCAGCGGTTCCCAATAGTTGAAGACTGATCCACGAGGTCAGCCGGCGTACCCGCCATAGTAAGTGGCATTCACGCACCTTCATCGCAGTCTCCAATTGCCGTGTACATCGCCGAGGCCCATCGCACGAGGAGGAGGAACCGGAACGCCGTCGTCAAGGTCGGGTTGAACCGTGCGAAGGCGAAGCGCAGGTTCGGGTCCTTGAGCAAGCCTGGCTCCTCTGGTCGCAACGCACGCGCATTCGGACCAGGCTGCAGCTTCGTCCCAGGTGCGGGTTGAGGCTTCGAACGGAAACGGAGTTGTTGGGCTGTCGGGACGTTCACGCCTGCGCTGGGGACTTGCGTAGCCATCGCAGCAGCGTGTCAGGCTCGCTCAATGCTGCAGCAGGTGCAGCAAACTCGCAAAGCGGTGCGAGCGGTGAGCGGTGGAGCGAAAGAGATGAAGGTTCGTCGACGGAGAAAATCACAAGTTCGGCATCGCTTTCACGCCTCTTGGGACCTGTGGGCTGCCATTGTGCACTCATGAAGCAGTCAGAAAAAGCCCCGAAGCAGCGGGACAGGACTTGAGCGAGGTCTGGCTGTCCTCCTCTCAAGGAGCGAGACGCGAGGAGGAGCTACGAAGTGTCGAGCAGACAATACGATGCGATGCCTCAACACAGCCACAGATCAGTGTCTTGCACGCCGACTACGCCGCGATGGGAACGCCCGCGTCTACAGACGACTCGGCGGACACCACTCGACTTCTCGCCGCTGCAATCGTCCTCAACCGCTCCTTCTCCTCCTCCTTGAATCGGTTGAGCAGGTCCTTAAGGGTCCCGGCGTCGCCCTCCAGCGCGGGATCTGACGGATGGGCATTCGTGCCTTCGGGCGAGGTGACCAGCACCTCGACCGCCGAGTCGTTCGGGACGCGTTGGGCCGTAAGGTCGCGCTCGTACAACGACTCGCCGAGTACGACATCCTGCGAGCTGATGCCGCCGGACGTACGAAGCGGCAGCGACGAGGACGACGAGTTGGCCGAGAAGAACGACCCGAGCTTCTTGCCGAGCGCAAACTTGGACTTGCTTTGCCCGTTGCTGCTTCGTGTCGGAGCGGTGTACGAGACGGCGGCGGATGAGGCGGCGGAGCGGACGGAGGGGACTGGCGAGATGTCGCGCCTCGCTCGAGGCGAGACGGGGACGCTCATCGACGAGCCGGCTGAAACTTCGCGCGACCTGCCGTTGCTGCCCATCGAGCGTAGAGGCGAGGGGAAGACTGATGTCGATGATGTTGGCGGAGTGCGGTAGGCTGATTGGCTCGAGGGTTCGCGCGAGCGGCGGCGAATCTGCGAGGGAGGACGTCAGTTCTGCGCAAGCTGGAGATGAGGGAATGTACGCACTTCCTCCTCGTCTGCCTCGGCAATGTCGCCTAGCGTCCGGCCCGCAGCACCTTGCACGATCCCAGTTGCCAGCGTCTCCATGACCCACTCGCGAGTCTTCTCGCGACCATCCGCATCGTCCGACCCATCGACCGAGGCGAGCGCGACCGGCGCGACTGGCACTTCGTGGAAGCTGACATGAACCGAGTCGTCCTCCGCGTCGTGGTACTGCGACTGCCCTGACTCGGAGGCGAGGCTGAGGCGGTTGTCGGTGAAAGCGGATACGTGAGGGGCTCTTCGCTGCAGGGCGAAGGCGAGCTCTTCGACTGCGTCGTCTGCTGGTTGGAGGGCGATAGGCGGAGCGTTGATGACCGCGCTTCGGCCGGCGAAGGGATAGTCTGGCGAGTACGAGGTTGTCGGGACGTCAGGGAAGGACGGCAAGCTCGACACCTCGCTGCTCGTTTCGCTCACGGACCCAGCGAGGCCGTTCGCGATGACCGGCGGATCGTGAGACTCGGAAAAGCCGACGGGCCGAAGGCCATCGTCGCCGATGAGCGTATCAACCTGGCCTGGACGGAGTGTCGGCGTGGCGGACGACCTGCGACTTGACGCGTCTTCTGACAGCAAGGTCGCGCCAAGTGACTTGCGCAGGGTGTTCCCGTCGAACAGAGCCCGATCGAACGCCTCTTCCTGTGGTGAGCGCGGCGTCCTAGGCGAGTCGGGCACGGACAGCGAGGGTGAAGACGCGCTCGGAGAGGATGCCGACTGCTTGAGCAGCTGAGCGTGGATAGTCTTCCTCCTCGCCTCCCGCTTCTTCGCGTCGTCCGTCTCGCTGCCTCGAGCCAGCGCGCGCATCATGCGGTCCAGCTCGTCCTCGTCTGCAGGGTTGCGAGAGTGCGAGAGCGCTGGCGGGAGGTCCCACGTCGCGGACGACATGCGCTTGCTCGCCGGCCGAGCGTGCTTGACGTCGTTCGAGCCGAGGCGGTCCTCGAGAGATGCGAACGCGGGCTCAGCAAGAGTGAGGTTGGTGACGGGCGTTGGAAAGGCCGAGACAACGGGGACTGAGATGGCGGGAGAAGAAGGGCTGTGCGTGATGTAGCGAGCATGAGGCGAGTCGGCGGGAGGCGGAGGGAAAGGCGAGCTTGTCGGAAGAGGAGAGAAGGCGCGAGAGTGCGACGATGCTGGCGATAAGGATAAGAATGGAGAGGATGCGTCGGATGACTCCGCCTTTCGCGCTGGGAAAGGCTGAGAACCCCGCTCTGGAGGATGGGAGGCGCGCGACGGAAAGACCGGGCTCGACGCATGCGAAGGCGTAGGCGAAGGAAAGAACAGTTTCGACGATGGCAGTCGAGGCGAAAGGGTCGCATGCGGAGGTTTTAGCTGGGAGCGAGAGGGAAAGACGATCGAGACGGGAGATGCGTCGGAAGGGGTTGCCGACCTCGTCTCTTGCGAGTGGACGGAGACGGCTTTGGGCGGAGCAGCTGGAAAGTACAGCCGCGAGGCGGGTCGCTGGGCAATCACGTCGCCCATGAGCGTGCTCGGCCCGGTCGACCGGCGAGGGCTGCGCGCTCGAGGCGAACGAGGCGCTTCAGGCGCCTTGTACGGGATCTCTGGACTCGCACCTTTCTTCTGCGCCAGTGTCGGAACAGAGGCGGCAGACGAGCGGCGCGACGAGATGGACGGAGGACGGGTATGAGAGGCTGGCGGAGCTTGAGGGAGAGCGTCGGGGAAGACGATATGCTCGGGCTGCAGAGCGACGTGACTGCTGTTGCTGCCAGACCGGTCGCGGCCCGGCGGCCGGTAGGGCTGGTCAAAGTGGACGCGAGGGCGTTGTCGCGGCGATCTGCGATGTGCTGGCTCCGTCTCTTCCGAGAAGACGATGGCTGCATCGTGCGTAACAGCAAATTGTCTGGTCGGCAAGCGAGGGGAATTTGAGAGGGAAGGTGGGAGAGGAGCTGTCGAAGAGCGGCGCCTTGCAGACCCATGGGCTGCGCAGGAATTGTGTGAGCGCCGCATGGAGCGGAAACAGGGAGAGCCGGAGTGCACACACCTGGCATCGGTTCTTCCAAGCCAGCCAACGCGAAACCCAAGCCAACGGCGCCCCCACCGTACACTGCTCGTCCTTCAGGACTGCCCTTTGCGCCCTTCCCGCGGACCGCCGTGCCTCTACTTCTCCGTCGACCAGCAGCGCGCGCTTCCTCCCTCTTCCGCCGTTCCAGCATGAGCGCGATCCCCGCCTCCGACGCCATCGTCTCCTCATCATAGTCGCGCTCACTGTCCGCCTCGTCGTCCTCGGTCGTCGAGGCCGTCGAGTCGTACATCTTGGGAAGAAGGGAAGGATGCGAAGGGAGCATGGCTGGCGAGATGTGCGTTTGGGATAGTCGGGATGCTATGGAGTTGCCCGAGCCTGTGCGGACGGGTGGCGCAGGTCGAGCAGGCACTTCGGCGTGTGCGGTCGACGGTGACGAGAGGACACTTCGGGGCGAGGAAGCTAATACGGGTGAGGGTATCGGCCGCAGAGGAGAGCGTGGCGGGCGGCTGAGGGATGCTGTCGACCCTGTTGAACGTGCTGGCGAAGGCGCTCGCCCGCTGCTGCCCTGTGTAAGCGGTGACAGCACAACCGGCGTCTGGGTGATGAAGGGACGAGGGGAGGCCAGATCGCTCGCCATGGCGCCGTAGGTCGCCTGCTGCAATCTTCGGCGGTACTCTAACCTCCTCCAGCAGTTGAACAGCACCAAGCACGAGTGAGAGCGTGAGGAAGACCGCTTCCCTTCGATGAGGCGATGTGCAACTTCAGGCCGGGGCCCGCAGTCTCTTGCTTCGGACTTGCTGTGCCGCGAGACTGACGCTCCAAGGAGATCCGCACGGTGCAACTCCGCGAACGAGGCTTTCAAGGGGGACAACGGAGGATGTCTTAGCGGAATGCGAAATGAAGGGTCGAGGCGGGCGAGCAGGAGGTCCGATGCGAAGGCTCGACGGGGCTGAGGATCTGCAGAAACAGCTGAGCACAAGCGCGCGAAAGCAACGGGCGAAGAAGCGGCGGGAGAAGCGGGACGAAGACAAATGGCCGCCTTCTTGCGAAGAGCTCCAAACGTCCAGCTAGCGATGCGGCATCCGACTGGGCAGGTCTGCATCGCTCGCAGCACGACACACACGTACCTCCAGCAGGCGCGAGACGACCCGCCGCGAATCACAGACGAAAACTGCTCGATTCCATTCCTCGCCTTTTCAAGCGAAATCTCGGACCGGTCGATGCGCTTACTTGCGCGAGAGGGGAGCAGCGTTGGGGCCGCGCGAGAGGCCGTCGGCGCCGGCGTAGCGGACCTGGCCACCAGCCTGCTTGATCTCGTCGGCGATGCGGATGAGCTGCGATCAACTCAGGGTCAGCGAGTCGGCCGATTGCGTAGGACTCACGCAGGCGTCGGCGCACCTGGTTGTACTGTTGTCGTGAGGCATAGGGAACATTGAGTCAGCTTAAGTTGAGCGGGAGTAATGGCCGGGAAGCGCACCTTGGCAACACGCTCCGAACGGCAGGGCGCGCCAGTCTTGATCTGGCCGGTGCCGAGACCGACGACGAGGTCGGCGATAGTGGTGCTGCGGGTGAGAAGTGGCGGAAGCGACGATGAGGCGCAAGCGAAGGAGGGGGAGAAGAAAAGTTAGCGAGGGCAAAGGGCGACAGATCTCGGCAACTCACTCCTCAGTCTCGCCCGAGCGGTGGGAGCACATCGTGCTGAACATCGCGAGGTCGGCGTAGGCAGTCGTGCAGGGGAGAGAAGGAAGGAGGTAGGGAGGGATACGTCAACAAGGCCGCATTTCGCGTTGGAGCGTCTCGCTCGAGGAGGCCTGGAGAGCGAGAACTCACCCCCAACCGTCGGAGGAAGCGAGCTGCGTACTGCGCCGTGTTAGCAAAGTCAGCGAATGTACATTCGAGCAGGAGCGGAAGCGGTAGCTGTCAACGCACGCCTTGATAGACTCGGTGATCGAGCCGATCTGGTTGACCTTGAGGAGCAAGCCGTTGCAAGCCTTCTTCTCGATGGCGCTGCGAGAATTGAGAGTGGTGAGTAAAGAACGATCACGAGCGCCAGGAGTCGACTCACGTCTGGATACGCTTGGGGTTCGTGACAGTCAGGTCGTCACTGCCGGGACAGACGAATGAGCGTGCGAGGTCAGGAGAGACAGCAAAGCAGATCGGATGTACCCGACGATCTGTTTTCGGAAAGCAGTCGTCAGCGGGGCTGTGGAAAGGACGGTGACGAGGTTGGCGCACCTGGATCTTGGTGTTCTGCGTCAAGTGAGTCCACGCCTCCCAGTCGTCCTATTCGACAATCGTGACTGTCAGCACCTGTGCGGACTCGGGGAGGATCAACGGAACGAACCTGGTCGAAGGGGTCCTCAATCTGCGGGCGGGACTGTCAGTGCCTGCCGCGAAACGCTCGAGCGAGCGGTGTGTACGCACCGAGACAATGTCGTACTTCTCGACGAGGTTGTTGTAGACCTCGGCGAGCTGCTGGCCAGTGAGCCACTTGGACGAGTCCGAGTTGGGGTTCTTGAAGCTGTGCAGCCGAGCGGGAATGTCAGGGCCGTGAGGAGAGACAGGAGAAGGCTGACTGGGACGCACTCGAGGTCGTACTTGCCGTCCTTGTAGAACTCGGACGAGGCAACGTCAAGACCGATCTGGACCTTGCCGGTGTAGCCCGCCTTCTCGATGGCCTCGGTGAGGAGGTCGAGCGACTCCTCGGCGCCCTGGACGTTGGGCGCAAAGCCTCCCTCGTCACCGACGTTGGTCGCGTCGATGCCGTACTTCTTCTTGATGACGTTCTTGAGGGTGTGGTAGGTCTCGGTGCCCATCTGCATCGCCTCGTCAAAGTCGGCGGCGCCGGTGGGGAGGAGCATGAACTCCTGGAAGGCAAGGGCGTTGCCGGCGTGCGAGCCGCCGTTGATGACGTTCATGGCCGGGACGGGGAGGATGTAGGGAGCCTTGACGCCAGCGAGCTCGGCGAAGTGGACGTAGAGGGGGACGCCCTGCGAGACAAGCAAGTGTAAGCGGCTGGACACGAAGAAGCGAGCCTTGAAGCGAAACACACCTTCTGGGCGGCGGCAGCCTTGGCAACGGCCATCGAGACACCGAGGATAGCGTTGGCGCCGAGCTTGCCCTTGTTGGGGGTGCCGTCAAGCTGGATGAGGAAGTTGTCGACGGCCTCCTGGTTGGTGATGTCAAGGTTGGCCTCGATGAGCTTAGGGGCGATCACGTCGTTGACGTTGGCAACGGCCTTGTGGACGCCTGCGCAGGGTCAAGAGTCAACAACCGTTACAGATCAGCGCAAGCTGAACAGCACGCACCCTTGCCGAGATACTTGGACTTGTCGCCGTCGCGGAGCTCGACAGCCTCATGAACACCGGTCGACGCGCCCGAGGGAACGGCAGCGCGGAAGAGGCCTGTACACGATTGGAGTCAGTATGGCATCCTTGTATCGCACTTTCGAACGTCGGACGCACCCTTCTCGGTGGTAACATCGACTGTGAGGTGGGAAAGAGGGTCAACACGTCGTCCTGGCTCCGCGCACGAATGCCAGCTCTACTCACCCTCGACGGTGGGGTTACCGCGCGAGTCCCAGATCTGTTCGGCGCAAGAACAACGCGAGATCAGCGTGTGTCCGAGCGACCCCATCCCGTCCCGGCAACCCATCTCCTCACTCTCCCCCAGCTTGTAGCGCCTAGCTCACCTGGCGAGCGTGAATCTTCTGGATAGGCATGCTGTGAGATGGGCACCGCGGCGCAACAGGCGGTGTGAGCGGAGCGAGAGATCCAGTTGGTGACGAGCGGGTTCGTTGGGCGATGAAGTCGAGCGGCGAGCGAGCGCAAGGTCAGCGATGGTCCTGGATTGTCTGATTGCGTTCAGTAGAGGCGCACGTGCTGTTTCTGAGTGGAAAGAGTGAAGGGGAAGAGGGAGAGCGCCAGATCAGTTCGCTCGTCGCCGTCCTTCCTCATCGATATCGCTCAGGGGGCGATATGAGGACGTGAGTTGATTCATCCGACGCACTGCTGCTCACTCTGCTCGCTTGTACTGCTCAACGAGGTCGTAGAGACGCCCGCTCGCCTCCTCCTCTCGTTCCGCCTTCTCCCGCTGGTCTCGGAATTTATCGCTTGTCGGGTCTCGATGACGGGGCCGCGCTGGACTTCGTGCGTCCACCCAGCAATACGAAGCGTCGGGTGGAGACGTCTGGGAGTCGCGGACGGGCGTTCTGACGAAGACCGCGGTTGCGGCTTTCTTCCCGCCGTCTCGCCCGCTGCTACGCCGATGCAGGCTCCCGGACCGTGAAGTAAGATGTTTTTTGAATGGGCGGCGGACACATGAGCCCGTCAAAGCGGCACGGCGGTCGCCCAGCGCGCGACGAGCTTGGCCTTCGCAAGTCGCTCTGATACGCTCGCGCTGGCTTCCTTCGACGGTTAGGGGCTCAGAAGTTTTGTTCACGAGGGATACAGGCTCTCGTCAACCCTCCGGCCGGAAGAGTACAGATTGACGACCGGATAGCCTTCCGACCAGGAGGGTCCTCGCTTGCTCTCTTTGCGCGGCGAAGCATTGGTTCGTCCTTCGTCGCTCGATTCTCTCAACGAGACTCGCCATCATGCTTCAGCTTGAACGTCCAACAGCAACCCTCTCGTCGCTTCCGTCCGAACTCCTCCTTAAGATACTCACCTACTCGCTCACCGCCGCGCTCCTTTCGCCTACACTCCTGGTCAACGGACAGTTCACGACTCTCCACATCTTTTGTCGGACCTGCGCGTTCCGCAATGTCGCCGGCGTGTGCAAGACTTGGCGCGCTATCGCCAGGGAAGTCGCCGGTCGCGAGGTGGTCCTGGGAAGCGGTTGCGGAGGCTCCGACCGAGACGCACAGGCTGCCAAGTGCCTCGAGGCAGACGCAGATCGAGCAGCGGCGGTCAGGACTGCCGACGCTAGTCTTCGAAGCGCTACTTTCGCAGGGCCAACGATTGGTACCGGCTTCGGGTTCTCGCCCTCGTCATCTGGCCAGTCCTTAGGTTTGGAGTTCGAGCCGGAGGACGTCGCGGGTCTTTCGGCGCGACAAGCCCGCCTCGAGGTGTGGCACAAGGAATGCGTCTCGCGGTGAGGACGTCCTGGCTTCTCCCACCATAAGACTCGTGACTGATACCTGCACTAATATCAATCAGGAGTCGACAGCGACTCGTGCAGCTCCTCGCCCTCTGCCGGAATTTGAGGAACCTCGACGTTGACCTCGGCTTCTTCGTCGACTTGCGCAACTCACCCTCGCTCGTCCCGCCTTCTCTGCGTTCCTTAACCCTGCGCAACGCGGACGCACCCCACATTGTCTCGCTTCTTCAGCGACTGCCTTACCTCGAAGACTTGACTTTGCGGCTTGCACTGTCGGTCCTTCCTTTTCTCGCGAGGGAGAATGTGACCAACCAGATTTGTCGCGCAGAGACTGCTTCCCTACCGCCGGCCTCGACGTTCCATGCGACACCCTTCCCAGCCTCCGCCGGTTCGAGCTCTCCACAACAGCTTTCGGCACGACCTCCCTCTCCTTCGTCCTCTCCCTTCTCTCGAACTCGCACGAGTCGCTCAAGTCCCTCACCCTACGCAACAAAGGCGCGACAAAGCCGACGCTCGAAGCGTTCCTGCCGGTCGCGAGGGGTCTAATCGAGCGTTTTGCGGACAGGCTGGAGGACTTGGTTGTCAAGGATATCCCGAGAGGCGGTAGACGTGCGCCAGGTGAGTGCGAGTTCGAGAGTCGTCTTCCAGCGAGAGTCTTGACCCCTTGCCCCCCTGCGACAGGCGAGAGCCCGCTCGACTGGTTCCCTTCGCGCGCAACCTCGTTTCCTCGTCTTCGCTTCATCCATCTGACCGGCCTCTCCTGCCCCTCTCCGTCCTTCTTCACCCAGCGCCTCATGGTCCCTTCTCCTGCCAATGACGCCTCGCCAAAGTCATCCGGCCTCCGCTCCTTGACTATCGAAGATTTTGACTCGCCCACCGCTTTGCCGCTCGTCGAGGCGCTCAAGACAGTTCCTGCCTTGTCGCGTCTTGTAGAAATCCGAGTAGCGTTCGCGATGGAGAACATGGCGGCGGGCAAGGACGCGGAGGCGTGGAAGGAGGGGAAGGAGGCGATTGAGGCGTGGTGTGAGGGGGACAAGCGTGAGGACGGGCGGAAGACGACGTTAGTCGCGGGCTGGCACATTGCGCGAGTAGAGCAAGCAGGGATGTGGTAGGCTGCGTGGGCGGTGAAAGCAATGGCGCAGGCAAGGATGAATGGAGACACGGCGTAACGTCGAGCAGTCGAGAGGGAGCGGAAAGCGTGAGCTGTAAGGCCGGCGGCGATTACTCCGTCGTCTGCAGAACCGAAAAGCCCGACCAGACAACGAGAAGGAGGGAAGGTCGTGGGAAATGCGTTGCTGTACAACAAGGTCACTGATCTTCGAACCGCAAGTACGGCACTGATCCTCCTCAAGCGCCCTCGACGCCACCCTCGCCCCTTGAGCTCCTCCTATCGAAGGCGGCTGAAGAAGTTGTAGATCTGTTGCAGGAGTTCGAGGCCGACTGTTGGAGGGAAATGGCGAAGTGGGAACGGCGGGGAGCGAAGAGGGACGGGTGGCAAGGAGGATAGTCAGCCTCTCGTCGCAAGGACAGTCTGTGGGAAGGAACGCACATCCACCGACGATGAGGAACAAGAAGAGCCAGATGATCCAGCGCGGGAGGGCCTTGCGCTCGAGGGGGTCCGGCTGCTTCAGCTTGTTGACCTTGCCCACTTTGGACTGGAACGCCTGGTTGCGCTTCCTCAGGTCGATGTGCGAGCCGGCCTGCGAGAGTCGAGAGGTGTGAGCGAGTGGTCGAGGCGAAGTAACGGCGGCAGCGCATGGGGTCGCCGCAGATTGGCAGGGCGTATCGAGTGTAGCTTTTCGACTGCTGTACGCACCATTATAAGCGTCAAGCGGGAGGAGGGCGAGGTGGGCGAGGACCAGTCCACGTCTCGCGGCGACGACGCGACTTGGGAGAGGACCGGTTCGACGTCCAGCGCTGACTGGCTTGCCTGACTGCTGGACAGCTAGCCACAGCTACTCAAGACGTCTACGTCTTGCCCGCTGCTCGCTCGGAGCTTTCGCGACACCGCCTCCACTCACCTCCTCGTCCTCATCAGTTTTGGGACATCTCTCCACGGCAACGCATTGGAGGGCCACTCTGGCGTGCTGAACATGGTTCTGTAAGACAGGAGGAGCGTCCCTGGCTCTCCCGCATCGTCTGGCGCCCGCCTGTTCGTCCCCTGCCCTCTGTTTTTCCCTTGCTCCTCCGCGGATAGTCCGCCTTTGCGCTGCGGCCGCGCCATTCCGTGGGGCATGCTGTCGAGTCTCTCGTCTCTTCGTCCTCTCCCTCTCGGCCGCACCCTCTCCCTCCGTCGCTTCGACTGCGCTCTCAGGATGGCTCGCACCGCTGCTCAGAAGTTCTCCCGGCCCCTCTCGACTCGCAGGACTGGCGGACAATCCACGGACGAGCAAGGAGCCTCTCCAGCGTCTGCCTCGACAGAGCGCAAGGCTCGCCGCGTCGTCGTTTCTGGCACGCGCAAGACGGTCGTCAAGGGGCGTGTCGTGCCAACCTCGGGTCGCATCGTTCAGAACTGCGACGGCTGTCGCGAAGGGAGGAACAGGGTACGTGCGACGAGATCTCAACGGATCGAGCAGGCTTGACATTATGCCCGTCTCCAGTGTGATCGACTAGAGCGTTGCAGCGAATGTGCGTCCTCCTGCTTCTCTCTCACGTTCGAACGCTGACGCGCGTCTTTCCAGGTGTCCGTGGCGTCCCCGAGCTTGATCCCGGCAAGTCCTTCCAAAGCTGACCTCTGCGCTTCCAAACAGCGCATGCGCGGACGAGTCTGCACCTACTCTGCAGCGGGACCCAGTAACGCGCAAATGTGCGTTCCTTTCGCTAACGAGAGCGACGGACTCAAGTTGACCGTCCGTACGGTGTCTCCAGCGGCTCGAGGCCTTTCCAGCAGAACCAGGAGGAAATCGCGCGGCTCAAGAAGCAGGTCGACATCCTCGCTCGCGTGCTCCGCCTCACTGAGGACGAGCTCGAGGCCTTGAGCCTGGAAGCTGGCGGTCCTCTTAACCCTCCGCCACCCTCTCGCAACTCGCCGCCGCCGGACCCGCGACCAAAAGACAGGTTCGACGCGATGTTCTCCCCTGGAGACCCGCTCATCGACCTGTGTAGGGCGGCAGCGGTCGACAGCGACATGCCCACCGAAGACTCGCAATGCGCAGCCGCCGGACCTCCTCCCGCCAACCTCAATATCCGCGCCGCCGGACCTCCTCCCGCCAACCTTGACATCCGCAACCTCTACAACCTTTACGATGACATGCCCATCACTTCCAGATTGCCACATCGCTCGTAGCCGAGAGGCAGCAGTGTCTATCCATTCGTAATATAGTGTGTACACCACGCCGAGTTCTACGATCAGATCGCTGCGTGCTCCTTCCTCCTGCCTACACCCGGCTTTGGCCCATCCGCATCCTTCGCCTTGGCCATACTCTCCCACCGACTCTTCATGTTCGACACGCCCGCAAACCGCTCCTCCTGCTCTTCGCTCGCTCGCTGCGCTGTGCTGGGCGAGTTCTGCACCGACGATGGAAGCGAGCGAGGTGCGCCACCACCGAACGACGGGCGGGAGGCGTGGCCAGGCGAGAAAGCGGAACGCTGACTGCTTGGCGAGCCAGGCGGCAGAACAGGCTTGAACGGCACGCGAGTACCGCTCATTGTTGGGGCGAAAGTAGGCGTCGCAGGCTTGGGTGGCGGCGCCGGCGCTTCGTCGTCCTCCTTCTCCTCGGCGACCGAGACAGGCGACTTCATCGAGGCGCTCGCCGACGATGCCGGCGCGCCCCACTGAGGGAGACGCTGAGGCTTGACCTGGTCGCGGTAGTGCGTGACGTGCGACGCCCCGCTGCCGGTGCTCGAGCCGGTCGAGTCCTTGCGTAGACCGACGGGCTTGACCCCAACTGGCGGAGGTCCGCCGGTCAAAGGGCCACCGAGACCTTCGTAGCGCGAAACGAGCGAGTTGATAGCCGCCTTGCGATTGCTTGACACTGGTTTTGGCGCGACGATAGGCGGCGAGATCGGCTTCGAGATGGACGAGAGGGAAGGCGACGTTGGCAGAGAAGGCGACGAAGGCGCATCGAAGCGCGGGAGCGAAGAAGTGGAAGTCGACGACGGGAGGGGAGGGAGAGAGGGAGACTTGGCCGACTCATCGTCCTTTTCGTCCATCAGGGAGGGCGCACCGTTGCTCTTAGGCGCAAACTTATGGATGGACGCAAGGGCGGGACCAAGGTCGATGCCTCCTCCGCCCTCGCTCGTGCTCGATGCGAACGACGCCTGAGAATCTTGCCGTGCGGCCGGCGCATCGGCTGTAGGGTCGGAGACAGAGAGAGAAGGAGGAGAAGCGGCGAAGGTCGAGGAACTTGAGGCGGCTGCCAACGTTGCTGGCTTTACCGAGCCGAACTTCGGACGTCCTGACGCTGTGGGCACAGTTCGCGGCGCAAAGTCGTCATCGTCGAAAGCCGGCGCCTTGGGCTTGCTGTCCTGACGAGGCGTCGGTGCGGCCGTCTCCTCATCGCTGGAATCGTCCGCCTCCTCCTTCTCGACCACCCTCTCCCACGTTTCCTCCGCCTTCGCTGGCTTGGTCACCTCCTGCGGCTCGTCAAGAGTTAACGCCGGAAAGCGCTCCTCGACTGCCTTGACGCCCTCATCGACTGGTGCGGAAGGCTCAGCCTGAACAGCTTCGGCTGAAGTTGACTTCGGCGAAGGTACCGGAGCGGCGAGCGGCGATGCGCCGCCGGATGCTAGGCTCATGCGCTTCGTCGGGCGGAATTTCTCGCGCTCGCCGACGGAGCCCGTCGACGGGAACGTCGGCGACCCTGGCTGACCGCCGAGGAACGACATCCGCTTGCTGGCAACACTGCCTGCAGCAGAAGAAGCCGGTGGAGGGATAGGCGAAGTCGCGCTGGGCAGGGGCGACTTGCTGAGCGAGCGAGGTGCCAAAGCGTCCATGTTCGAATCATCATCGTCGCCGAGCAAGTCAAGAGTCGGCTTATTCGCGGTGGCGGACGCTGGTGGCGAAGTGAGGTCGAGGTCGGGAATCGAGGATTGCCGCAGGGACGACTGGCCGTTCGGTTGAGCCGGACGTTCGGTAGGTGGCTTCCAGTCCGCCATCAAGCTTGGGCTGGTCTGACTACCGCGCGAGACGAGCGCTGGTTTCGGCGCCGGTGCGGGCGGAGACTTCGCTCCTGGCGAGGGCAGCGGAGGCGGGAGAGACGATGGTGAAGCAGAAGCTGCGGGCGGCCGGCGAGGGAGCGGAGGTCCAGGTGCAGCACTCGCGTCGCCGGTGAGCTGTGAGGGCATCTTCGAAGTCGGAGGCGCGGTTTCCTCCATGCTATTGGGGGAAGGCTTGGCGGGCTGCGACGCTGGCGGAGGAGGCGAGACCAGAGATGCGAAGTCGGCGTTGATGTCGGGGAACGTCGCCTCAAACCGTCTTCGCTCGTCATCATCAGCTGCCGGAGTGTCAATGTCCATGGGCTTAGGCGAGATGACGGCAGTCCTGCCGAGGTCGGCCGGCGGCGAGAGCTCGGCGAACATCGAGGCGTTGCTCGGCAGCTCGACGGTGGTCTCGAGCGTTGCATCGGCCGTGGCGAACGGCTGAAGTGCCGAAGATGGAGCGAAGGCGTCGTCGAAGCCCTTACCGGGTCCAGGCGGCGACTTGACGCCGTTCGCCTCCTTCGGCGCGCTCGGAGGTCCACCGCTGCTTGACGCGAAGGCCTCCCACTCCTTCTTCCTCGACGCCGCAAACGACTCAAATCGCTCGCCTTCGACTCCTCCGACAGTCGCCATCCCTGTCCGGACCTGCCGCTCGGGCGTGAGGGCGGCGCCGCCTCCGACAGGTGCCGTACCCTTCGTCGGGCGGCCTCGCCGCATCGGCGCGATTTGGTTTGCCATACCGCCGAGGCCTGGAACCGAAGCTGAAGGAGCGGCGCCAGGAGCGTCGGTGAGGATGGAGGACGTGGGTGGTGCGGGGGAAGAAGGGAGCGAAGGCGGGCCGGCAAGGGAGCCTGACGGTGACAGTACAGAGGAGCGGGATGCGACAGGGTGAGACGAAGCAGGAGAGCTGGTGGAGGCCGATGATGCGTATTTCTACAGGCGAAAGCTATCAGTCAGCGGGCAAAGAGACGGAAGCGAGACTGCGACTTACGTTCTCGAGCCTGACAGACACGCCTCGTAGCCGGCAGACCATCTCGTGGACCTGGTAGATGTTCGGACGCTGCGACGCCCGTTCTTGCAACATCGAGGCGATCAAGGCGCGGATCTGGGAGGAATAGGCGGGGTACGGCGGGAACTGCGGAAGGGAGCGCTGTCAGGGACGATAATTGGACGCATGCGAGCTTGACAAACCTTGTACTGCGCGTTGAGGATAGCGAGAGGGCCATGCTCTTCGAACGGAGTAGTGTAGAAGCAGAGCTTGTACAGCAAGACGCCAAGAGCCCAGATGTCTGCGCGATCATCTCGTCAGCTCAGCACCCTCAGGTCTCTCAGGAGCTAGCGAATCAAGCGCACCGATCTTCTCGTCAAAACCCTTCCTGCCCCACACGTCGACCAGCTCCGGGGCGCGGTATTGCAGCGTCGTCGTCTTGTTGATCTCGAGCTCAATCTTCTGTATCCCCTCGACGCTCGTCGGGACCTTGTCGCGCGGAAGAGGCTTGCACGTCGAGCCAAAGTCGCAGAGTTTGTAGGTTTGCGGAGGCGTGAGGAGGATGTTTTCGACTTTGAGGTCGCGATGGATGAGAGGCGGGGACTGGTAGTGCATGTGGGCGACGGCCTGTAACGATAAAAGGGTCAGTGAGGGAAGCGAGCCTTCGTACGAGCAAGGCAACGCACCTCGACGACGTCGCTGAAAATCTTGAGAATCTCGCCCTCCGTCAGTCGGTTCTGCAGCCGCGTGTTCATCATGTCGATGATTCCACCGCCTACAACGGCATTGAGTGAGCATCAGCGACCCCACGCCGTGTGAAGAGGGAAGGGGAAACAGACGCGCCTGGACACCATTCCATGAGGATGTAGATTTCGTACCCCTTGCTTCCGTCGACACCGCCTGGCAAGTCCGCGACGGAGGCCTCAATCATGTTGACGATCTTGGGATGGTTCTTTAATTGACGCTGCGTAAAAGGCGTCGCCGGTCAGCCTCTCGCCGTCTGATGGGCGAACTTCACGGGGCCGCAGTGAGGCGAAACTCACCATGACTTCGACCTCCTTTCCAACTTCCGTTACCCCACGCTTGTCCGGCACAACCATGCGCTTGAGGACATGCTTGGTCGTTGCGGCAGGCGAGCCTTTCGGGAGAGGAACGGAGGACGTAGCAAGGTAGACGTGGGCGAATCCTCCTGTGAGCGCGCGGGAAGACCACGATCAGCGATCTGAGAAGTGACAAGTACTCTGTCCGCACGCCTCGTCCCGCCAAAAAGCAGTCCACGGCCCTACATCGCCCACATCGTCATCCCTCAACGAGTTCGGGTCCTCCGCCGACCGCAAGAACAGCTGGTTTCGGACGCACCTTCGCTCAAGAACTTATCCACGGTCACCCTGTACTCCCCAACATCCACCACCGTCCCAGGCGGCAGTGTGCCGGGAGGGCCGACCGCTGGTGCTGGCGCAGGCGCCGCTGGGTAGACAGCAGGCTGAGGGGCAAAGCGCTGCGGTTGTGGCGGTAATCTGGCAGCGTAGGCCATCTGGGCTCGTCAGGCGGGCCACACGAAGCCGAGCGAGCGCTGGTGACGAAGTCGACCCGACCGAGCGATGCGGGGGGAAGAAGTGGTCGCGCAAGGCGGTTCGTTTGGCAGTTGCGGGTGTGGCAGAGTCGTGTTAGAGTGCAAGGAGCTGAAAGACGAAGTCCAGCGAGCCAGCCGAGCTGTTCGTCGTCGCCCAAAGAACTCTCACCGTCACTCTTCCTCCTCGACCAACTCTTTTCTGGCTCCTCGTCTTTCGCTGGCTAGGATGGCTGCTCAAGGCGGCGACAGCGATGCAGAGTCGGACTGCTCGGCTCTCTCGTCGCTCTCTGCCCTTGCCGCCCGCTGGTCTTCCCTCGAAGAACCTACCCCACCTCCTCTCGTTCAGAGCGAAATTGTCGCCTTTACAACGCGTCTATCGGCGGTCATGGATGTTGAGCAGGAGGAGGAGTATTCTGGGCACGACCAGCAGGCGCAAGCAGACCCCTCGACGCGTCGTTCGACTCGCGTACCCGTCTCGCCCGACGCGAAAATTGGCCAAGTCGACGCTGGCTCAGAACCGTCTTGCACCCCCTCGGGAGTCGTCGAAGTCGGTTCAGGGATTGCGAAGAAGCAGGCGCGCGGGCCGGCGAAGTCAGCAAGGGAGGACAAGAAGCGCTCGAGGTCGAAGAAATGGCACACTCCGCGTGGCGACGACGAGTACGAGGGCAAGCATGACCCGGCGCTTGCGAGGAGGTCGAGTAAAAGGAATCGCGAGAGCCGCGATGGAAGGCAGGCGGAACCGGGCCTGGCAATTGCGTCGACTTCATCTGCCCCTCCTCTCGACAGATCTCTCGCTCGCATTGACATGAACCGCCCCCGCGTCAAGCGACCTCGCCCCTCTGAAGCCGACATGCTGCGCTCGAATGTGCCAGAAGCGACTCTCGACCTCGCCGGACTGACTCGCCGCGCCGTCATCTTTGCTGCTTCGTCCGCTCAACCACCCGTCGCGCCTTCCGAGGACGACACACTCGGATCGGCCATCAATGCGGGACCGTCGAGCAAGAAGGCGAGGCGGAAGGAGCGCGAGGTGCAGAAGAAGCTCACGAAGCAGAGTCGCGAACAGGCTGAACTCTCGCGCGACTTCTTCGCCTGCGCGCCGACCCTACTGTCGGACGACGACGAGAAGCCGTCGACGAGGAGCTCGAAGCGTCTGCGGTCCTCGATCGCTCCGAGCAACACCTCACCACTCTCGCCAATCGCCTCGACGTTCGCCGCTCAGCCACACTTCGACGGACTGGAGATAATCGAGAGTCGCGCACTCGTGGTGACACAAGCAGGCATGAAGGAGGATTCGATACAGGAGGAGCGCAAGGACGGCGCGGCATCGGGCAGGCCAAGGCGCGAGGTTGCGGAACTGTCGCGCGACATTTGGGCCGTCCCGTCCGAGTCGATCGCCGCAGACGAGAAGCCGACGACGAGGGCGTCAAAGCGTCTCCGCCTAGCCGAATGTCCCGCTGTCGACTCAACCGCCGAAGATGGAGGGTTGCCCGCCGGCGAACCGCCTACCGCGCCTCTCTTCGCCGTCGAGTCGCTCTCCGAACCTATGACGGCCGACACAACAAGCGCGGAGGGGACGAAGCGCAAGAAGGCGGGGCGGAAGGAGCGCAAGCCGAAGGAGGAGCGCAAGAAGGCGAAGAAGGGTTCAGGCGGCGCAGGTCGCGAGGTCGCCCACCTGCAGCGCGATTTCTTTTCGATCTCAGCTGGCGATGCGCTGGCGGAAGGGCCTGGACGGTCGACGAGGACGTCGAAACGTCCACGCGAGTCGTGCATGATCGTCTCTCCACCCGAACCGGCACCGACTTCAGCAGCGCCTGCCTTGATGGACATGGTCATCGAGGCCGACCAGGCGAACCAGACTTTTGACGCCCCGAGTACGGATCCGTCGAATGGGCTCCTCAAGCGCAGCACGAGGCAGCGACGCCCACCCGCAAGATTCGACGACGATCCCGACAGGTTCACCATTGTGCGCAATGCGGAGATCCTCGAGGAGCAAGAGATGAGGGCGAGGATGAGAAAGGATTCCGCGACGAAGGCGACGTCTTCCACAACGGCTACCGCCGGACCTTCTCAGCCGGGCGAGACTACGAGGCAGTTGGCGAAGAAGCCGACGCCGCCTACTCTTCCGTCACTTGCGGAAATCGGACTGCTCGAGCTGCCACTCCCGGATCCGCTCAGCGTTCACCAAAATTCGCCGACTACGCCTACACCTTTTCCTCCAGCACCCGCGACGGCTCCCGCTCTACCAGCCGCCTCCGTCTCTGCCTCGACCGCGCCCGTCAAGAAGACGAAGAAGGCGCGCAAAGCCGTTCCAATTGTCCCGACAGACCCGTCAACCTTCCTCTGTCAGCCCGTCACCAGCGTTCCACCCGTTGATGGCGCCTGCGTCTCCGGCTCGACCACGACTCCCGCGAACACTGTGCCAAAGAAGGCTCCCAAGCACCCGCAGGCGACCAAAGCTCGCGTTCGACATCCTGCTCTCGACTCTCGCGCCTCGTGGGTCGAGCCGGAGAGGAACCTGACCTTGACGAAGGGCGGTCGTCCCCCGATCTGGTGCGAAGGACGGCAGGAGCTGTGCGAGACGCTCAACTACTTCAAGGCGTATCAGGGCGGACATTGTGCGTCTTCCATGCTCGTGAACACCGCTTCCCTCACTCACTTTCTGCGCTCGTTCAGACGACTCGCAAGAACGCTGTCTCGGCTACTTACTCGACGGCTTCGGCTCTGCCAACGACGTCTGTACCGACAAGGGCAAGGTTGTCATCTCGCAGTGCGTCCCCGTGATTTCTGCCCTTCATCGCTGCTTCGGCTGACGGTCGTTTTCGAATTGCAGCGGCGGCGGATGCGGCGAGGTCGTTCCCGTCACATCAGCAACGTCGACCTCGAAAGCCACCTCGTCAAGCACGATCAAGACTTCGAACGCCTCGTACATCTACCGCCTCAAGTCGTCCCAGACTCGCGACAACCTCCGACTGCGCGCACTCTTCAACTGCCTCGAGACGCAGACACCCGTCGTCTTGCTCGCCGGAGCCGGCTGGACGTTCTTTCCGAAGTTGAGCTCGCTGGGATCGAGGATCAACGAGGACGGGGAGGAGGTCGACAAAGTCCGGTATGCGGTGCTGGGACACTATCTCGTGACGGACATCTGGGTGAGTGAGGGAAGTGCATCCTAGACCGACGCAGACGCTGAGCAGCTTTCACAGCCCGAAGGAGAACCGATTGAAGACGACGCCACGTCGGAGGGAAAGGAAAAGCCCGGCCACTTCGTCAGGTTCAAGGTGCGCTTCCTCAATCGCTCGCTCAGTCATCGTACCGACGCTCCTGCCCTCTACCAGGTCCGCTTCGAATGGGTTCCCACGCAAGGCAAGCCGTGGTTCGAGGATCACATCGGTGACGAGGCGTGCGTCTCCGTCGCTCTTCTACTCTTCGCTTCGCTCCATGCTCACGTTTGCGCGGTATGCAGCACTTCGAAGGAAGCGACGCCCGAACCCTCGAGCCCCGCCAGCGACGCAGCATCGCTCGACTCTGGCTTCGTCGACATCATGGAGCCGAACGCAGATCAAGAGTCGACGGACGAAGGCTTCGTGACCTGCGAAGCATGCCATCAGACGCATCGCCGAGTCTACCAGGAGCACGTCTCCTGTTACAACGAAGCTTGCTCGAACTTCTTCCTCGTAAGTTGCACGGCTTAGCGAGTCGAGCGATACTGAATGTCTACCTACACAGGTCGACGGCGAGATGCACCATCCATCGTCACTTACCTACCAGCCTTCCATTCTCGCGCCATCAGATCTACCGCAGGATACCCTCGTTCCACAGTCGCTCTTTCCTCGGACCCTCCAATCGCTTTCTGGCGAAAGCGCTGCGGCCGACTACTCCGCCGAGGCGTGGCGCGGCTTTGGCTGCACAGCGTGCGGACGCCTCTCGAGTCGAGCGGACTGGATCAAGCTGAAGTGCGCGGGGTGCGGCGCCGAGGGAAACACAATGGGCAAGGCTTTCACGATTCAGGATTTGCGCATGGAGGAACGCCTCGCTGCGATCAAGGCTGGCAAGATCCCGCCGTCGGACTACAAGCCGGTGCAGCCTGTCTTCGTCGAGCCGTCGATGCGCGTCCGTCCGATCCTCCACATCCCAGGCTGGGAGGGCTACACCGTCGAGATGCTCCCGCCAGTCACGTCCGAGGACGATGAAGAAAACACTGCGAGTGGCAGCAGCGTTGGTCGAGCCCTGGCTCACCACCTCTGGCCCGTGGACGAGGAGGAGGCGGAAATGGCCGACGCCCTCTTCGAAGGGTACCAAGGCGCCGAAGCGGGCGAACTCTTCCGTCGCAACAAGCTCTCGAGGCACCACGGCGAGTCTCTTTCCGCTCTTCACCCAGACGAGCGAAACTGACCGTCTCGATCTACAAGCTGTCGGCGGCCTACTTTGCCAGCAATGTGAGTACAGCATCTCCCGGCGCACGTCCCGCTTCTGACCTCGGATGTCTGTAGTTACGTTCAATGCCGGCGAGCACTACCGCAACGCTATCACCGCAAAGACGTACCCGTTCCCTCCTGCCGCTCTGGACGCATCGTCCATTGCGGACGACAACACGACCTACGCTCCCAAGTGCACTCGAGAAGCCCGCAACCACCTCAAAACGGTCGTCCAGCTTCTTGTCGGCCCGAACGAGCTTGCCGACTTCAACGAGATCCTCTCGGTCGCGTACATGAGCGGGGGCAAGATGAACGTGAGTCGCTTTCAGACTGTGTCTTCCGTTGCTGCGAGGCTGACACTTGTGCGCTTACGCAGTACCACGACGACGGTGAACGCGGACTCGGTCCCTATGTTGCCTCCGTCTCGCTCGGCAGCGACGCGCTGATGACCTTCCGCGCCAAGGGGAAGAAGAAGACGCGTGCGTTCGGCGGAGGCGCTGGCCGAACGGGCAAGAAGGCGAAGGCTGCTGCATCAGCGGACGATGCTAATGAGGAGACGGAGGATGGGGACGGGAAGAAGGCTGACAGGAGCAAGAGGACCGTCTGCAAGATGCGCCTCCGCCACGGAGATGTCATGGTCATGGAGGTACGCTTGTGGTCAACTCTCTTCCGGCGGCACTCCGAGCTGAGATCGGCGTACTTGCAGGGCGAGGAGATGCAGCGTCTCTTCGAGCACAAGGTCGAGCCTGAAGGCTTGCGATACGGTGCGTTCGACTCCGCCTATCATTCATCCCGAGCCGCATGCTGATGCTCCTCAACGCATCGCAGCCGCTACCGCCCGCTTCGTCGGGCCCGACCACCTCAATCCAGCGCCGAAGCCTCGTCCTCAGCCCGCTTCTAGCGGCCTGCGCTTCGCCTACCAGGAGTCGGCTTCGAGCTCCGCCGCTCCCGCTCTCTCCAACGTTGGTGCCTCGGCGAGCAAGGCTGCTTACGTCGTCCCGCCCGAGTCGAAGAAGCCCGCCGGCATAGCAGGATGGCAGGCCTACGTTCAGCAGAAGGACGCGCAAATCTTTCCCTCAGCCGTCCCGACCGGCACGCAGACTCCAGGCTCGTCAGCTCGTCCGGCTGCTCGTCGTCAGCCGACTTTCATCCAGCCCTCCCAAGTCCCGCCTGACGAATGGACCCGTCCCAAGATTCCCCTCAGCGCTTTGCCGCCTCTTCCCTCTCTCCCGCCCGCCTCACAGCCGTCGTCACACTGGACGCTCACGGTCCTTGCGGGTCTTCCCCTTCGTCCGCCCGGTCCGCTTCCCTCGCCAAACCCGCTCGCAACGCACATCCCCATCCGCATGTCGCAGCCCACGCCTCCGCCTGCGCCAGCTCCCGCATTTGGAGCGCCTCCGCAGGTGATGCAGCCTCCGTTGCTCGCACAGAGCGCGATTGAGCGGCGACGAGCCGGACTACTCGCGCAGAACCAGGTGATGATGATGGCGCCTTGGGTACCGGTCAACGTCGCGCCGACGTTCGCCCCGATGGGCGCGATCGTCTTCCCGACGATGGCCATGCCGATGCCGCAGGCTATGCCACGTCCTTTCTGAGCCAGACCGCCCGCTTCTGCTTCGACCTCGCCGTACTCTCTCCTCCCTCTCGCTTATGTTGCGTTATCCGCTTCTCCCCTGCTGTGTCGTCCATCATCCGTAGCTTCAGTTCGTGCCGTCCGTCATTCGCTCCTTACGCATCGTTCGTGAGCATTCCAGCCCTCTCGCTTTCCACCTCCCAAGCTGTGGTCTATCCGCCGGATACAAGAGCTGGGGAGCACGGGGTGACGATCGCTGAGACGTCGCGCTGGCATTGCAGGAAACGGATGCCGCCAATGCGAGACGAGAGGAGAAGAAGAGGGTATCGAGATGCTGGGTATTGTTTGAGGGGAGGGTGCGCGCTACGCCTCGACTGCTGAGAGAGGCTGTCGAAGCTGTTCTGCCGCTGCTCGGATCTGTGCGTACGTCAGAAAGCGTCAGACATGCGGTAGGAGAGTTGGCCGTCAGAGGTCAAGGAAGTCCTTCGAGACGCACCTTCTTGTCCAGGACTTTCCACGGTGCAGCCTCTGTCCCTGCGAGTACGAGGAGGAAGCCGCCAAGAGCGATGGAGGCGATGCGGCCGTACTGCAAGGAGACCAGGGGGGTGAGCAACCGGTGCGAGGAGAAAAGAGGCGAGTGGGCGACGCACTTCCGACTCGAGCATGAGCGGCTCCTTCTCTTGCGCCTTCTCGCCGTTCTCGCCGCGCTCACTCTGCTGCGCCTGCCACGCCCCGCCAGCTAACGCTGCATACCGACTCGCTCGCTGGTCCTCGTCCTCCTCGTCCTCGCTCGGCCGGACAGGTGGCCATGGCTCCTTTGTCGGTACGGAATGCGAAACCAGGACGCTGTGTCCTGCTTGAAGCGACGCGACGAGAGCGGTGTGAGGGGAACCGTCTCCGGTGGGGGCGACGAGGTGGTCGAGGAGTGTGAGGAGCGGGGCGGGGAGAAGGAGGGGCATGGTGTGGAGAGTCTCAAGAGCCGTCCAGTCCAGCAAGCAGTCCCTTTCCTGACTTGCGCGGGTGAGATGGCGCGGGGGACCTCGACAAGCCATTCCTCCTCAGGCCAACTCCTCCTTGTGCCCGTCCTCACCGCTCCGTTGCTCGAGTTGGGTTTGCCAGTGCTGCTGTGCGATTGCTGAAGTGCCGTCTGTACCGGCGACACCTACTCAGGCTCGCCCATTCACCGTCTCCTCATTCTCATCAGCTCTTCCCCGCCCACACCGAACGGACCCCTTCCAAGTACTCGCACGGCGCCGTAGACTTCTACACGCAACGCTAGACTCTCGACAAACCTCCCATGCGCACCACGACTCCCCTCGTCGCAGCGACGGCATTCGCGGCGGCCGCTTCCCTCGCCTTGGCGCACGGGGACCATGCAGAAGTCGATGAGAACCCGGATGCGACCTACGCAGAGCTGCACATGGCTCAGGAGGTGCGTCGCTCGTGTCGAGACGCGTTGTCGGACGGGGACGACGAGCTGACACCCGCGTTGTACCCCTCGAACCAGCACCACATGGACTCGTTCGACATCCAGGCGTTCTTCCACCTGCATGACCTGAACCGGTGAGTGGACGACAGCAGTTTGGCGTCACGCCTCGCCCGTCGAGCGGCCGCTGATGCCGCCTAGTGATCTCCCCTCACAGCGACGGCGTCCTCGACCGCAACGAACTCGAGTCGATCTACGGCGTCCACCACGAGAAGCGCCGCAAAGGCGCCAAGAACCTCGAGGTGCACACGCAGCAGGCGAAGGACATTGTCGAAGCTGTCCTTGCCAAGCTCGACACGAATCAAGATGGCGTCCTGACGATGAGGGAGTTCGTCGCGGGAGGAGTCGGTGGACTGCCGAACTTCAAGGGTGTCGAACACCTCGGGCATCACTACGGTGCGTCCCGCGCTTCCAGCATGGTGCGAAGTCTACGCTGACGATTCCTACCCGCAGACGCCGAAGGAGAATATTTCTTGCAGTACGTCCGCGCCCTCTTTCATCTCGATGTACTCGTTGCTGAATCTCTCACACCCGCAGCCACGAGGAGAAGTACCACAACACGCCCGAGACGCAGCGCGAGGAGGACTACGTTCACCCTGAAGGTGCGCGCCGTTCACATCGCTTCGCCCCTTTTGTCCGCTAATCCCTTTCCACGCAGACATCGAGCACTTCCTCTCGCACGAAGAGATCGAGGAGCAGGAAGACGAGCGCGTCCGCCACTTCACGGGCGAAGAGCCCGATTTCACGCCTCAACAAGCTGCCGCCGCGTCGCCCGAAGAAGTCCAGCAGCACATCTTCAACGAGCTGAACGGGCTCGCTGACGAGGCTACGACGGCTGATGAGAAGGCGTTCGTAGAGAAGGCGACGGCGGACGAGGACAAGGGCAAGCCGCATGCCGAGGTGGTCAAGCCGCTCGGGCAGAAGGAGATGCCTCCTCCGACATACAACCCCGCCGGCGGGGCCGCGCAAAAGATGTTCGAGACTCCTCCGCTGGACGACGGGTCGCCCGAGACTGCGCCGACGCCGCAGGAGCGCGCGAGGCGCGAGCGCGCGCAGTTTGCGAGGCAGCAGGCGGCCAAGTTTTCGAAGGATGTCAGGGAGGCGATGAAGCGTGGTGAGTGGGGGAGTGGGCAGGGCGCGGACAACAAGGGGTCGTTTGCGAGGCCGAAGGATGCGGCGGACAGGTTGAGGAGGAACGTTCCGTACAAGTACAAGGTGCGCTCTAACTAGCTCGCCTTCCTCGCTTAATGTCCGCTGACGCTGTCTTCGTCGTGCGCAGGTCCGCAAGACGTGGTTCGAATTCTAGTCTGTTCCGTCGTCCGTCTCCCGTCCGTCCTATCTCCCACTATTCCCCAAGCTGTATCCACCCGTGTTCCCACTCAAGCTGTCTGGCTGCATTCGCATCGTGTCCATCTCGAGCTTCTCGGGTGATGCAGGAGCGGGGTGCGAGAGCCGGTGCGAAAGCGAGAGAGACTTCTTCGTTTCAAGCGGCGCCACCGACGCGTCAAAGCAGAACATGTACAGGTGAGAAGGGAGTGGTACATCGAAGGTCTTTCGCTATGAACGAAGGCTGCGCATCAAGCGCTGACGAAAGGAAGAGGAGAGGAAAGGAAGGAAGCGCCGAGCGAGCGGTAGTGGGTCGCTCAAAGGCCGTAGGTGCCGCTGATTTTGAACGCGTTGGTATCCGAGTCGAAGTGGAGCGTGACCTCGCGCGAGTTGATCCTGAGCTCGCCGTAGCGGATCTGCGCAATCGTCCAACGGTTCAGTTACGCTCGCTGTCTGGGGATGAAAGTTGAGCGAAAGCGAGCACTGACGGGGGCAGTGAGGTCGCCGAGAGCGTTCTCGAGCTCGTCGACCGTGAGCTTCTTCTGCTTCCACTGCTTCGACTTTGTCTTCGGGACCTCGAAGTTGGAGAGCGAGTAGAGGACGTGCGGGTGAGGGACGACGCCTTGGTAGCTGAAGCGCTTGCCGCCGCGCTTGCACGAGGGTTGCCTGCGGGTAGACGAGTGCAGGTGAGCATGCGAGATTGAATGGCGGAACGCAGCGAGAGAGGAGGACGAGTGCAGACAAGGGCAAAGTCGACGTACCATTTCATCAAGGACTGTTCGGACCAGCGAGAGGCAGTCACGAGACACCACACGATTGTATCAGCATGGCGAGCTGGACAACCCGTCAACTGGACGGAACGCACCTTGATGCCGCTGCGAGCGACCTTTGCGACCTGCGCAACCTTAACCTTGATCTCCTCCTCGGTCCACTCCTTCGGCGCGTTCCCCGCACTTCCAATCGCGACAGGCTTCTTGCGCTCCTTGTCGAGAGCGTCCCGGACGAGGACGAACGCATCGACCAGCTCGGCGTGCGAGAGGTTGAGCGCCTCGTCGCGCGAAAGGTTGGTCGCGTCTGAGAGGGTGAGGGTCGTGCGGGTGCGTTTGGCCGAGGGAGGCGTGGCGAGTGAGGGGGAGGAGCGTTTGCCGGTTGAGGAGCTGAGCGGGACGAGGACGGGGTCAGCGAGCGTGCGGGTGGTTCGCCTGGGTCGAAGGCGGGACTCACGACGTTGCGTGTGGTGTGTTTGTGCTGTTCAACGTGTGTACGAGTGAGTGAAAGAGGAAGAAGCGCGAGCGACGCCAGCGAGGACCCAACTTCGAGTCGCGGCGCGTTCCAAGGCAAACACGACTCACACGTGCAGCGAATAGCTCATGAACAACCAGCGCAGTGCTAAAGTGCAGGCGATACAATGCGAATACAGTAGCTGGCATGGAGGGGTTTCTACTGCAGCGAGTCCCGGGAGAAGCCGACCTTGCGCTCAAACACCCAGCGGTTGAACAGCGCCAGAGCTTCGCGCGGCTTGTCGTACGGGACCTGCGCAAAGGGGAGACGAGAGAGGGTCAGTCATGCGTCGAGTGAATGGAGCAAGAGGCGAGTGTTGGCGGGAGGATGCGGAGGAAGAGTCGAACGCGCAGTCGCAGGTTGCGAAGGTCGACTCGCTTCGCTGAATCCGCAAACTGGATTCGAGGAAAGCAACGGTGAAAAGGGACCCACAAAGTGACCCGCGCCCTCGACAGTCGCAAACGCGAACCCCCCAGCCTGCCTGAACACGCCCGCCCTCTTCCCCTCCTCCCCCTTCTCCTCGTCCGCAGAAGCGTACCAACTCCTCAACTCTTTCTCTCTAAACTCCCCCGCCCCGTCCCACTCCAACTGGAGAGCCCACTCGTTGTTCCCGTACCAGTTGCAGATAAAGTCCTTTGTGCCGACGTAGAGGAGGACGGAGATTTGCGAGTTGAGGAGGGACGCGACGTGCGGATGGGAGGGTTTGACGCTGCTCACAAGGAGAGTCAGTCTGAGGAAAGGGAAGGAGGGAGTGGAAGGGACGAACCCGTCGCCTGTTGCGTCAAAGTGGTTGAACACCTTGCCCGAGCAGCCCTTGAACTTCTTCACCCCATGTCCATGCGGGTCCAAGTCAACACCCAATTCGTGCCTTACGTCCTCCCTTCACACGCGCAAACCGTCAGCTCCCGGTCACTCCGCGGCGGAAAGCCCGTGAAGGCGAACGCACCGATTCAACCACTCGGCAATCCACTTCTCCTCCTCATACTCGCCAAACTTGGTCATATCGTACGAGCTCCTCCCCGTCGCAAAGTACGGACTCGTGAGGCGCGTCTCGCAGTAGACAGACGCGGAGACGCAGAGTGCAGAGTTGCGGAGGTCGTCTGTTCCTCCTTATCTCATCAGCCAATGTTCGGGGGATTGCGAGATTGGGCGAGGGAGTAACTGAGGACGCACCCCAGCAAGCCTTGACGAGACTCTGACACCTCGGCAACGCCTCCTGCATCTTCCTACACTCCCTCGGGCTGACGTAGGGTCCGTAGCCGGTTTGGTTCGTGCAGACGGTCGGGTAGTAGGAGGCGTATTGCGTTAGAGGGTTGGTGCTGCGCCGCGGGAGGGGTTAGCGGGAGGCTGAGAGGGGGGAGAGGAGGGGGACGCACAAGCCGTTGCCGATCATGACCGAGACGAGGTTGATGTGCCGCAGGCCCTTCCTACGAGTCCCAGCGAGCGAGTCAGCGTCCAGTCGTTGGAAAGAGAAGCGAGAGGGACGCACGACTCGGCAACCTGGTTTTGCTTGAGGATGTAGTCGGCAAAGACGGGGATGTACCGTCCGCCGAACGACTCGCCCGCGATGAAGAACTCCCTGCGCTCATGTTTGCTTCGGTAAGGCTGTCACGGATGGATGAGAGGAGAGTCGGGCGCACGAGTTTCCGAACTTGTCGGCGAAGGTCTCGAAGAAGATCTGTAGGAAGGCGTAGACCTGCGCGGAAGTCTAACATCAGCCAGATGCGCAAGAGTCGGAAGAACGACGCGGAACGCACATCAACTGCCGCCGCCTCCGTCGAGTAGATCCCGCGGTCGCCTTTGTCGCCATACGAGAAGCCGACGCCGACTGGCTGGTCGAGGAAGATGACGGAGGCGTTGTTCGTCCAGCTGTGTATGCACCCGAGTCAGCACGGCTCACGCGGGAAGACAAAGACATAAAGCGACGAAACGCACGAGTATGGGTTGAAGACTGGGTCCTTCCCGTCCGGCTGAATCCGACACGGTCCCAGCTCCTGCAACAGTCCCGTGAACGAGCTACACCCAGGTCCTCCATTCAACCTGTCGCACGATAAGCCCGTCAGTCCTTGTCCATTAACGGGAAGGGGAACTCGTCGAACGCACCACAGGACGAGCGGGTCGTTCTCGGGATCATTCCGGCTGTCGAACTGCCAGAAGAAGAAGTGGTGTCCTCGCGCTGTGTCGAGGTAGCCGGAGACTTGGTCGACGGCGGGGTCGCACAAGTCGCGTGGTGAGCGGAGGCGGATGCGGTGAGAGGGCAGGGAGGTGAGTGAGTGTATGGAGTGGTCTGCGATGGGAGCGGATAGGGGTTCTGTGGGAAGGGAGAGGACGGTTTGGTCGTGGCGGAGTTGCGGCAGTGCGGGAGCGAGGTGGGCGAGTGCGGCGAGTGAGAGCAAGGGGAGTCGGAGGCGGGGTCGCATGGTGGGCTGAGTGGGTGCTGAGGGCAGTCAGCCAGTCACTCGTAAGCTGTTCAGAGTGAGCAAGCGAGCGAGGAGAGCGAAGAGGCGCAGGCATTTGTGATCGAGGGCTGCCCGCTGCCCGGCGCCGAGGACTGGACGATCGCATGTTGAATGATGGAAGCCAACTCTGCCATTACAGCCCAACTCGACTGCTAGCACACCCAGCAGCGACCAGCACGACCACAACACACACTCGAGCACACCCACGAGCGAATCAACCACCCTCGCTCGCACCCGCCTCGCGCAACCTTCCCAACTTTTGGCTCCTCCGCTCTCGTCCTCGCACTCGACACACGCCTTCGCACAGCCAGCTTACAAGCGCAAAGAGTAGAGGAAGGAGGCATGGGCGATGTGTCGCCCGGCAGAGGCAACGGCGCACCCCTCCAACCGCTCCCAGCCTGGCTCTCGCGCACTTCCTCTCCAACCGCGACCGTCGACCTGCCCTACACCTTCGCGACCCTCCTGCCAAACGGCGTACCAACCCTCATTGTCACAGCCCAACGAGTCACGCAATACGGCACCGACATCCTCCAGCTCCCTCTCACCATCGACCCAGCAGCGGACGTAAGCGGGCAGATTTTGGGCGACTTGTACACGACGCCGGGAGGGGATGCGACGCAGACGGTTGTGAGAGAGCTGGGAGGAACGAGGATGTTTACCCTCGGCGGGGGCAGCGGGACACAGGCTTTGGCGGGCGCTACAACGGCGGGCGTCCAGTCTGCTCCAGCAGCGGTAACTGCCATGTCGCCTGCAGAGCCGTCTTCTGCGGCGTCTGTTGGAGCTCCTTCAGGTGCGTCGGTCGACAAGTCGCACGGACATGAAGTACTGACCGTTGGATTGCGCTCAGCTTCCGCCTCTTCGCCTCCGGTCACCCCGTCTCCTTCGCCCACATCGCCCTCCACACAGGCTTCCTCCGCACCCGCCGCGTCGTTAGCGAGCGTAGCGACCTCTCTTTCGGCCGCTCTCGCCAGCGCAACTGCCGCGTCGACGGTCGATCCGGCTTCTGTCGCCAGCTTGTCGAGCGGTTACGCTTCTGCTACGTCCGGTGAGCGTCACTATCTGTTTCCGCTCTGTGTTCGTCGATACTGACCTGACTGAAGTACCGTTAGTAGCCCTCTCCGCAACCTCCTCATCCTCCTCCTCCGCTGCATCCCTCACCTCCGCCCCTTCCTCCTCCCTCAGCCCTACAGTACCTCCCTCCCTCTCTTCCAGCACATCCGCCTCCTCTACCTCATCATACTCCTCCCCCGCCCTCAACGCCGCTGACCACCTAACCCCCTCCCAACTCGCCGCGGCCATCGCCGCCCCGCTCTGCTTCTTCTTCCTCCTCCTTCTTCTCCTCTCACTCTGCTGCTGCTGCCTTCGGCGGAGGAGACGACGACAAAGTGCAGTGGCGGAAGAAGAAGAACTCCTCGACAGCCCTGCTTCTGCTTCGGAGCCGAAGAAGAGGATCAAGAGTGGAGGGGTCCTGTGGGAATGGGTTCCGACGAGGACTCCCTCGAGGGTGAGCGGGCGGAGTGGGAGCGGGAGGAGCGTGCTGAGTCGCTTGACGGGGGGGTTACTTGGACGCGGAGGAGGAGGAGTGGGAGGAGGGAGGAGTATGGCGGGTAGTTCGCCGCAGGAAGGGACGGAGAAGGGGTTTAGTCCGAGGACGACCGATGGAGGGGAGGGGAGATCTCCGAGAACGGAGGAAGAGAAGGGGTTGTTGAGCGGACGAGAGGGAGAAAGTGGGAGAGATACTGCAGTCGCGGCGGGTGTTGCGGGACTAGCAGCGGCTGGAGTAGCTCGACAAGCGCACCCGTATGCTCGGAACGACGACCTCCGTCGCTACGACCCCGTCGAGCCATTCGACGACATCGACCTGACCTCTCCCCGGCTCGACCTCGACTCCCCAACCTTCCCTTCTCGCCCACTCTCTCCCCCAACGCTCCTTCCAATCCAACCATCGAGCCCGATCCGACTCTCGCGGTTCTACGACCCGACAGGCTCCTTAGCGAACGCTTACTTCCCTCCCTCTCCGTCGTCTTACAGCACTCCCTCGCGATTCGTCCCCTCCTCGGAGGTTCCGTATTCGAACGCTTCGTATGCGCCTCCTGTACCCCTCGCGTACGCGGAGGGAAGGGGATCACTCCCGCTGGGCCCGGTGCGTCAAGCGACGAGTACGCTGAGCCAGCTCTGGCAGGGCTACGAGACGAACAGTCCGCGTACCGATGCCGGTCTTGGAGGATTGGGAGGGGACGACGACGAGGCGAGGAAGCGCGAGTCGAGCAGGCTCGGGTGCTTGAGTTTGTCCACTCGCGAGGGCGGGGCAGGAGGAGGGCCGCAGCAGGAGGAGTATACGCCGCCTCAGACACCGGATTTGCCTGCTCTCAGGGTTATCCACGAGAGGGAGGACGACGAGCGGTCTTATAGCGGGTCGAGCGAGGGCTCGAGACCGGTTCAGGGGAGACAGGCGCTCGTGTCTGAGGGAGGCTGGCTGAGCGGGCGATTGAGCGGGTTGTTCCCCAGTACTCGACCGAGTCGAGACACGCTGTACGAGGCGGACGAAGAGGACGATGGAGCGGACGAAGAGAGGGACAGGCTGAGGGTTCCGCTGGGCGTGGCGAGGAGAGGGAGTGGTGATACGAATGCGAGTGGACAATCGGATGACTTTCGGGGTCTGACGGGCGGGGACCTCTTCTTGAACAGTGCGTCCTTTCTCAGCCGCTTTGACCAAGTTCGCACCGTTGACCGTTCTCCCCGCCGCCCGCGCAGGTCCTCGCTGGGTCGGCACACGCCGCCGACGCTCTTCCCCCCCTCCCTTCTCCTCCTTCGAGCCGCTCGGATCCACAGCCGTCTCCTACGACCCACCCATCATCCTTCACCACCAACCCTCCTTCACCTCTCTCAACCCGCCCTACCGCCAACCACGCCACTGGTCGTCCTTCGCAACCGAAACAGACTCGCGCTACCACGACGCCGACTCGCCCATTTTCGCTCCTACGCCCGCCGAGTCACCGGGTTTGTACCCCTCCGCGCCGATGCCGCGGGTCACGACTATCGTGAAAGGCAGGCATCAGAGGGAAGATAGTGGAGCGAGTGTGCTGGGACGGATTGCGGCGGGTTTTGGAGCGTTGAAGGGAGGGGTCGCAGCTGGGTTGGGGATTGAGGGAGAGGGAGCGGGTGCGGGGGGAGCGAGGAGGAGGGGGATGCCGAGGAGGAGGGAGTTCTCGACGGAGAGCAGCATGGATCCGTGCGTACTGATACTTCCTCCTCAAGCGATTCGCCTCGTTGACAGCTCGTACTACCAGCTTCCAATACTCTTACGCGACCGCCAACCTGCCGACCGTCCCCTCGCCCACCTCGAGTCCACGCAAACAACGTACTCGACGCTCCCTCACGACCCTGCGCCACTCGCAGTCACAGCCCATGATGCAGAAGCAAAGCTCGAATGCTCCGCCTCTGCCTTTCCCGTCTGCTCGACCGTTGTCGACAGTTGTTGGGCGGTACATGGACCCCTTCGCGGATGCCGACGTCGACGCCGACGCCGACGATGAGCGAGTGAGACCGCCCCGCGCGCACCAGGATCGACGGGAGCATGAGTATGGGCAGGCGAGGGATGGGCCGGACATGGTAGAGATTCGGCGGGTCGGCGAGCAGTCGGAGTGAGGGCGGACTCGGGGCGTTCGTTGATGCCGACTCGGATTCGGAAGGAATGTACACAGTAGAGTCGGTCTGTCTATCACCAGCATTGCAGTCTATTCAGCATCTCGCTCGGCGTAGTGTCGAGGTTGAGAAGGTCGCGTTCGAGGAGGAAGTCCGGCTCTTCCCTTCGCTCGCTCCGCTCCAGCGTCGGCTAAATCGCTCCATCTCTCGTGCGTGGGTGCGGCTTGAGCACGATCAGGCGTGCAGGCTCAAGCTTCAAAGTTGCGCACTAACGGATGGAGTTCTTCGAGGAGAAGCGTTTTCTGGGTCGCCGGACGACTTGTTGTTCAACGACTACTCCTGTAGACGATACACGACGTTGAATGCAGCGCGGCCCGCTTTCCAGCCTCACTCGTCGTCGCCAGTCGACTTCGATACGAGCGACCTCATACATATGCCGAGTTGGACTCGCTTACACTCACTCACAGCTCCAGGGCAGCTCGCCCGGCTTGTTGCTAGCTCGCCAGTGATCCACTCGAGCGCGCCATCTCATCCGTACAACGCCTGCGACCACCGCCGGCCCAGTTCCGCCCGTTCTCGGTCCGCTTCGACCGCACGACCTCCGCAACACAGCAACCACCGCATGCCGCGCCTGTAGACTGCGCACACGAGTCTACGGCAGCTATCCATATCGAGCGAGCCCGCTGAATGGCCTTTCTGCGGAAGTGGGGCGGGCAGCAAGGAGGGCCCGGAGGTGTGCAGGCGACGGGGTCGGCGGGAGCACAGGGAGGGACGGTGCAGGCTGGTGCGCCGCCGGTAGCGACAGAGTGGTTCACGGAACTGCCCGGCGAACGCTACTTTGGCTTTGAGAACGTGCGTGCCGCCCTCTCCTCTCCTCGAGCGATCCCAACACCTCGACGCGCCGCCGACACTCGCTCGGCTCGCCTGGACGGCTGTTGACAGGGTCGCTCGTGACGAGAACACTCTGCTGACTGGTCCTGGATTACGTCCGCGCGCAGATTGCCAACACCTGGTCCGTCCTCGCGTTCTCCTTTGTATGCCGACGGTTCCTCCGAGCTGACCTATCTCGTCTGTTCTCGTGCAACAGCTACGCCAACTCGATCCTTCAGTCGCTCTACTTCTCCAAACCGTTCCGCACGCTCGTCGAGTCGTACCGCCCCTACGGCTCGCAACCGTCCGCCGCTTCCCCACCGCCATCCTCCTCGGCCGCATCGGTCGCGCCGTCGATCGGCCCGCCTGCCTCGCCCTCACTACCGTCTTCGTCGTCCTCCGCCGCCCTCTCTGCCCTCTCATCCGCCGGGAAGGCAGCCAAGGTCGTCGGGAATGCGATCGCGACTCCCTACTCGCCCGCAACACCTGCTCCTTCGCGACCTCCAGCACCTTCAGGACGGCCAGGGACAGCGGGCAGCAGCGGCGGCGGGAGCCGAGGGACTCT